>NC_137889.1:121531245-122131245 GCF_963455335.1 Martes martes | reverse complement strand
AGATCCAGAGAGAGAAACCTGAAAGAGTCTTAAAATTTTGTTATACCCACAGCTCCACAGAAAGAACTCAGCAAGATACACATGGAGCCACCGACAGGGAGGTTAAGGGAGAAAACAGAACTGTGTGTCATGCCTTTGCTGTGGTTTCTGGAAGAAGGAACAGGTATGACAAGGTAAGTCGGTGACGGGGTTCAGAACACAGTACCCCCAATTATGACACTTTGGCATATTGAATATCTTAAGCTGAAGGAATTTGGGAAAATGGCAGAGGCAAGAAGGTCTCTCTCTCTTGCCTGAAACAGGCCACGTGAGAGGTACCCTTCCAGGACCTGAAGGAAGACATTTACCAGAGATGAGAAGTTTAGAGCCCAGAAATCAGTATAAACTTTGTTAAATTAAGCCTTACGTTCCTAGTTACTATTTCACGATTTACTGCCCCAAGTCCAAACCCCTTATCTTGTCAATTCTTTAGAAATGTATCATTCCTTGGTGTAAAAGATATAACAGCTTCTTTCTCTGATCACTCTTATGAAGCAAGATAGGATATAAAATAAATAAAAATATCTGGTAATGAGATAATCTCAGGGAGAATGAGATGGTCTCAGGGTATGGATGAAATCTACCAATCTTGTTAGAGAAAACGTTAATAAAACAGACCAATCTAAGCAATGCATACAGAATTAGAATATTAAGGAGTGAATATTTATTTATTTATTTTTGTAATTCCAAGTTTTTTAAGTTCCAGTTACTTAACATACAAGCATTACTAGTTTCAGGGTATAGAATTTAGTGATTCATCACTTACACACAATACGCAGTGCTCAACATAAACAGTGCCCTCTTTATTTTTTTTTTAAGATTTTATTTATTTATTTGACAGAGAGAGAGAGATCACAAGTAGGCAAAGAGGCAGGCAGAGAGAGAAAGGGGGAAGCAGGCTCCCCACTGAGCAGAGAGCCCAATGTGGGGCTCGATCCCAGGACCCCAAGATTATGACCTGAGCCGAAGGCAGATGCTTAACCACTGAGCCACCCAGGCACCCTGGGTGGCTCAGTGGTTAAAAAGTGCCCTCTTTAATATCCATCATCCATTTAACCCATCCCCACTCTCCTTCCCTCCAGCAACCCTCAGTTTGTTCTCCATAGTTAAGAGTCTGTTTCCTGGTTTGCCTCTCTCCCTACCCACCCCCATGTTCCTCTGTTAAATTTCTCAAATTCCACATATAAGTGAAATCATACGGTATCGTATTTTAATACTTGATAGAAACATATGTATAATATTAATTTGGGAGAAAACATGCAAACCAATAGTTCTACTAGTGGGATTTGGAGTAAAATATTTCCTCAAATTTCAGTTCCATTGTTAGTAACTGATGGGCCTTAAGCAAGTGAAGGACTCACAAAATCAGTTTCCTTATTTGTGTAATGTAGCAAGTTCTGGTAATTTCCTTGGATTGTTGTTGACATCAAGTGAAATATAGTATGGAAAGCATCCAAGTGATGTCTGGTGTAAAGTTAATGGTCAATAAATCTATTTATATCCCCCCAACCGTGCCTTTGTCCTTCAATGACTCCAACAATGAAATCCAATCTAATCCTCTTGCAAGAGAGAAAGTTAAGTAAGTAGAAAAAAGGAAGCAGAGCATAGTAAGATTTAATGACGTGTGGTGGAGTTTAATAGAAGTAGAGTTTTGTCTCATCTGAAATGGAAATAATACTAATATTTATTTTTGTGAAGATAATAAAAAATGAGATAACAGAAGTTACTTAACACATAGTTTATAATAAAGTATGTGTGTGATAAATCTTAGTTGATAAAGGATCATTATAGAAACAATGATATCAACGTTAATATTTGAATTTCCCTAAAAAGAACATAGTAAAAAATTCTCTGGAAAAGAAGACTCTATTTGACAAGCTATCTAGAAGGTTGCTAATTTATTTTAGATACAGAGTTGTTTTCCATATTGTAAAATAGAAATATGAGGTTTTATAGTTCTCAAGAATTACCCTTAATTAGAAAAATACTTTTTTCTTTCCCTCCATCCCTCCTGTCAATGCCAATGTCTGCCCATAGTTGTTATATCTACACAAGGTAGGAAGTGTTGGAGTTCCTTATTCTCAGCCTCAAAACTGACTGCTCAGGCTGGCTTTGTGACCTCTTCCAGTAGTAGAGCTAGGGAGAAACGCACAATAAAATAGGAAGTCAATCTGTCTCTAAATTTTCACAGATTAAACTATTTCAACTTGAGACAAAGTCTGATTGGGGGGGTTCTCAAATTTGGACTTTGAACCTAAACTGGTTATTTAGCATAAATTTAATCTCCTCATGGAAAACCTGAAGAACAGACTAGCTATGCATTTACATTAAACCCAAACAGATAATTACATTATTCAGGTTTGCTTCCTTTTGGGTACCAATGCCTCCTCGCTGAATTTTTAGGTGAGCCAGTCTGGCTCTTCCGGACTGTTGCGTGCTATGGAGCTTTATTTCATGCCTCCTTATGTGGACTGCAAGCTGGATTACAGCCTCTCTTAAATTTACTCAATGTTCTCTTTTTTCACCAGGACTTTGCTCCTCTAAGAATAAATCATGATTATACATTTCCTTTCCCTCCTGCTTTTAGTACTCCTTTCTCTTTCTCGAGTTTTCTTGCTTTTAAAACCATTCCTTTAGTCTTCACAACCTCGCTCTCTGACACAGCGTTCACTGTCTCCTCTGTAATTTCTCTGTTCCACAGTCTGTACCGATATACTTTTTTCTGGGAGCAAGTACTCATTAAACACCTACCATGTGTCAGACACATATGTCTGCTGAGACATCTTTGCCATTCTGTGGCTTCTTTCTTAACCAGTTCTAATAAGTGCACATCTGGCTTCTCTTTCTGTCCTGCAGTTTCTTCCTGTCTGTGTGGTAGGAGGAGTGATTTATTTTCTGAGGCAAATTCTGTTATTTTAAATTCTGTTATTTAGAGGTAAAGACACACTCAGTTTTCCAAACACAATGCCTTTGACACAACCATCTCTACAGGACACTGAAATGTTATCGCAATTTAAGCGTCCTGGTTTCAGGTCAACAGGTGCATTTCAAAAATGCTTAGAAGAAAACACAATAATCACCTTCCTCTTTTTTTGTGACCTCATTCTTCACTAAAACAGTTTGGGACATTTGTATTGTTTCAGGAAGAAGTCAAAACGCTTTACTAGATTGCAAACTCCTTTGATGTTTCAAGTTTCTATTTAAATTCTAGTTAGTTAACCTATAGTGTAGTATTGGTTTCAGGAGTAGAATTTAGTGATTCGTCACTTATATACAATACCCAGTGCTCATCACAAGGGCCCTCCTTCATGCCCCTCACCCCATGTAGCCCATCCCCCACCCATCTTCCCTCCCCCCAACACCAACCCTCAGTTTGTTCTCTGTGGTTAAAGGAGTCTCTTATGCTTGGTTTCCCTCCCTCTCTCTTTTTTCCTTGCTTCTCCTATGTTTATCTGATTTGTTTCTTCAATTCCACATATGAGTGAAATCATATGCATTTGTCTTTCTCCGACGGACTTATTTTGCTTAGCCTAGAAGATTCTCTGCAAGCTCCCTTCTGATCTCTTCTGATAACTTTCCAGCCCTATCTAGCAGTATTCTCCCTTTGCCTTTAATGTTCAAATACTGAGTTACTGCTAAGATATGTCTCTTCTTGATCTTTCTGTACTTTGTGCTTGCTGCTCTGTATATACTTGTCACCCTTCTCACTCTTCTGACTTCGCCAGTGGTAATTTTCCTTTCGTCCCTGTGTGTGTATGAAGCCTTCCTGAATTCCCAGTCTCATGAAACATTTGTTCAGTGAATGAGTATACATTTTAACACTGGTCACGACTAATACATATGCTTTAATATGGATACCCTAACGATCATTTCCAAATAATCTTGCTAATCTCTGAAACTGAAACCAAGTAGCACACTCCTCTCTACACCCCTCTGTTGAAGGATGCTACTGACGTTTTGTTTTCTCCAACTGCTTCCCCGTATAACCTTGCAAGTTGACCCGGTATTTGGGTATTTGATGAGTTTTTTTTTTTTTTTTTTTTTTTTTTTTTTTTTAAAGATTTTATTTATTTATTTGACAGACAGAGATCACAAGTAGGCAGAGAGGCAGGCAGAGAGAGAGGAAGGGAAGCAGGCTCCCTGCTGAGCAGAGAGGCTGATGTGGGGCTCGATCCCAGGACCCTGGGATCATGACCTGAGCTGAAGGCAGAGGCTTTAACCCACTAAGCCACCCAGGCGCCCCTATTTGATGAGTTTAAATGACAATGTTTCATCCTAGCTTGTAAGTTTTTCAGTGGCAAGACGTCTATATTTTTTAGCAATGTAGTAACCAGGATAAAATGTTTTGTTTTATTGCATTTTACTGGGGACGAGTGCTAGTTTATTTTTGCATTGTTAATAGAGTACCTGACACAAAGATAACCAGGGGGTCTAATTTGCTAATATTAACCATGCAACTAACATTCTCATTTAGCCTAGGACCACATCGAAAAAACAGACAAGAAAATTTATTTATTAGAAATTAATGAAGAATGAGAAATGGTGACTAATTGAATCAGCGTTATTATCACCAAACACACCTTATTTATTCAGCTCTTTGATGTATGAGGTCAGTTAAGGTATACCCATAGGTAGTTGCCTATAGGACCTCTTCTGACATGTTAAATGTCCTCACAAGGCAGGGCTGATTTCCTCTATTATTGTTCTAATTGCTGCTTTCATTTTTAATTAAAGGGGGAAAAAGCTGCGCAGATTTTCCCTTTATGTAAATACACCCTGAGAGTCATCAGTGAATACAAATACGTGGCTCATGGAAAGAGAGCAAGATTTGGATAAGTCAAATGTTTAAATTGGGCTAGATTTTTAATAGTAAAAAAATCATCATTTGTCATACCTTTTTATTGTTGTTCTTTTTGCTGTACAAATAAGGAATGGTATTCTTTACTCTAGTTAAAATCTCCTTCTCTATTTTTTATGTGGATTTGAGCACATCCTAAGTATAATAGGGAGCCAGTGTGAGTAATACTAACCACACTTTATGCATTTAATGTTTGAAAATATACAAAGAACTTTTTCATGGATTATTTTTAAAAACTCACCTACTTTATCCCTGTGAAGTGTGTTGGGCAGTTTCTTTTTTTCTTTCTTTTTTTTTTTTTTTTTTTTTTTAGACAGCTGTTCTTGACCAAGTAGCTGTAAACTTCTTGAGAGAGGATTTATGTCATGATCTCTTTGTATTTTTAGCACATGGCATTGTTTCCAGAGAATTTTTGGTGCTCGATACATTTTAAAAAAATGAATAAGGGTGCTTGGGTTGAACATCTGACTCTTGGTTTCAGCTCAGGCCATGATCTCAGGGTCATGCGATCTAGCCCCACAATGGGCTCCATGCTCAGTGGGAAGACTGCTTGAGATTCTCTCTCTCTCTCTCTCTCAAATAAATAAATAAATCTTCACACAATGAACAAATGAGCAAATAACAAATAAAAAAGTTAAATGATATTTGAAAATTTACAATTTGAGTAGATGGCAGAAAGAGAAATTGGACCCAGGTTTTCTGACTTCTTTTTTTTTTTTTTTTAATTTAAGATTTTATTTATTTATTTGAAAGAGTGAGAGAGAGAGAGAAATCACGAGCAGAGGGAAGGGTAGTGGGAGAGGCAGACTCCCCACTGAGCAGGGAGCCAGATATGAGGCATGATCCCAGGACCCTGCGATCATGACCTGAGCTAAGGGTAGATGCTTAACTGAGCCACCCAGGTACCCAGGTTTTCTGAGTTCTAAACTGTTTTGAATCTGAAAAAAATAGAATAAACTGCTTGAATCTGAGGAGCTAGTATCCTTTCTATGTCCAAAAGTGGCTGTATGTGCATTAGGACACACATCCTGTTGGGACGGGAAGACTGGTATAATATAAAGATGATGGAACTGAAAGATGTACAAGTCAGGATGCAGAATTCAATATGGATTGTGTGTGAAAATGGAGAGTTAGACAGACTAGTTGAGTTGTCAGAGATTCTCTGATGCAGAGTTTGGGAGTTCAGTGAGGTAAGAGTCTTTATATCAAGCTAAAACTAATTGTTCCTGCTTTTGTTTTTATTGTGGTAAAATATACATAACGCAAGGTCGATCTTTTGAACCACCAGATTCATCAAAATATTAAACACAGGGTTGTCTTACGATTCAGCAATTCCACTGCTGGCTATATCCCCGAAAGAAATGAAAGCAGGGACTCAGACAAATCCTTGCACACCCATGTTCATAGCAGCATTATTCACAATGGCCAAAAAGTAGAAGCAACCCAAGTACCACCCAAGATGGATAGATAAACCGAATGTGGTCTATACGTACAATAGAATAGTACTCAGCCTTAGGAAGGAGGAAATTCTCACGCATGCTACAAGATGGACAACACTTGACATGTTATACTAAGTTAAATAAGTCAACCACAAAAGGACAAATATTGTATGAAACTAATTTTAAAATAGCCAAAAATGATACCATTAATGTTCTGCAAGGGTTCTTGCAGATGGCCTTGTTCCTTTTCTTGGGATTTTATCTTTTACCAAACATGAGATCAGACAATTCATCTTGTTTCAAGTCTCTCTATTCTAGTGCAATAAAATGCACTAAAAGTATTTGTTATGTCATTTTGGCTTTTGCAAGCAAAAATAACCCCAAATGTGTATCCAAAAGGTAGAACTATAAGGACTGTGTGAAATCAAATTATGTCAACAAGATATGGCCCATTGTGAAGGTAAATATGCAGTAGATTCAGATAACACAATAAACAGTACGGGGGGAACCAAAATAAAAATATTTGCTTTCTAGTTTTGTTTTTTGTTTTGATCTAGATTATATCTTTTTTTTTTTTTTTTTTTTTTAAGTAGGCTCCATACACAACGTGGAGCCCAGTGTGGAGCCTGACCCTACCACCCTGAGGTCAAAACCTGAGCTGAGACCAGGACTCAGATGCCTAACCAACTGAGCCACCAAGTGCCCCAAAACTGTATCTTATAAGCTGTGCTTCCTAATTCCTTGTTTATTAGGGAAAAGAAAGTTAAGGGAAATGAGGAAGCCTAATAAAATATTGTCACACATCTAAAAAACTATAAAAATTTTTGAGAAATTATAAGAACAATATAAATTGGAGAAAACATTTTAAAATGGTAATTATAATTACTTTTAATTTATAATATATTAAAAACTGAAATAGTTTATAATCCTAAACCTATTAATTCTGCTAAAAATAGTAAAAACTATATAAATCATTATAAGAATGTGTGCAATACAGACACTAAAATAAACAAAATGTCTTTCATCCAATTTCTTTAATTTTTACTCCCATTTACTAAGAGTAATTAATATTAAAATTTTTGTTATCCTTCCTGAAAGCAAATACTTATGTATTTCCACATGTATTTATATTTATTCTTTGCTTTAATAACATTAATATAATGTGGACCTTGGTCCAAATCAACACATATTCTATTTTATTCTTTCTATTATCAGCACAACACACCAAGGTTTGATTATGTATAACTGCTTTGCCCATGTCCATTATTTCTGTCCTCTTACCATTATCAGCTTCCTCGGATCTGTTATCCACACTGCAGCTGAAGTGAAATTAAAAACAATTCAAGATTAAAAAAAAATTAGGCTACCATGTAAAATTCTGCGATGACTCTTTATGAGTCTACATTATATCTGACACAGAATAAACATTCTGCTAAATATTGGATGAATGAAAAGAAGGAAAGCTTTACACTCAAGGAAGGAAAAAGGAAAGAAAGGAAAAATTTTAACCAGTTGCTTTCTCCCCCATTTTTGTTATTTAAAAGAATCTTAAAATGAGTGTATTTTTTACATACATTTAAGCTTAATTGTGCAAAGATTTCTTTATAAGAATATATGATATCTTTGCAAGATACATGGTAAAATAATCTTTACTATTTTGAGTTTGCCTATGTAAGTCAAGTCTGCCCCAATACATGAGACCAACTTTGACTCCCCCCAACAGTGTGTATTAATGAATGTTGTCCTATATCCTGACCAATACAATACTTTGTAAAATTTAAAATTTTTTGCTTATATGGAAGATTATCTTATATATATATTTTAAGATTTTTATTTATCTATTTAACACAGAGAGTGAGTGCACAAGCAGGCAGAGTGGCAGACAGAGGGAGAGGGAGAAGCAAATTCCCCGCTGAGCAGGGAGCTTGATGTGGGGCTTGATCCCAGGATCCTGGGATTGTGACCTGAGCTGAAGGCAGACACAGACGCTTAACCGACTGAGCCACCCAGGTGTCCCTTGTTATCTTATTTCTTAACAAAATGAAATTGAGCATCTTTCCATATGCTTATCAGGCACCATTTTTTTTTTCAAAATGACTGTTTTCTTATATTCTCAATTATGTACATTTTCTCCATAGTATCCATTAGTTTTGTTTTTGTTTTTGTTTTTTTAATATCTAGAAGATTAAGTAGTGCACTTTACTTGTTGATGTGGTGGGAAATATATGTGTGTGTATAACTCTAAACCGCTTCAATCATTTGGTTAGTGTGTGGCATTATTGAGATAAATACAGATTTGATAACAGTATGAGGTAATTTGTTTCACCTGGAAACACGAGCTTGGGACTATACAACCACTTTCAGCAGTTCTGCCTGCAGGTGGGTAGGTGTTCGGTTGGTGGATGATGGATGAAACCCTTAACCAACACTGGCAGAGCAAGACTCAGCACGTGATGATGACTCAGTAACACTGGCCTCATATATAAGCAAATTGCTGCTTTTATTCTTGTAAGTTTTAACAATATGATGAATAATACCCCATAAAATTTATATTGTTGCATTGTATTTTTACCTATATATCTAAGTTTTCCTAAGATAAATTAATTTTTGATATATGAAAAATGCTTTTAATTATTAATAAAAGAGGCAACAAAAATTATGTGTTGCTAATTATTTTCTTTATTTACAGAGTGTGTTTCTGTACATTAGAAGTAAATATTACAGGGGAGCCTGGGTGGCTCAGTCAGTTAAGCGTCTGCCTTTGCCTTGGGTCGTGATTGCAGGTCCTGGGATAGAGTCCCACGTGAGGATCCCTGCTCAGCTGGGAGCCCAAATCTCCCTCTCCTACTGCCTCTCCACCTGCTTGTGCTCAATATCTCTCAAATAAAGAAATAAAATCTTTTATTTTTTTTTAAAGAAGTAAATATTACAATGCAAAATAGCTCTTTGGGAGATTTTTTTCCTGATGTTTAATGAAACTGGGGATAATAGTACTGATTATGTAGAGTTGTACAAATGTATTTTAATGAAAAACCGACAATGCCCAAGTATTTTAAAGAGCTAACATCTGACTCTACCCCCAAAAGATGGTGATATCAACCAGTAACTTTTGATAAAAATTTGCTTACATGAATGATAATTATAAATGCTGAGATTTAATGAAGCCTCACATTCAGTGCTGTGAGAAGGAAAAAAGAAAAAAGAAAAAAAGAAGCTCTTTGACAAGAACAAATGTAATTACATACTTGGTTGACTTTTCTTATCTATAACAATTTTTGTGAATTTGATCTTTAGTAATCTATTCTTTTTTTTTTTAAGATTTTATTTATTTATTTGACAGGCAGAGATTACAAGTAGGAAGAGAGGCAGGCAGAGAGAGAGAGAGAGTAGGAAGCAGGCTCCCTGCTGAGCAGAGAGCCCGATGCAGGGCTCGATCCCAGGACCCTGGGATCATGACCTGAGCCGAAGGCAGAGGCTTTAACCCACTGAGCCACCCAGGCACCCCTTTAGTAATCTATTCTTGAGATACAAATAGAAATATGTTCATTTTCTGTCACTGAAACCTGAGTGTGTGTACAAAATTAGTATTTTTATTTATTAAAATAGTTAATTGTTTTTTGTTTTTGTTTTTGTATTTTAAGGGAACGCTTGTAATACTGATGTTTGTATTGTTGAGAGCAAGAATAATGATTTTTAAATTGTTATCTTTTTGTTTTGTGACATAAACGGAAGGGACTGATTTAGTTTTTAATATGGAATACACATTAAAAGGACATTTCAAGTAATGAAATTACTTGCAAGTTTAATTGACTTATTGTCTTTAATTATGATTCATTTTAATTTCATTAGACTTAAATTACTCTAGATTCACACTTGTTAAGGATGTTCCACTGTGACTACTCCATAGTTTACAGCATTCACACAATCTCAGCTTCAGAAATGAACAAATTTTTGAAGAAATTTGTATTCATAAAAATACGTAAGCATAAGAGTATATTTTCATTCATGCTAAAAGCCACATATTTTCAAGTTGGGCCAAAAAAGGTATACTACTTCCTTAAAGAAAACCATTTATCAGGTTTACATTTAATAGAAATTATAGGCAAGCATCTATATATAACAAAAAACAAAATAGAAAACGTTGAGTGTTGTAGAACCATTTGTTTTGCTTGCCACCCAAAATAAAAAAAAAAAAAAAAGCAAAGAAAAACTCCCTTCTTAGAATAAGATTAATGTATATTTCTTAAGAAGAAATCATAATTTTAGCATCTCCCTGCTGTAAAATTCAGAAAAAATAGAGAGGAGATTGGTGTACTTTGGAGATGAGAATATAATAACCTGTAAAAGGTGTTGCTCAGTGTAATCTGATTTTTGTCACGTTGGGAAAATGACTGCTGGCTCAGCGTGAACGGCAGAAGAACAGCTGTAAGCTTCTGCAGGGTATTTGCACTCCCATAATCTTCTGGCTGATCTTCAAAGAGGTTTCAAAATTTAAACTGTGAAATTCTCCCTGTAATCCAGATTAGAGGTTGAATCTGCATACTAAATCCCAGGTAGGAGGTAATCATAGAGTAGGAAGTCACTTAAAGATCAAATGGCAGTTGTTGCTTTAAGTAGCTTTCCAAGACTGTCTACAGAGAAGAATGAAAATATGCCTTCATGTTCTTCTTTATTTGACAGATTCTAGATATTTTCTTAATTGTTACTGTGACTTTCTCTTTCATGTTACTGTCCTGGTAATCTCATGCTTAGTTTTATCCTTGAGCCAAATATTGACCAAGTTCTGCATCAGTTACAATGCCTGAAAATGCAAATCATACACAGATCAAACTGATTTGAATGGTAGCAACACCTCATAATTCATGTAACTAGTATTCCAGAAGCAGGTCGAGTTTTAGGATCAGTTCATTCTTCAGTTCAAGTATAAACAGTTCTGGATTCTTTTTTTTTTTTTTTTTTTTTTTAAAGATCTTATTTATTTACTTGGGAAAGAGAGTGGGAGAGAGCATGAGAGGGGAGAAGGACAGACAGAGAAGCAGACTCCCCATGGAGCTGGGAGCCTGGTGCATGACTCTAATCCAGAACTCCGGGATCATGACCTGAGCCGAAGGCAGTTGCCTCACCAACTGATCCACCCAGGTGTCCCAACAGTTCTGGATTCTTTTCTCAGCTTTTGGTTTTCTTCTCAGTAATGTTGGTTTTATCCTAAGGCTGAATGACCTTGCGGTTATTGCTGCCTGTGGCATTAGGAGCGAAACTTCATTTTTTGTATAGTGAGAGAAAGTGCAGAGCTTCCCATTGTTACCATTGACGAAAAATCTTTGCAGAGATATGCAGGAAACTTCTCCTTCTATTTCTTTGGTCCGAATTGGAACACATTTTCAGACCTAAGTGAATCAATGGCAGGGGGATATGTTTATCCTTAGGTCAGTTAAGTTTATCTTTTGAGATGATAGTAATTATTCAAACACTATATCAGTGACTCAGTGGCTGCATGCAGATGGATACAGAGGGGGCTGTCTCAAGACGCACTGCTGCCTGGCCCTTTGAGCCCCCGACATCCATCCCTGCTGTACAGCTTTAAGAATGTTCCCTTTTACACAAAATCTTCTCTTCCGTCCATTTTGGGGTCATGGTAAGAGCCTTTTGGCTTTTACTTAGTTGAATTTTATTTTGGTTTTTAACCGGAAAGATTTGAATTCCAGCCCCATGCCTTTATTGACATTACATTTCACTTAAGAATGTTTTCAACTTTGGGCGCCTGGGTGGCTCAGTGGGTTAAAGCCTCTGTCTTTGGCTCAGGTCACGATCCCAGGGTCCTGGGATCAATCCCCACATCGGGCTCTCTGCTCAGCAGGGAGCCTGCTTCCCTTTCTCTCTCTGCCTGCCTCTCTGCTAACTTGTATCCCTGTCAAATAAATAAATAAAATCTTTAAAAAAAAAAACAAAAAAGAATGCTTTCAACTTTGTCTTAGAAAGTTCCCCCATATATTCTACACATTTTAACACATAGGAACTTTTAGCTGATGTAATGCTCACCATCACTGATCATTTGGTACTCTGAGTTCCTTATTATGGATCTGAAAAACTAGAAAATGGACTTAGTTAAATTATTTTTAAATGATAAAAATTACATTATTTTTAGTTTTATTGTAAGAACTCAAAACCCTGACCCTGAATTTCTGTTAAGGAAAAGAAACATGCTTTATCAACATAATATGTATGCATTTTCACTATCTACTATAAATATCTTTACATATGTAACACAATGTATAGCTTTTAAAAACCATAATAGTATTACAATTATTGTATTATCCACCTACTTTTGATAATAAGCTAATTTCAATTAATCAGACTTCTCAGGAATTCCATTGATAAGTGTGCACATAATGACCTCACTATAGTTTTAGAAACAGTTGTGCCTAAGGAGAGACAACACTTCCAGAATTTAATTTCTAGAATGAGGGCAGGACACTCTCCACTTAGAGTATTAAACCAAAACCAAAACCAAAACCAAAACCAACCTTCAAAACTTCAAACAACTTTTCAAACATCCATGGCTGGGGTGTATTTGTGTTGTATAGCTGGTGCACAACAATTCCATGTCCACATCTGAAAATTCATCTGTTAATTTCAGGCAAGCTACTGACTAGTTTATTTAAGAATGAGCATAATCTAGGATTACTCTTTCTCCTAAGTGTCACTGCATAGAAAGCACTCAAGTGCAGTTTACTATTCTCCTTAAGTAAAACACACATAGACAAAATACAGATACATTTTTTAAGGGTCACTTCTTATGAAAGTTTAGTCCTTTGTTATTCAGGCAAATCATGTCATGTTGGAATGATATAGACTTAAACCTGCTTAGGAGTGGAAGCCTGTATTTTAACACTAACTGGTGTTAAGTCTAATACTTAAATTATATTCTCAGTGTTATTTTTAACATGCTTCTTGTTGTGGGTTCTTTCTCTTCTTTTTAAAAACAAATTAGCCATGAGTTATAATTATGTCTTTTAGTGTAATTAATGTAAATTTGGTGTGTGGAAGAATCTGAGAGGGATGCCAGAAAAATGCCTTCAAAATTAAATGTGGCAAAATACCAAGGATATAAGAGTGTAGGGTGATTTCTCTAGAACTCCTCCCTCCCCTTCATCCCCAAAATGCCAAATGGTGTTTGGATTATTAGAATGCTGTTAGTTCACATCTTAGGAAACTATATTCCAAATCTAAGTTTGAGATTCCTATACCACTCAAATCAATCTTTAATATTTAGATCTGCAGAAATGCAGCTTCAAAAGTTGAGGAGTAACATCCTTTACTTCTTAGAGAACAGTCTTCTTAATTATTATGTGTCTATGTTCAAGAGTTCAAGTTTATTGGGGATTCAGAATGAACTTGCCATTCTATCATATTTACTGTTTCAAGGAGTTTTAAGCAAGGAATAGTTGACATTGGGAAAGTTTGGACTGACATATTTTGTAACGTTAACAAAGTGTAACTATTGCTTGTTTTATTATTTTAACTTATTTGCATTTTCTACATTTTCTTAAAAATGAAAGCAGTATGTGCAAAGGTTCAAGTAAAAGCCAAGCGAACAAATATCCCATGTGCCTGAATCTTCCACTGATCTAGAGCTACAAAAAACATCAAGGTTAAAGGCCAAGATAGATATGAGTGGTAGACTATTGACAATGGTGGATCCAGTAATTAATATTTATTTGTACTGACAGCTTTGGTTTGTTCCAGGTAGCATATGAGTATATATATTCTACATAGAAAAGAAACTAACAGATGAAGAGAGAACAAAGAAGGCAGAATTCCTCTTCACCATTTTGTCCTGGGAACCTTATAAGTAACACGTACAGTAACCATGGTTTTCACGTTAGAGCCTCTTGCTACTTAGACTTTAGTTTCTCCTAAACTTCACATATAATTTAAAAACAGCTCTCAAAACTATAAAAAAACCAGTGAAAGAAATTAAAGATGACACCAAAAAACCAAACAACTTAATTAAAAAATGGGTAGAGGACCTAAAGTGATATTTTTGTAATGAAGACATACAGATGACCAAAAGAAACATGAAAAGATGCTCAACATCATTAATCTCAGGACAATGCATATCAAGGTCACAATCAGGATTAGCATCTTACACCTGTCAGAATGGCTAAAATCAAAATGACAAGAAATAACAAGTGTTGGCAAGTCGAAGAAATAGGAACATTTATGAACTATTGCTGGGGATGTAAATTGGTACAGCCACTGTGGAAAAGAGTATGGAGATTCCTCAAAAAATTAAAAATTGAAATATGATATGATCCAATAATTGCATTACTGGGTATTTACCCAAAGAATGCAAAAACACTAATTTGAAAAGATTTATGCACCCCCTGTCTGTTGCAGCATTCCAAGATATGGAAGGAACTAAGGGTCCATCAGTAGAAGAATGGATAAGGAAATGTGATACACACACACACACACACACACACACACACACACAGCCATAAAAAGATGAGATCATGCCATTTGAGACCAAAAGGATGCACCTAAAAGGTATTATGCTAAGTGAAATAAGTCAGACTGAGAAAGACATATACCATATAATTCTACTTATAAGTAGAATCTAAAAAAATGAATAAACAAATGAAACAAATGACACCTATAAATACAGAGAACAAACTGATGGCTGCCTGAGGGGAGGGAATGGGGGACAGAAAAAATGGGTGAAGGGGAAGGAGAGATACAGAATTCTAGTTATGGAGTGAAGAAATATCAAGAATAAAAGGTACAGCATAAAGAATACAGTCAATGATATAGCAATAGTGTTGTAATGAGACACATAGCTACATTTGTGGTGAACATAGGGTAATGTATAAACTTGTCAAATCACAAAGTTGTGTATCTGAAACTAACGTAACATTGTGTCAACTATACTCAAATTAAACAAACAAACAAACAAACAAAAAAACCCTCACACAGACAAACATATAATAGCAGAAACAAGCATGGGACTGGTGCATATAAATCTTAGGGTCATGGTAAACGCTGGAATGTAAGGAAGATAATGGAAGCAGGTGAAGCATGCAAAAGTTTTCAACTCTACTTGTAATGATTTTCTTTATTTAAAAAAATGAAATATCTAAAGAAAAATATAATTTCTTGCACTTTGTATTCATAAAATTGTGAATTATTCTTTTGTGTGTGAGGGGGAGAGGCAATCTTTCTATTTTCTAAATAAGAGGCATCCTTTACCATTTATAACAAAACAGACAAACCTTATATGAGAACCTTTCAAAAAACAAAATGACAATGTTTTCATTGGCAATTTGAACTCAGCAATGAGCAATTGTGGGTGAGTAGTATTTTCCTTCCTATCCCAGTAGTTATGTTCTTAAATACAGCAGGAAAACCTAGTTCCCAGGTTCCTGTTTCTACATATGTTCAGACACCTGAACAATGATGAATAAAATCAGAAAGACATTGGAAAATGTAAAACAGAATGGTAACTTATTTAAAACCATTCACAGATCTGGGACGGAAACAAAATGATGACGACAACAACCACCACAACACTGCTGAGGTTGGGGTTCAGGGACATTATTTAAAGGTAAAAGTGAACACATAGATCTGGTTTTTTTTGGCTCAAGATAAAAACGTAAAGTGATATCTAATAGCCATTATCACTCATGATTCTTATTTTATTGTCACTCATTCATTTTGTTTTTTCTGTTTTCGTTTTGTTTTGTTTTAAAGATTTTATTTATTTATTTGAAAGAGAGAGACAGACAGAGATAGGGACAGAGAGTACAAGCGGGGAATAGGAGGAGAAGCAGAATTCCTGATGATCAGGGAACAATGTGATTCTCTATCCCAGGACTCTGGGATCATGGCCTGAGCTGAAGGCAGATGCTTAACTGACTGAGCCACCCAGGCACCCCTCATTTTGGTTTTTGAATCCTGTTTCCTCCATTCAATAACTTGATAAATATTCAATGGCAATACATATTGTAGCTAGTGAATGGGATGCTAATTAAAGTTCTAAAGAACAGAAGGAAAAAAGAAAACTAAGAACCCATTATCATCAAGTATTTACTGAGCATCTGCAATGCAAGGCACAAGAGGTAGAGATCTTGCACGTGATAAAAGGTACACATTCGAGGCATGTTCTTAAAAATGGCTTGGTTCATTCTTCTTCATTGACCATGGCATCTATATTTATGTCTTTATTGTTAGAAGGATCTTTTGACCCAGCTTCATGATTGTTGTAGTATATAAAATGGCATGTTTTTATTCCAGAAGTGTTTAGGATGAATTAGCAGTTAGGGTTTCCACTTAGCTTGTATAATTAAGTGGAAATAACAGGTGACATAGATAATCTATTTTCTCCTGAAAGACCAAGCCAAGCTTGCTAAAGTTCATTTTATGCTCTTCAAATTTTGCTCATTTAGAGATTAATTTTGAGGTTTTAAGTCTGAGAGTATTTTCTGTAAAATGGCTGATGTAAGTAGCTCTATATCCAAATGGGGACTCTATGTGCATTGATTTCCATTTTTTACATAAAAAGAAGATATTCATATAAGTGTCTACACTTTTCTTAATTTTTGAGTTTCTGTTCTCATTAAAAAGATTTCTCTCACATCTGATAAACATTAACTTTTAAAAAGTCTAGGATTTCCTTTTCTAGCATTTGTGACACTAAGGATTACATTAACGACACTAAGAATATATATGCTAGCTTTTGCAGTATATTCATGTTTTCTTTTTCCTTCTCAGATTTTCTTATTCCTTAAATTATTATGAGAAATTAGACTCCCACTGGTCTGTGAGAATCCACCTTAGTTAAAATAATTTACTGTTAGATGACTCTATCTTGCTTATTTACTCTTTTGGTGCTGACAGTTATATTTATCATTGAATCTTTATTATAAAGAAATGATTCTAAATTTACTCTTCAATTACTAATTTGTTTTGAGTTACAGACCTTTTTCTTCACAATCAACTGATAGAATCTTACTCTCTTCTGACTTTCATCTTCCTATATTTTGGATTAGAATTCTGATGCCAGCCCAGGGATCTCTTTCTCTCCCACCATTTCTTTTTCTCTTGATGGTAATTTTTCTGTAAGCCTGGAAATTTGTCACATATATCTTTTTCTTTCTCTTTCTTTCTTTTTTTTTTTTTTTTTAAGATTTTATTTATCTGTTTGACAGAGATCACAAGTAGGCAGAGAGGCAGGCGGGGATGAGGGGAAGGAGGCTCCCTGCTGAGCAGAGAGTCCGATGTGGGGCTCAATCCCAGGACCCTGAGATCATGACCTGAGCTGAAGTCAGAGGATTTAACCCACTGAGCCACCCAGGTGCTCCACATATCTCTTTTTCTTAAGTTCAGGACTTTTCTTCCTCGGTTTCACCATCAGCGCAGTATGAACACAGTGAAATTTGGAGTGTGCAGAACCGAGTTCCTCAGATCAAATACCTCTCCTTCTATTTGTCTAATTATTTCTTCTCCACCATGTATTCATTCTGCTTCCTCTGTAATTCCTATCCCATTAGTACTCTTGGATCCCTATTCCACATCTCTTACATTTCCTTTTTTGGTCATATTTCAATCTACTCATATTGTGTCCTGCGCTTTGTGGTACCTATTTCATTGGATTTTCCACTCCACTAATTCAGATGCCAATGGCAACTGCTCTTTCATCTCATCTGTTGATTTGTTAAGGAAATCATGTGTTCTCAATATTATTTCTTTAATCTATAGAAAGATTCTTCATTTTCCTACATTTAAATCAACTTATTTTTTTTTCCATTTCCACTTGTTTCTCCCTGTTACTTTTTTTTTTTTTTTAAGATTTTATTTATTTGACAGAGAGAGACGCAGCGAGAGAGGGAACACAAGCAAGGGGGAGTGGGAGAGGGAGAAGCCGGCTTCCCACTGAGCAGGGAGCCCCACTTTGGACTGGATCCCAGGATGCTGGGATCATGACCTGAGCCGAAGGCAGATGCCTAACCAACTGAGCCAACCAAGCACCCCTCTCCCTGTTACTTTATTTTTGTCTTTCTTTCTTTCTTCTTCTTCTTTTTTTTTTTTTTTTGAACTGTCTCAGTGATTAAGCGATGGCATTGCAGGTAAAACAGGTAAAAAACTACCCTTCTCTGTTCAACGCTGCGAGGCAGGGACTGTGACTAAACTGCACAGTGCTGAAGAAGAGTGGGGAGGAGAACTAGAGAGGGAGGGAGAAGGAGAGAGAGGCTGCAGGGCAGCTGGTGACTTTCTGTTTACTTCCTGTGGGCTTTCTGCTGTTTTCTGAGTTTCCTCACCCAGCGTTGCCCTAGCACTGCTGCTTCTGCCCACAGCAGCTGTGCTCACCCACAGTAGCAGCTGGATCTCGTTTGTAGCCTTCCAACTCTGACAAGACCAACCTTATCACCATGCCTCAGATATCCAGGCAGAAGTAGGGGTCCCAGCCCCGTGGGACTCCTGCTCCAACTCAGAAATGTCACTACTATTGAAGCAGAAGCTGAATTCAAGCTCTGTGGGGCCTCTCTTCCAAGTGTCCGTATTTCTCAGTTCTTTCCTTTGTTCCCCCAGCCTTGAAGGTAGTACTTGTTTCTGTAGTTGCTTCCTCCATGAGAACTCAGAGTTCTCCTTCTGCCTTTCAGTTACCTAATTCGCATTGATTTTTCTACATCACTCATCAGTCTTTATTTCACATTTTCTGTTAAAATAATTGGTGTGATTGCTGTGTCCTAACTAAAACCCGAGTGAACTGTTTACTGCGATTCCTTAAATGGATGTGTTTTTTTTTTGTTTTGTTTTGTTTTGTTTTATTTTGTTTTGTGTTTTCCTTTGTTAACTCAGGGAGTTTGAGAACTGGTTATTGGAAGACTTTAATGGCACAAGCCCCACAGGTAGTTGAAATAACTCTGTCATGGACTGGAAGTGCATGGGTAGGAATCTTGCCCATGTCACTATTAGGTTACTTAGAAGGATCTCTGCTCCCCAGGCTCCTAACTCTTGTCAGCATAAGGAGCAGGAAAGCTTGGATCTCCCCGGGATGTTCTTTAGGCTCTCCGTCGAGGATCCTTCTCAAGCTAGTCTACAAGGTCTCAATCATCCATAAAGGCAAAGCACCTTATTGCTTATTAGTTATCATGTGGAGAAATTTTCCCAATTCAGAGCCTCATATTTCTCAACCACCCATAGCCCCTAACAGCAATTTGACTTTGGGGATGCAAAGAAATTGGGAGTATAGGGAAAGGGATTGGCATTCAAGAGGCTATGTTTCTCAGTCCTCCCTCAAAGACTTTTCTGGTTGTTTGTTATAAGAATCTATCTGGGTGTCATGTGGTATTTTTAAAAATTTATTTTTAATATCAACAGTTTACATGCCATATTTGTAGTCGGGAGCTTAACTTTCAATAAAGCACAAAAACAGGGGCCCCTGCATTTCTCAGTCATTAAGCATCTGCCTTTGGCTCAGGTCATGATCCCAAGATCCTGGGATCCAGCTCCGCATCGCATCTCATCGGGCTCCCTGCTCAGCGGGAAGCCTGCTTCTGCCTCTCCCACTCCCCTCCACTGCTTGTATTCCTGCTCTCACTGTCTCTCTCTCGGTCAAATAAATAAATAAAAACTTTAAAACAAAAAAAGTACAAAAACAATTAGAACGAAAAACTGGAATCCAGATGATCTTTCTCTTTTTTTAAAGATGTATTAATTTATTTAGAAGGAGAAAGCGAGAGAGTGGTGGGGGGAAGGGTAGATGAAGAGAAGCTTCAAGTAGACTCCCCATGTAGTGCAGAGCCTGAGGCAAGGCTCCATCTCATGACCCAGGAGATCATGCCTTGAACTGAAACCAAGAGGGGTCACTCAACTGACTAAGCCACCCAGGTGCCCCAGTGATTTTCTCTTTGTTTCTAAATGCTCTTTCCTTCTCCCAGAGTTGGCAAAGAAGTACAGTAGTCCCCCCTTATCCATTGTTTCATTTTCCATGGTCTCAGTTATCAGTTATCTGTGATCTACCATAGTCTGAATACAGAAGCTACATCACAATGCCTATGCCCCTCACCTCGCTTCATTTCATCATGTAGGCATTTCATCATTTCTCATCATCACAAGAAGATGGCTGAGTATAGTACAATAAGATCTTTTGAGAGAGAGAGAGACCTCATTCACCTAACTTCTATTACAGTATATGGTTATAACTTTCCAATTTTACTATCAGTTATTATTGTTAATCTTTTATTATGCTTAATTTATAAATTGCACTTTTTTCATGGATACATATACATAAGAAAAAACAGTGTTTATATAGGGTATAGAATTATCGATGAGTTTCAGGCATCCAGGGGGTCTTGGAACATATACCCTGTGTATAAGGGAGGACTACTGTACCTGGGAAATTGGAGGAAGGGCAATGGATAAGATAAAAGCCTTTGAGGCCAAAGTAAGCTACTTTCCTAAATGTCACGTTTGGCTTAGCTGCTTATTTATCATTGTGTGTAGATTAATGGTCAATTTTACGGTATATGTTTTCTTAACACAATATAATTGAATTTTCTTTTGAGGACAGAGACCAAATCCAACAAATACTTATATCCTAAATATAATAGATGGGGGAATTAAATACTTACTGGTTTTTATGTATCAAAACCCCCCTAAATTTCTATAACTTAATCTTCATAATAGTTCTCTGTAGTAACTACTAATATTCTCATTTTCTGAATTTGGGAACTGATGTTTACAAAGATAAATAGAGATTAACCAAAGTTACTCTACTAATGAATGGTAAATCCAGATTTAACAACCCAAAGCTGTGCTTTTCACCACTGCCAAATTGCCCACCTTTCATATTATTCTTTTCTCATTTCTAATAACATTTTTAAATATTATGGAATTTGATTGAGATTTAAGACTATCAGCTGGAACATTAGTGGATATTATCATAAGGAACATAGGCATATTCTTATCAATACAACAGTGATCTTTTTCAGTATAGACAGAATTTCATGTTTTGTAATTATAATATTCAGTGATTTTATCTGGTGTGTGCTATGTTTCAGTTACTGTTCAAAATAATTCTGTTAATCATAATAACCAAATAAAAAAGTATCATTACTATTACCTCAATTTTTGTAAATGAGCAAACTAAGGCTGAGGGGAAAAAAAAAAGAAAAGAAAGAAAAGAAAAAAGCCCAAGGTCCAAGAGCTTGTTAGTAGAGGTTTGAGAATTAACTCTGAGAAGTCTGGCTTCTGGGTACATGGTTTTGTTGTTGCTGTTGTTTAAAGATTTTATCTATTTATTTGAGAGGGAGAGAAGTGAGCGTAATTGGGGGAAGGGGTGGAGGGAGAAGCAGACTCCCCATGGAGTAGAGAACCCAATGCGGGACTCGATCCCAGGATCCCTGGGATCATGACCTGAGGGGGAGGAAAATGCTTAACTGACTGAGCCACCCAGGTACCCAATGGGTACATGCTTTTAACTGTTAAGCTATAAACAAGTAATATCTTAATTATTTCTCTGAAATCTTATGTATTTTGATCTTTTGAGTCACATGTTTCTTATATTTATGGGAGAACAAGTTTTCATATAAAAGTTTGATGCAGACATACTTCATTTTATTGTGCAGATGTTGTGTTTTTTTCTAAAATAAATTGAAGGATTGTGACAACCCAGTGTTGAACAAGTCTATTGGTACTATTTTCCCAATTGCATTTGCTCACTGCATGTCTCTATGACATATTTACTAATTCTTATTACATTTCCATTTTTCTTATTATTATATTTAAATTACCACAATCTCATGATCAAATCTTAACAGATAAGGAATTGCTTCTTACTGATGAGCAAAGAAAGTAGTTGAGATGGAATCTACTCCTGTTGAAGACGCTGTGAAAATTGTTGAAATGACAACAAAAGATTTAAACTATTACATAAACTTAGCTGATAAAGTAGCCACAGGCTTTGAGAGCACTGACCCAATTTTGAAAGAAGTTCTACTGTGGGTAACATGCTATCACAAGTGTCACACTTTATAGAGAAACAGTTCCTGAAGAGAAGCCAATTGATGCAGGAAATTTCAGTGTTGTTTTGTTTTAAGAAATTGCCATGACCTCTCCAACCTTCAGCCACCAGCACCCTGATCAGTCAGCAGCCATCAACATCGAGACTCCACCAGCAAAGAGACTATGACTCACTGAAAGGTCAGATGATGGTTAGCATTTTTTGGCAATAAATTTTTTTTAATTAAAATGTGCACACTGGTTTTTAAACACAATGCTATTGCATTTAACAGACTACAGTATAGTGTAACGTAACTTTTCCATACCCTAGGAAACCAAAAAAATCATTTGATGCCCCTTATTTCAATATTCACTGTATTGTGGTAGTCTGGAACTAAACCTGCAATATCTTCAAGAAATACCTATAGTTACTAATTAGTTTGCCAACTGATTCTTTTAAAGTCAATAGATTTTATATCCGACATTTTCAAAGCCTGTAACTTGTCAGATGAAAGAAAACACTCTTAACATCAATACTAAATATAATTTTTATTTATAACTTTTCAATTAAACAAGTATAACCTTAAAATGATTTTATAATGGTTTTTTTTTTCTTAAGGATTAAGTTAATTTAAAAAATCATTTTGGGTGCACCTGAGTGGCTCAGTCTGCTAAGCCTCCAACTCCTGGTTTCAGCTCAGATCATGATCTCAGGGTTATGAAATCAAATCCCACATTGGGTGCAGAGGCTGCTTGAGATTCTATCTGTCCCTCTGTTCCCCCCTCACTCTCTTTCTCTCCCTAAAATAGAAATCATTTTGATATTTCTTGTACGTTATTTTGTACATAGCTTTTGAACAATGCTTTGAAAGTCTTTTTTCTGACCTAAAATGATCATTTATTATTCTCTTAATGTGGTTGTAATACCATTTCAGCCCCTTGTGGTCGAATTATATGCATAATTTCTCAAAATCTCTTAAAAATCACTCTCACAGGGGTGCCTGGGTGACTCAGTTTGTTAAGTGTCTGCCTTTGGCTCAGGTCATGATCTCAGGGTCCTGGGATGGAGCCCCACACTGGGCTCCCTGCTCAGCAGGGAAGCCTGCTTCTCCCTCTCCCTCTGCCTGCCACTCCCCCTGCTTGTTCTCTCTCTGTCAAATAAATAAAATCTTTAAAAAAAATTACACCTACATTTCATAAAAGAGGTACAACCTAAAGGAGTGCTGGTAGGTTCGTTCTGATATTTCATCAAAATTGGGTTATGGAGGTGAAGTCTCAGAACAAAATCTTTAAGTAAGTGTTGTGGAAATTGCAGGACAGGCATATCATCTTTGCATTAAAGGGCAACAAAGTGAATCATGTCATATTAGGCAAATTTTCTTTCTCTCTTACTTAGATGATCATTTCCTTCAAAAAAATCACTTGGACAGTATAATTAAGGTGAATCGTGGTATTACAATGAAGGTCATTGCACATTCAATTAAAGTTTGGCAGGATTATTTAATAAAAAATTCTACTAAGTCATACTGACTTTGCTGCTTAAAATGGAATGAGAAGTAGGTAAAATTTCATGTGAAATTGTCTTGATGAATGTGAAAAATCAATAAGTTGAACATATTCTGTCTTGAAACATGAATAAAGTAGAAAGAGTCTATTTTCTCCTTTGATGATTATGACTGCTCAGTGAGGCATATAATCTACTCATTAGAAGCAGTTTCATTAACTTCTATTTCTTTACTTAATTACCTAGAGAAATATTCAAATGTCATTACAATCAATCTGTCAACCTTTATTAAGTATCTTCTCTCTTAGGTGTTGTGAGAAATTCAGTAAAACCTGACATGACCCTTTCCTTCCAGAAACTTCTAGGATAATAATCTAATAATAATCATAATTAGCATTTGTTTGGAGGTTATTATATACCAGTATTAGAGGTAATATTTAATTTGATTTTACAATATTCCTATGAAGTAGATGTTATTTGTTCTGCTTTGTGGATAAAGAAGCTGAGACTAAAAATTTTCTTATACAAATTTACACGTCTAGAAATTGTCAGAGTGCAGAGTGGTTGGATTCCTAGAGGGATGCTCTGGTGTACAAGGTTAAGGTCTTTAGCCTTGACTAAGAATTCCTATCAAGGAACTAAAAGTGAGATCTATGTGTCTTCTAATGAAATATCCCATAGTGCAGTGCTTCCTCAAATTTAACATGTTTAATCGAGGTTCTTATTAGAATGAAGGTTTTTACTCGGTAGGCATTAGTGGAGGCTGAGGTTGTGCCTTTCTAACATGTTCTCCAGTGTTCCCATTGCTTTAATCAGGAGATAATATGGTAGTAAGACTTTAAGAGACCTTGAACAAAGAAGAGTAAGATAAAAAATAAAAAGGATAAACTTAAAATTTCATGATGTTACAAGTGAGTTAATTTTTACAAACTTAAGAAATAATAGCTATAATTTCTCACAACCATGTATTTATTAGGAAATTAAGGAACAACAAAAAAATGTATCTATAAGCTAAATAATCAAGTTTGCTTGAACTGCTTCTAGTCAAGATGGGGTAACAGGGATCTGATTTACCATCTGCCTGAAATAACTCAGAAGCCACACAAAATACAGGAAACAATAGCATTTAAGTCCTTAGACATCAGAAAAAGGGCAATGATTTCTGAGACCTGGAAAACAAAAAGCAGGAACCCTCTGATTGTCCTAGCTTACTACCTGGAGAAAGTTTCCAGACCATGGCCCAGGAAGGAGAAACCCAGACAGAGCTTGTTGGTCTCCTGATTTGAGGACAAACAGGGATCCCTTTCACCTAGAGTTCACAGGGTGGAATACCAGACAGGACAAATTTCATGAAGACAGAACCTCAGAGATCAGAAACAGTAGCTGTGACTCACTTAGGGCTAGTCAAACACCCAAGGCCCAGAGCAGACGACTTTAAAATTCAGAGATATCACTTCTAGTACAAAGAAGGGTCTTGCCTCAGTACTGGGAGATTTGAACTTCAGAATAAAATACAGCTCTGGTCCTGCCTAACAAAGCTTAGAAGTAAGACTCAAAGGGATCAGACTTAAAATAACTGGGTCTCAGCACAAAGCTCAAGAAATAAAAAAATATTTATAGAAATACAAAAATACCATGCACCTAACAAGGTGAAATTCACAATCTCTAGCATCCAATAAAACCTACTCAGCATACAAAGGCTGAAACACTATCTATAATGAGCAGAAAAATCCTTCAAGCTCTTCAGAAATCACAGAAATGATAGAATATGTAAGGAAATTAAAAACTATTATTATTATATTCTATATGAGCTAGAAAAAATTGATCATATTAAAAAGATGAATAGAAACTATAAAAAAGATCAGAACTTGCTTCAAACACGAGAAGCAGGCAATGACATTTAAAGAAACACAAGCAGTCAAGAAACCCTATAATATCCTTTCTTATTCCTGCTACTTTCTTGTATTACCCAACACTATGGCATAAGTGATGACAGAGAAGGAAAGGGAAAGACAGGGCAATGCATGGATCCATTTCCTTTTAATCGTCTTACTCATCAGCAACCTGAAGGTCAAAAACGTTGGTAGAACATGAATATATCAAGATGAGACACAAAAATAATTTTGCAAGTTCTGTGCAGCATTTCTACTCTTCTGGTAAGAACAAGATATATGTGCATGCATGAGCTACTAAATATGAATGGTGTAATTTTGGTAATTTGGTATATCAGCTAAAGCTTTTATATTTGCCTTTAGAATTGGCTTTGCAGGACATAAAGATATAGGGCAAAATTGATACTAATAATTGAAAAGTTTCTTTTTTCTTTTCTTTCTCTTTATTTATTTGAGAGAGAGGGAGGGAGAGAAAGCTTGCTTGAGACAGCACTATCACGGGCGGGGACAGAGGGAGAAACAGACTCCCCACTGAGTGGGGAGACCAACATGGGGCTTGATCCCAGGATGCTGGGATCATGACCTGAGACAAAGGCAGAGGCTTAACTACTAAGCCACCCAGGTGCCCCAAAACTTTATTTTTTCTTTATTTAGAAAGCCATTAAATGGCGAATGAAAAAAAACATGACTAGCTAAGAGAAAGACTGCGAAAGAAAAAAAAAAAAAAGTTTTTTATTTTAGTACCTTTAAGAGGAAATATTCTCTGCTTTTCAAACAAGGGATCTCACATTTTCATTTTGCACTAGGTCTTGCAAATTATGTACCTGGCCCTGAAGTGAAATAACGGTGGCTCAGGGATGGTGGACCATAAGGAATAGTGGGAGGGTAGGATTTCAGAAGTACAGGAGAAAACCTTTGGGAATGGTAGATTGCATTTATTTTAATTGTGGTGGTAATTTCAAAGGGCATACATATAAAAAAACTGAAAAAATTTTATACTGAAGGAGCACCTAGGTGACTCAGTCAGTAAGCTCTTCTCGTCACTCGGTTTTGGCACAGGTCATGATCTCAGGGATGTGAGACGGAGCTCGCGCTGGACTCTGATCTCAGCGGACAGTCTCCTTGAAGATTCTGCCCCTCTGCTCCTCCAACCAGTCTCACTCTCTCTTTCTCTCTCAGATAAAGAAAACATAAAAAAAAAGTTTATACTTTAAACATGAATGGCTTATAAAAAGTCAGTTTTACCTCAATAAAGATGCTAAAAATATTGCTGTCATATATTATAGTTTTTGTTTGAGAAAATTAAAAAAATTAAAAGCTAAAATGTCAAAGAACTTATGCATATTAATTGTATTTATTTTTGAAGCTAAAAGAAACTACATGATGAGAATTCTGAATAAAATGCATTTAAATATGTAATATTTTACTTTTCATAAAATACATTTTAGATCATTTGATTAATGACATTTCCAACTTATCTAAAAATACAAAATGACATTGAATGTATCACATACAACAAACTAAAATACCCAAATATTACTGAAAAGCCTCAAACTCCTTGGAAATATTTATAATAATTAAGCCCTTTGCTGATTTTGTCAATTTGAAGTAATGATTCCATAAACATTTAAAAATATAATACTGCAGGCTGAAATTTTCCATAAAGCTACTGAATTAAAGACCTAGATGTTTGAAGTTCCTTTTCTTATCTCTATACAACATTATAACCCCTATCTCTTAAACTTCCTCTTTGGAAGAGGAAGATGGCCTGCTTCTAATTCATGGTCCTCCTACTTTTTATCCATAGGGATTCTTTTATTACTTTGTTTTCCCACATGTACTCCATACGTTGAAAGATCTGGTCTATCTAATAAGATGCCTTTATTTGATTAAACTTAGTTCCTTCATTTTTCTTTTTCAAAAACTTTTTTCTTTACTGTCAGTCTAGCCTTATACCCTTAGGACAGCCACCCTGAGTTGGTGTAATTCCAGCAAATAGATAAATAAATATAAAAAGATTATCACTTATATTAGATTTTCAAGATTGTTGGCAAATACCTTTAGGAAATAGTGAAGATGATTTAGCCAGAATCCTTGTCTTCTACAGATTCTATAGATTCTTTTTTCTTTAAGATTATTTATTTATTTAAGGACTTTATTTATTTGTTTCTTTGTTTGTCAGAGAGAGAGAGAGCACACAAGCTGGCAGAGCGGCAGTCAGGCAGAGGCGGAGAGACAAGCAGGCTCCCTGCTGAGCAAGAAGCCAGATGCAGGACTCCATCCTAGGACCCTGGGATTAGGACCTGAGCTGAAGGCAGCGGCTTAACCGACTGAGCCACCCAGGCATCCCTAGATTATTTATTTTGAGAGAGAGAGACGCTGAGACTGCAAGTAGGGGAGGGGCAGAGAGCGAGAGGAAGAGAGAATCTGGAGCAGATTCCCTGCTAAGCACAGAGCCCAACACGGGGCTCGATTTCGCAACCCTGAAATCATGAGGCGAGCCAAAACCAAGAGTTGGTGGCTCAACCGACTGATCCACCCAGGTATCCCCAGATCATACAGATTCTCTAGAAGAATCAGTCTTTCAGCTTCTGCTATCTTTATAACAATGGGCATTACAAGAAATATTGAGAGAATACAGGGTTGAACAAGGGGAAAAAGATTATTGGACAGAATTGTTCTTCAGGAAAGAGTACTTGACTGGTGACTAATGGAAACCAAAAGATTTCTTGGTACCAATGACCATACAAATTCTCCGATTTATTATGAAATACAGGATTTGATTCAGGGAAAGGACAGAACAAACAGACAGCAGTACATGTCCCACTCAGGTTATTCCCTAAAAAACCTGCTGTCCTTTAGGCTGTGAGAATGGAACTGTTTAGGAGTTGGGTTAGCATCTAGAATAACAGGATGATTTGGTTTTGCTTATAGTGTGTAAGAAATTTATAGAAAAGAAAGCTAGAAATCCTTTCAGATACTACAAAAGCAACTTCAGTCTGATTTTTATCAGTTGTTAATTGGCCATTTAAGAAAAAACTATCACCTATGAGATATTTTAAACTTACATGTATAGGCTCAAACTGCTTTTTCTGTCATCTATCAATCAATCAGTCAATCAACCAATCTACCTACCTGCCTTTCTACCTACCTATCTACTCACTTGTCTACCTATCTATTTTAATTAAGTTGGCATTTTATTGTTCAGTCCTCTTAAAACTCTGCTTGGTTTTTGAAATCTCTGGCTAAATGGTTCAACATTTTTCTCAATGAATGTTGAATCACACAAGGTCCTTTATGCATCCAAAATATGGGCCCTGTTTTCTCTCCTCCTAAGAAAAACACCTTGTGCATACACATTTGTTTTTCTCCTGAAGCTAGTAAGCCTAAGGATAGATGTTCTTTGGTACTACTTCAACACTGGAAAAAATATTGATCCAAATATTCAAGGTAATTTATTGTGATTTCAATTCAACTTTCAGAAGTTTTCTGTAAGATGTGTGTGTGTGCATGTGTGTGTTTTCTCCCGTAATTCGTAAAAGAACTATGTGCTCCTAAACAAAAAGTTGCCGGGCTCCACTTCTTATGGCTATCCAACTGATACCTTTCACACTGCTATTCAAGTTTATTAGAGGTGAGAGATAACCCCAAGAGTCAGGTCTTATGTAATTTCTTTCATTATAGGTAAAGAAGGAATGAAAATAAGGTCATAAAACAAGTTCCTATTCCAAAGCATAATTTCTCAACCTTCTTATGAGAAATTCATCTTGATCATATGGATAAGTCACACTGTATTAAGCATTACTTTTTTACTAAGTTTATATAATATATCCTGTTAATTTTTTGAATTACATCATGTCTAAACAACACCAGAATACTTGATAAGAAGTTAAGAAAAATATGAAGGCTATTGGTTAGAAGTATTATTTGTGCTGGATAGAAAAGAGATGCCAAGTTTCAGCAAAGGTCTAATTTGAAATATTGCCTCAATTTCTCCATTTTTCTCCCCACACAATTAAAGTTCTGTATGCTTAAATTATTTTAACTAAAAGAAGTGATACAAATGTCATTTTGTGATATTTTCATCACACAGTGAAACAACAGGGAGCACAAAAGAATGTGGGTTTACCTTTCATTAAAAAATGTATTTTTTAAGTTTCTAAATAAATTCTTTTAAATTTAAAAAGAATATTTTAAATTTCTAAATAAATTCTTTGAGCATCAGGTTTATATAGCCATTGGCTTGGACCATTCCAAAAAAGTATAGGAGAGAACTGGGAAAAAAAAAATCATCTAATTCACATACCGTTAGGATATTATAGGTCTCTAGAAATGATCCCAACAAAGTGTAATCTAACCTGTGCATGAAATGCTTCTTGTTAGGGGGTGAGTTTTATCTTAAGAAGTAAACTTTTGATACTTTTGATACCAGGGAGGAGGTGGGGGGATTGGTGAAATAAGTAATGGGATTAAAGAGTGCTCATCAAAACAAGTGTATCATATGGAATTGCTGAATTACTATATTGTACACCTGAAACTAATATTCCATTGTTACGTTAACTAACTGGGATTTAAATAAAAACTTAAAAAAGTAAACTTTTGAAAGTTTTTATTCTGCAAAAGTTATGTTCAATGAAAAGTTTATTTAACATTCCTAATGTTTTCATAAACACATTCATGGTATTTAAGGCAGATGAACAGCTTTCATCTCAGCACCTTAAAAAGGATTAAAGAACATGAAGGCATGTCCTTCAGTTTTATATAATAGGAGGCCATGGATATTAGGTTTTGATAATAAAAAATTACAGTATGCAGGTTTATTTAGGCTGTCCCATGTCTTAGAGAGTTTGGTAGCTGTGATTCTGGTTTCTTATTTGTTTTTTAAAAATTGAGGTATTGGGATGCCTGGGTGGCTCAGTGGGTTAAAGCCTCTGCCTTCGGCTCAGGTCATGATCCCAGGGTCCTGGGATCGAGCCCCACATCGGGTTCTCTGCCCCGCAGGGAGCCTGCTTCATCCTCTCTCTCTGCCTGCCTCTCTGCCTACTTGTGATCTCTATCTGTCAGATAAATAAATAAAATCTTTAAAAAATAAAATTGAGGTATAATTTACATACAGTAAAATCACTCTTTTAGTGGATATTCCATGAGTTTTGATGAATACATATAGACATGTAGCCATCACCGAAATCAAGACATGGAAGAATTAATTCCATTCAGTTGACAATTTCCCTCTTGGTCCTCCACCCACCTTCAGACCCTGGCAACTACTGATTGGTTTCATGTCTTTAGAGGTTGGCCTTTTACAGAATGTCATATAAATGCTTTTAAACAGCAGGCAGCCTTTGAATCTGCCTTCTTCCCCTCAATATAATGTACCTGAGATCATCCATGTTGTTACATGTATTATTAATAGGTTGTTCCTTTTTACTGCTGAGTGATATGGCATTATATGAATGTATCAAAGGTTGTTCAGTCATTCACAAATTGAAGAACATTTGGGTTGTTCCCAGTTTGGGGAAATTATGAATAAATCTGCTACAAACATTCACATACAAAACGGTGAACATCAGTTTTTATTTCACTGAGTAAATATTGAAGAATAATATTACTGGGCCAATTGATAATGGTATATTTAATTTGAAAAGAAATTGCCAAAGGGGGTCATACCATTTTGTATTCCAAGCAGCAATGTAATGATTTTTGTCCTTTCCAGTTTATTTAGTATTGTATCTTTCTTTCTTTTTCTTTTACATATATATTATATGATTATCATTATCATATATGTTAAAATATATATTAGAATGGCTTAAAAATATATTCTATATATAAAATATATAAAGGAATAATATATAAATATATAAATTAAATATATAACAATTAAGTATATAGTATCTATTATTAAATACAATATTTATATTTTAAAATATTTACATAACTATTTTACTTAATAAATAAATTATTTAAAATATTGATTCATAAAATTAATTTTCTATTAATTTTAAAATATATTTTAATAATATATTTACATAAATATATTATTTATTGATATATTATAACATTTATATATAATATATATAGTTTTAAGCCATTTTGTAGAGGTATCTACTTGTGTTTTTCATTTGTGTTTCTTCAATGACTAATAATCTTAAAGATCTTTTCAGGTACTTATTTGCCACTGATAAGTCTTTGGTGAAGTGTCTTTCAAATATTATACCCACTTTTATATGTTGTTGTTTTGTTCTCCTTATTATTGAGATTTGAGGGCTCTTTTTTTATTCTGGGTACAAATCCTTTATGAGATATATGATTTATATATATTTTCTGCCAACCTGTGGCCTGTTTTTCTTTTGTAGCTCTTAACGTTTAAAATTTTTATTGAAGTATAGTTGATACACAATGTTACATTAGTTTCAGGTGTACAACATAGTGATTCAGCAAGTCTATATGTAATAATCTGCTCACTATACATGTAGCTATGATCAGCCACCATACAAAGATTATAATACCATTGACTATACTCCCTATGTTTTACCTTTTCTCTCTTTGATTTATTCATTACTATCATTACTAGCATTACTCTCTGGAAGCCTATACCTCCCTCTCCCCTTCACCCATTTTGCCTATCCCTCAACCCCCTGTTGCTCTGGAAATCTCACTTTGTTCTCTGTACTTATGGGTCTGTTTCTGCTTTTTGCTTGTTATTCATTTATTTTGTTTTTAGATTCCACATATGGTATTTGTATTTCTTTGTCTGCACTTGGCTTAAAAGCCTCTAGGTCCATCCATGTTGTTGCAAATGGCAACGTCCCGTCCTTTCTTATGGTTGAGTACTATTCTGATATATTTATCTATCCATCTATCTTACATCTTCTTTATCCATTCATCAATCAATGGACACTTGGTTTGTTTCCCTATCTTGACTATTATAAATAATGTTGTAATAAAAACAGAGGTGCATATATCTTTTTAAATTAGTGTTTTCACTTTTGAGTGGTAAATATTCAGTCACAGAATTACTGGATCATATCTCTAGTTTTAATCTTTTCTGAGGACCCTCCATAAGGTTCTTCACAGTGGTTGCACCAATTTACATTCTCTCCAATAGAGCACAAGGATGCTTTTTCTCTATATAGCCACCAACATTTGTTATTTCTTGACTTTTGGATTCTAGCTATTCTGACAAGTGTGAGGTGATATGTCATTGTGGTTTTGATTTACATTTCTCAGATGATAAGTGATGTTGACCCTCTTTTCATGTTTCTGTAGCCCACCTGTATGTCTTCTTTGCAAAAATGTCTATTCAGTTCCTCTGCCCATTTTTGATCAGATTATTTGTGGTTTTGGTGTTGCACTGTGTACATTTTTTATGTTTTGGATATTAACTCCTTATCAGATATATCCTTTATGAATATCTTCTCCCATTCACTAGGTTGTCTTTTTGTTTTATTAGTGGTTTATTTCACACTGAAAAACTTTTTATTTGGTATAGTCCCAATAGTTTATTTTTTGCTTTTGTTTCCCTTGCCTCAGGAAACATATCTAGAAAAATGTTGCTACAGCAGATGCCAGGAAATTACTGCCTGTTTCCTTTTAGGAGTCTTGTGGTTTCAGGTCTCACATTTAGGTCTTTAATCAATTTTGAGTTCATTTTCATATATGGTGTAAGAAAGTGGTCCAGTTTCATTCTTTTGCCTGTAGCTGTTCAGTCTTCTCGGCAGTTTTTATTGAAGAGACCACTCTTGCTTGTCTCTTTATTGTCTTAAAAGATTTTCTCAAAGAGCAAAATTCTTAATTCTGCTAAAGTCCAATATATCAATTTTTTCTTTTATGAATCACTGGATTCTTAATTTTATAGAAAGCAATGATGGGAATAACAATTTTACACTGCCCACCCTCTTAACTCTTGGACTAACATTTACTAATTTGATATGCATGAGTTGTTCATAGTAATTATATTTTCTAGGTTCAAAGTCAATTCTATTAAAAAAATAAGTAAACACAAAGGTGCCTGGATGGCTCAGCTGGCTGAGCGTGGGACTCTTGGTTTCAGCTTAGATCCTGATCTCAGGGTCATGAGCCTTGGGTTGGGCTTCCAGCTCAGCAGGAGTCTGCTTGAGATTCTCTCTCTGCTCTCCCTCTGCCCCTCCCTCTATTTGTGAGGTCACGTGTGTGTGTGTGTGTGTGTGCACATGCACTCTCTCTCTAAAAATAAATAAATAAATCTTTAAAAAAATAAGTAAACCCAGAAAGATCCTTAACTGCAGTTTTTCCAAATTTCACACTCATAGCATCAGGTGTCAAATTGTTTCCATTGGCTATTAAGTTCCTATTGAATATTCTATCTTACAGAAACTTCACTTATAAAGATAATTTATACTTTGTTAAAAGGCAGTGGTGAGAAGATAGCTTTTACTAAAGTGGAAGACAGCTGAACTTCAATTCTAAATTTTCATATTTCATCGTTAATTAGTATTATGGTTTGGATTCTCCATTAATTTCATCATATCAAGTAATATAGAATAAAAGTCAAGAAATAGAAATACTAAAGTTTCCATTTATTATTTAAAAGGATAAATATCCTACATGTGAACAAACAATTTCCCCATAAATCATCAAATATTAGCTGTAATAAAGATTGTGTAAGTTTGAAAGTTGGTTCATTAAATTTAACTTCTTTGATTAAAGCCTAGATATTCGTGAGGAACTCCTAAACAGTCGAGGCTTACCCCACCACATTTAGGATATCTAATGACTGTTTAAAGTCCTGAGTTTACATCATAAACAGAAGAAGCTTGCTGGTCAGTAACACTGTCTATATACAACCACAGATATAAAGATACTTGGCTTATCTGATTTTAGTGACAACTCCATTTTCTGGAGAGCAATGCATTGATATGGAAACCTAGACTTTAGAAAATAGTCTGGTTTTATGAAGGTTGAAGCACTGAAGAATTCAGTAAGCAGGTTTCTCTTTGATAACCATTGCAATGTCAGCTAATCGTGGAAATGAAAAGGTGCTCCTGAAGAGAATTTATCCAAATACAGTCAGAAAGTTTGAAGGAGACACACTTAATAAAATAATTCTGTCAGGGACCCATAGGGTGAGAAAAAATTAAGTTTGGATCTGCCTAGCTGCTGAGAGCACAATTTTACTTCTAACTGAGAATAAAACGGCTCTCCTCTAGCAAGAACTATGTAGAGAAGTCTCTCAGGTGAGAGGAGAGAATTAGCCTACGGATTAGAGATATATAGAACAGAATTCTGCCAGAGTGATAAGACTGATAAAGTGAGGGGGTTTTATATTTACCTACAAAATAGCTCCTTGAAAACAGTCTGCAAATAGATAGATTTTGGTAACTGATCATGTCTTAAAGACTCCACATGGAACGTGTCCTGATGATTTGATCCAAAGAAGAGAAACTTCAAGTCATTTATGGTGTGGTAAGAAATCTGACTAAAGCAGAAGGCAGTGAAATTTCTGTGTTGGGATACTTCCAGGTCCTTAAAAAATAGAAGTTATTAATTTTTGTTCAGATTTTATACCACCCATATTTTAATATAATACCTAAAGTATATCATAACCTGAGTTCTATTTTAATAGCAAGAATTCATACTACAAGAAGATCATCCCCAAGGGATGTAATTATAATCACATTTTAAAATCCTGACACTTCCCTTTCCTCTAAAAATAACTCAATGTGTGCCCACAGATGGTTATATAATCTCTATCAAACACAGCTTTCTCGTGAGGTGAGAAGAATTGGTAACAGCTACTTACTAATAGGTCACAATACAAGTAAATTACTTTGGATAACACCTGGTATACTTTAAGCATTCGATAATGGGTAGCAGTTTTGTTGTTACTCTTCACTTTCTATAAGCTTTCAGTTTTAGCCACTTGCAATTATACACATTAACTGTTTTACACAACTTTAAAGAAGTCAGGCAAATCAAGAGTCTCTGTCTGTCTTATTGATATTACGGCACTTGGATGAATAAACACAAGCACTATTAGACTGCACATTGATTTAAGTATTCATAATTATCTGGACAGATGATGAAGAGTTCCTGGCAACTCTGAAAAGAACCAGGTTTTAGGTAAGGCCCGGATAAGAGGGGATTAGTCAGCTAAGGTTCTGAGGATGTAGGGCATTTTGGTGATTATGGAACAGAGATTCCAGAATACTTGGATTAGATTTGCTTGGGCAGTCTCATCAGACCTGGTACCTGTTCACTGTGCTTTCTGAGTATTTTCATTTCAGGGCAAAAAAAATTATTTACTTTGAACAACTGCAGCAATATAAAGTGGTATTTTTTTTTTATTTGTGGACACAACCAACAAATTACATGTAAGATCAGAATTTACTGATCAAAATTTATTGACTCAGAAAAGTTAAAAGGTATGTTCCTCTCTGACTCCAAATTAAAAGATCTTAGAAATCAGGAATCCTGAGTGATGTATTTAAACATTGTTAAAGTATTCAGACTCTGAATGAATATTTTAAGAAACAAAGCTGAAGTTTTAGTTCATATAGTGAACTCTTCATCCAGAAACTCTGTATCTTTATTACTTTAGTCTATGATAATAATATCATAGTAATAAGAGTGGGTACTTAAGTACTTATTCTGGGCAAGCATCTGTTCATTTCATGGTTTATGTCAGTTAATCCTCTGATGCTCTGATGTAAATGACAGTCATCATCCTCGCTTTATAGATAGGGAAGCAGCGGCACAGAGGGTTTTCATAATTTGCCTGCTATCCTAAGAACTGGCATTTCAACACAAGCAGTCAGACTCCAGATACAAACTGATTCTCATTTTATTTTATTTTCTGGAACAGACAATAAACATTCATAGAAAACTCTATGCATTCATAGCCATTTTCCCATTAATCTCGGGCTTCAGTATCTGCTATTTCCAGACTATTTCTCATAGGTAGAAAAGGCAGAAATAAAATAGCAGAGCTCTGTTATTTCCTCTGTCAGGATTTTTTCTATTCAGTCTATACCCCAAAGTCCATGAGTTTAGCCACTCTTTGGAAAATATCCTAAAATCCTATTTTATTGTTAACCCTGGACCAAACCAAATATTTTCCAGTATCTCAATTTCTGAGATTTGCTGGAAACAACCAGTAACGATATAGATTTGAACCACTACAAATGTGAAGTTTAAAATTCTTGCTGTATTTATGAGCAGTTCTTTCTGCATACAATGTTGTGGCTAGTCTCTCTCTTTTTTTTTTTTTTTTTAAGATTTATTTATTTGAGAGAGAGAGAGAAAAAAAAAGAGAACAAGAGAGAGAGAGCATGGGGAAGAGCAGAGTGAGAGGGAGACAATTAGACTCCACCAAGCACAGAAGTCCATATGGGGCTTTAGCTCATACCCCTGAGATCACAACTGAGCTGAAACCAAGAGCCTGAAGCTTAACCAACTGAGCCACCCAGGCGCCCTTATTCTCATTCAAGTACCTACTCATGTCCAGTAATTCCCCATTGCCCCACCTCTCTCATCTGAGGAAAATGGTTTCCTACTTCAGAGAGGAACACGGTAAAAAATATGGCACATTCTCAAAAGATTCTGTGTGGTTTTTTGCTTGCATGCCCTTTGTTCCTGTACACACAATGGATGCTAACGTAAAATACGTTCCTTGTGGTTTTAGATTCCTGAACAGTCTAGTGATCAAAAGCACAAGCTCTGAAACTGGACTTCCTGGGTTCAAATACGGCTTCAAATATTATTTCCTGTCTGACCATGGGCAGGTTTTTAAACCACTTGTGACTCAGATTCATCATCTGTAAAATTGGTATAACAGTTGTTCCTACTCATTGAGTGATTAGGAGGACTAAGTGATAAATAAGTATAGAATGCTTGGAACAGGGCTAAGCTCATAGTAAGTGAAACGGTAGTTATTGTTTTTCTAATTACTTGTCTTCCAAGAATTAACTCTAAGTTTACCCTTTTCTATATGATTCTCCATGTGGAGTTAAGTTTGTCCATTTGCTTCCATAATTCCACAATTCTTTATATTTTAGTTTTCATTTAATTTTTTTTAAAGATTTTATTTATTTGAGAAAGAGCAAGAGAGAGAGCAAGAGCCTGGTAAAGAGCAGAGGGAGAAGCAGACTCCCTGCTGAGCAGGGAACGTGACCTGAGGGGAAGGCAGATGCTTAGCCCAATGAGCCACCCAGGCACCCTATACTTTAGCTTTATTATAGCACTTATCACCTTAAATTATATCCAACATGATACAGTCATAAACAGAGGTTGTACCTTATCTTTTTACTGTCACCACATTCCCTTCCATCAGTTCAGAGTCTTAAAAAATTGATAGTAAATGAATTAAAATGAGATTATGAACTAGGCCTCATTAATACCCCAAAAATAAATGTAATATCATTAATATGGAATAGTCTAGCTTTCCCAGATATTCAGTTACTATTTGAAGCACTTATATTTAATTAATAGTGAATAATATTTTATTTAACTCTCTGGTGTGAACAACCATGGGTGTCTTAGAAAATGCATTTTTTGCTTTTTTATTTTTATAACCTACAGAAAAAAATTCAGGAAATATTATCTGTAGATGGAAATTATCTTAATAATGGTAAACAAATATACTCAAATTTAAATAAATCTAGCTGCATTTAGACTCATAAAAATTTCAATTCCTATGCAATTTTGTGAGCTATTATTAATGTGGTTATTATGTATCTATGTATAGATATAAAGAGAAAATTTCTAACTCATGTATAATTCATGCACTTCCTTGAATGTAAGGATTGAGGCTATAATCTTTTCATGTTATGGATCAGCAGTCTCAAAATGTAATCTGTGGACTTCTAGAAGCTTCTGACATATTTTCAAGAGTGAGTCTCAAACTATTTTAATAATAATATGACATTATTTTCCTCTTTCAAGGTGTGGACATTTTGCTGATGGTGCAAAAGCAATGATGTGTGAAAGTGATGTGCCTTAGGGCAAACCCAGGCAGTGGCACCAATTTGTATTCTAGTGATTGTATTCTTCATCACCACATGATCACAATTAAAAAAAAATAACAGTTTCACTTCAGGATGTCTTTGATGAAACAATAAGGAGGAGTAATATTTAAGAACCTTAATCCATGAAAGCATGTGTGATACAATTGGGAGTAAGCCCACAGCACACTTCTGCTGGGCGCATACAAAAAATAGTTGGACCAGTAAAAACACCAGTGCAATTGCTCGATTTGTGGGCTGACCCAGCTGTTTTTCTCCTGGGAGGCCATTTTTCCTTGAACAAATGGTGGACAGATACACTATGATTATTCAAACTTATATATCTGTATCTGGCAGAGATTTTCCCAAAAATGAATGAATAGAGCCTGTCACTTCAAAGAAAAACTGACAGCAGTGGTTGCCGGTGAAGAAATACAAGCTATCTGGTAAACACTAGAAATTTGGGAAACTTGTGTTCATCACTGTGAGTGCCACAGCTTCCAATGCTTAAAGACTTTTCTTTTCTTTCTTTCTTTTTTTTTTTTAAGATTTTATTTATTTATTTGATAGAGATTACAAGTAGTCATAGAGGCAGGCAGGGAGAGAGGAGGAAGCAGGCTCCCCGCTGAGCAGAGAACCCAATGTGGGGCTCATCCCAGGACCCCGAGACCATGAGACCATGACCTGAGCCGAAGGCAGAGGCCCCAACCCACTGAATCACCCAGGCGCCCCCCTAAAGACTTTTCTGATGAGGTTGGTGATAATATTAATAAATGATTTTTTATATTGTATAATGAAATGTGTCAACATCAAAAAGATCGGGATAGCTCAATAAATCTTCTATATGACCAGTGCATAATTTTATAAATTCATGCATGCATGGTACAATATTCACCCAAAGTACAAGTTAAACAACAAAGTACAAGTTAGGATTTTAATATAACAGAGTTCACAAAGTTGATTGATATGATTACAGATTTCATAGTGCAACTAACCTTTAAGAAACTACTACCTGTTGTGGCACCTGGGTAGCTCAGTTGGTTAAGCGGCTGCTTTCGGCTCAGGTCATGATCCTAGCGTCCTGGGATCGAGTCCCACATCGGGCTCCTTTCTCAGCAGGGAGCCTGCTTCTCCCTCTGCCTCTGCCTGCCACTCTGTCTGCCTGTGCTCGCTCTCTTGCTCCTTGCTCTCTCTCTCTCTGACAAATAAATAAATAAAATCTTTAAAAAAAAAAAAAAAAGAAACTACTACCTGTCAAGTAATGGTGAAGTACCAAAGAAGAATATATGCAGTTATTTTTAAAAGACTCTTAAACTATGCCTCCCTTTTTCAACTAAAAAAGCTGTATGAGGTCATATTTTCTTCATATATTTCAACTAAATATATTTCAATAGATGAAATGCAGAAGCAGATATAAGAAACCATTAACCATTAAGACAGGCATTTGAAAGGATTTGTAAATATGTAAAAACATTTAAGAGTGTAAAAAGTCACTATTCTTGCCAAATATTCTTCTTTGGTTTGGAAAATGCAGATATTTTTCATAAACCTATGTTATTTATACTCACTTATCATGGTGGTATGATTGCTATTTTAAAATTAATATCTCCCTTTAAATTTATAACATATGGAATTTTGACAGATATAAACCACATTAACAAAAGCTCTTGGGGAGTCCTTAGTTTTTAAGAGTATAAATGGGTCCTGAGATCAGTATGTTTGAGAAATGCTGCTATAAACAAATAGTTTGATTAGCATAGCTAAAGCATACAGAAGGAGAAATCTATTTAGGCTGCATGAAAGTTCTATCCATACCCATATAAGTTTTGCAGAAGAAGGTGGAACACTTAGTGTAAAAGATTCTTTAATGAAACTGTCTCTTGTCAAGTTCACATGTGTGTCTAAGCACAGTCTCCAAATGTCAATACAATCACACAGAAGAAGACACTATTCTTATTTGTGCCCATTAAGTGTAAAGTATGAAAGCTGGGTCCTGTGTACCAGATTCTGTACCGCTAAAAAAACCTGGAGCACTACAAAGATCCTTGTACACAAGACTGTTTCTCATTGGCTATCTACTTTGTGCTGAGTTTTTTAAATCATTCAATTAGACATACGAAGAAAGCTTTCACTGATAGGCAGACCTGAGCACAGACAGAAGAAAATGTGTTGTTGATTTGAGAAAGACAATGTATACTGGGGTGCCTGGGTGGCTCAGTCGGTTAAGCAGCTGCCTTCAGCTCCGCTCAGATTCTCAGGGTCCTGGGTTAGAGTCCTGCATCGGCCTCCTTGCTCAGCAGGGAGTCTGCCCCTCCCCCCTTCATGATCTCTCTCTCTCTCTCTCTCTCTCTCTCTCTCTCTTTTTCTCTCCCTTCCTCCCTCACATAAATAAATAAAAATCTTAAAAAAAATAAAATGTACACTATGAGAGAATTTTTCAAGGTGAAATTATAAAGGTATACTTTGGAATTTTTAGTATCTAAGAAATACCGTGTCATAAAATATTGGCATCATAAAACCTGGAAGGGTTAAAATGGACACAAGCTGCTACAGAAATTTTGTTATCCATTTCCCCAGCCTCCCCTCCATTTCCTGCTTTGTGTTCTTTTTAAAGGAAACCACTTCAAGGATGTAAAGGCTAGTTTTTGATGTCAAAATGACACTTCCCTTGTTTCTTTTGAATGAGGAGAGGCCTGGAAATTTCATTAGTCCCTCATTAGGGTTTTCAAAAAGTTCAGCTATTGATTTCATAAAATTCCTTTCCTGCATTTTTCTGTAAATGTATACAATAGCTCCTAACATATCCTCCTCCAGGAAGGCAGACACTCAACTAGCAATTTGACTTTTAGAATTCCTAAATGATGTAAGAGAGAAGTAATTATAGCACATATGGATAAATCATTATCAAAAATAGTCATGGTTGATTTCTTTCTTTCTTTCTTTCTTGATGATGGAGGGCAATGGACTTCACATGTGGTGCAGGGATAACACAAATACTACATATTGATTTCTAAATAATAAAAGCAATTAAAGTTGCTCGTTAACAACATTAGTCCCTATATGTATGTTAAGGATTTATAAAGGTTCTTGAACTCTTTGGGGTCAAAAGGATAATAATTGTCCATATGTGAAAGAAAAGCTGTACAAGCAACCTTTCTGGAAGTTTTTCTTTCTGCAAACTATTTAAGACAAAATTCATAGTCTAATGCCTTGCAGTTTTCTACATTCTTAATTTTGATCCCTACCAAGAATAGTTTTTGGCTTCAGCATACTCTTCTATTAATAAAAATAGCAATACCACAGTCACTTATATGAAAGATACAATGCAGACTAAGAGTTAGCAGTTCAAATATTAATTAATCCTCTAATCTGTTCCCAAACAAAACTAAGACCAAAAAAAAAAAAAAAAGTCATAGTAGAATTAAGAAACAATATATATTTAGAATTTCAGTAAAAGTACAGGTAAGAGCAGATTGGAAAATAAAAGATCAGAATATGAGTGTTAGTTCTAAAAGTTCTATTTTCTTCATTTAAAATAGGAATTAGAATACTGTCATAATATCTTGTCAAGCTACTGTATAAAAACACCTATCATACTTTAAAAGCTCTCAGAGTAGTAGCTATAATTGCCATGGATCTTCCCTTTACCTAGTCAGATTTTCCCCATCCTTTGAGATACAAATCAAACGATTTTTCATAAGAATCCTTAGATCCATTCAGCCCCAAAGAGCTCATCTTCTTATGGACTCAGCTCTTGTAGCCCATACAATTAAATCAGACAGTTTTCACTGACTCCCTTAAGATATCATTTACCTAATGATTATATGGTTTTATTTGATTTTTCCTGTATTCATTGTCTCTCAACTTAGGTTGTATGCTCCTTAAAGTTATTAAGGGGGGCGCCTGGGTGGCTCAGTGGGTTAAAGCCTCTGCCTTTGGATCAGGTCATGATCCCAGGACCCTGGGATCGAGCCCTGCATGGGGTTCTCTGCTCGGTGGGGAGCCTGCTTCCTCCTCTCTCTCTGCCTGCCTCTCTGCCTGCTTGTGATCTCTCTCTCTGTCAAATAAATAAATAAAATCTTTAAAAAAAAAGTTATTAAGGATGTCTTATATTTCTTGGGGTCTTTTATAGTTTGCAATATCTTATACATAATTAACACACTATTAAAATTTGTTGATTATTACATAAGTGATAGGCTTCACGAGGTTTTCAAGAGTCCATGAGACACTTTCACTTAAGCATTTAAGAAACTATAGAAGAAAAAAATTTACTTGTAAAATTAACATGGCTCTTTGGAAGAGAGATAAATCACTGTAGTTTGGAATTGGAAAGGGACAATCAGATTGTCTAATTTAAAGTTTTATGTTATAGATAAGAAAACTGGATCCTAGGAAGGTTTTGTGTATCAACCAGAATCAATAAACAAATCATCACTGATTTTCATATTAGATAACAAGTTATCACTTCATGATTTTATACAATCATTTAAAACAAATTTTCAAATAAGTATAAGTGATTTAAATGTGTGCCTCATAACAGATGCTTGTGAGTTTTGTATGTCATTTGAAGCTTCTTGCTTTTTTAATCCTTGGTTATCATTAAGTTAGCTATGGAGACAATTACTTGAGTATAAGCTACTTTCTTTCTTAAGGAGGAAAATAATTTCTGATTCCACCTTTCTCTTCTGGAAAGGGCTTATATGTTTTGTTTCTGAAGATTCTGTGTAAAGATAATACAAACATAACTTAAAATTCAGTATTTCACATATGTGACATGAAGATTCACTTTTGAACCAGAAAGAAAATAGGCTAAAGAAATAAAATCCTGGCTGGTTTATAGAGATAAAGGGACAGGCAAAGAAAACCATTGATTCCAGGAATAAGAAATCTGTCCTTATTATCGTTACATCTAACTGCCACACAACAGTGTCAGATTCATTACAAAGTTGAACTTCAAATCCTGCTCAACTCCTGTATTATTGTGGCCAATTTATGTGTTTATGCCGTTTGAAACACAGAAGCAACTTCACACCTCAGAGGCCTAATAGGAATGGTACCTCTCTCCCATTTGTGTGGACTTTCCTTAAACTATAGCAAAAAATTGTGTCACTCATCCAAAAGCTGAGAAAGGAGTTGTTTTGTTCCGTTTGTTGGTGTTTTGGTGTTTTTCTTTTTTTTCTTTTCTTTTCTTTCTTTCTTTTTTTTTTTTTTTTTAACTCAAACAGTATTAAGGCCAATAAGGACATTTAAAAAATAGGACCTTTTGGGGCTCCTGGGTGTCTCAGTGGGTTTATCCTCTGCCTTCGGCTCGGGTCATGATCCCAGGGTCCAAGGATTGAGCCCCACATCAGGCTCTCTGCTCAGCGCGGAGCCTGCTTCCTCCTCTCTCTCTCTCTCTCTCTCTCTCTCTCTGCCTGCCTCTCTGCCTACTTGTGATCTCTATCTGTCAAAAAATAGGACCTTTTAATAAAATACCATTTTTTTCTGGTGCAGACATTATTTCACCGAATCAGGTAAATCACCCTACAAATTAGCCGATAGTATTCCTTTTATAAAGGTAGTGAGTTGATCTAAATAGATGGGAGGCTTTCACTTTTTCAGGGTGTTCCACAACAGAGAAGGATGATCAAAGGGATCTCCACACTGCTTGGGTGAGAGGAAAAAAAACCCTATGAAAACAATCAAACACCTGATAACTGAAGGGTAAAAGAATGGTCACCTCCAGGGTCAAATGAGACTGCCTTGCAACAATCACAAATATTAGGACACATTAAAATGTCTCTGTCAACCCCTCATTTACCTATAAGAAAACTTCATCTCAAAGAGAAAGAATTTCTCCGTGATACTGGGCCTAGGAGGGCCTCCTTGATCCTCTGGCAAACGTTTTGGATGTTAAGTGAGGTGTTCTTTCCAAGAGATCACAAGGACGTCCAGGCGTCACTCACTCTTTTAAGGACCAGATATCAGACCTGTCCTTTGTACCAGCACAGTGCCGTGCACTCCATCTTCCCAGACCCAGTGAGAGGAGCTGGGTGGGGGGCGCCAGGGGACCCTCGGATCCGGTTTTTCTTCAGATGGGGCTGAGACATAGCCTTGCATATTCTCTGCAGCCAGAGTTAGTTTCTTGAGATAAAACAACGGATTTCACTTCCAAAGGCTCATATGAATTCATTCAAAGAATGAGAGAAATGGCTGTAACAGGAAAGACACTGAATCCTTCCTTTAGAATAATGGATTCAAGTTCAGCTCGGCCATTTATTGCTAGTCTCCTTCCACCCCAGCCCTCGGCCCTCCACCCATACCCTCCTGTAGGGAAGTGCAATTTAACCTCTCTAGGTGTCATCTTCTCAACTGAAAATGTACAATAAAGCCTTCTGTAAGCAGTTACACAGTTGTTAGAATTAAATGAGAAAAATCAATGTAAAGCACTTTATGTATTTTTAAATACATTGCAAACAATAAAGTTATTACCAAGGTCATAAAAGAGACAAGAGACTCTATTTCAGAAATATCACTTAATCAAATATTGCACAAATGTATTTTAAAGAAGGTTAATATTTTCAATAACTTATACTGGCTTGGTTTAATAAGCTGAGAATTTATTATTTTTGCTCATCAATTGTATGCCTTACTGGTGATCATAAGAATAAATGAAAAATAATACAGAATGACATGGAGAAGTTGCAAATAATGACATACATACCCATTTAAAACATATTTAAAGTTATATACAATTAGATAGAAAAAAATGTTATATTTTATATTCTGTTAAAATTAAAGTGTGACCTTAAAATAGAAAAGAATAAAATAATGTTCCAATTTTTAAAGCAGACCTCATTCTAGAGATTCAGTTTTTTTTAAACATTTTTATTTATTTATTTGACAGAGATCACAAGTAGAGGCAGACAGAGAGAGAGAAGGAAGCAGGCTCCCTGCTGAGCAGAGAGCCCGATGTGGAGCTCGATCCCAGGACCCCGGGATCATGACCCGAGTCGAAGGCAGAGGCTTTAACCCACTGAGCCACCCAGGTGCCCCAATAATGTTCCAATTTTTAAAAGAAACAATTTAAGAAACATTTGGTATGTGATTCTCGATGATTAGCTCCTCATAAAAGTATGTATGTTGCAATTATAATGTGTACTATCAAAGACCATATCCTGGGTTTCCCATCAAAATCATCACATTTACCTTTGGAGACAGAAATATAGTATTGCCATTTGCAACAACGTGGATGGAACCAGAGGGTATTAAGCTGAGCAAAATAAGTCAATCAGAGAAAGACAATTATTATATGATCTCTGATATGGGGAATTTGAGAGGCAGGGCAGGGGGTCGTGGGGGAAGGGAGGGAAAAAAATGAAACAAGATGGGATCCGGAGAGAGACAAACCATAAGAGACTCAATCTCAGGAAACAAACTGAGGGTTGCTGGGGGTTGGGAGTTAGGGAGAGGGTGGCTGGGTCATGGACATTGGGGAGGGTACATAATATGGTAAGTGCTGTGAAATGTGTAAGCCTGATGATTCACAGACCTGTACCCCTGGGGCAAATAATATATGTTAATAATAATAAAAAAAAGATAAATACATTTAAGTGTGGCCTTGTACAAAGGGAAACATCGGTGTGAAAATGATGCCCTTTTTCTGATTATTCCCTTGATGAAGGTAAAAAGAGTTTTCTACTATGGCAAAGAAGCCTAACTCAAATGTGAAATGCTTGGCTGTTTTGTTTGGAACGCACATTTTCATTTTGCAGTCATGGCAAGATTGATGAAATTCTGGCTGGTGAGTGTAAGGGGGAAAGATAAGCCCTTATGTCAAGAGTTTCTGCTAACCTTGCTACATTTAGTATCAGAGAGTGGAGATTTGCAGCTTACTGAATTCTGAAGCCAAGAAAATGAGATGGAAGAAAAAAAAAATTAAAGAAAAACTACAGGCATTCTGTTTTAGTAATCTTGTCTGCTTCCAGGGCACTAGATATCTATAATAGGATTAACTTCAAGACAGTTTTAATAAACAGAATTATTAAGTTATTGGGTTCATGCTATATCTTATATACACAGGCACATTTTTCTTTGGTTTAATTGGGGATTGGGATTTCAGTCTGGTAGAAGGTCTCCTAAATGTAATAATAATAGAGTTAAAGGAAAATTTTCTCATCAAACCCTCTCCTCTTTCCCAGCCAACTGCTTCTTAATGAGGATACTTCTATTTGTTTGATATAAGGATATTTTTAGCCATCCTATATTAAGTAGGACAACGCAAAGAACTGAACTAAGTCTGGAGTTCAGATAGACCTACATTTTACTCTAAAATTACTGCCTCCACACTTCTCTAAATTCACAACCTTAAATAACTCCTCAGAGCCTCAGTTTCTCATCAAACCCCAAACTACTAATAATTACCAGTCATAGTTCTTGGCTGTAAGAAACACTTTGCCTGATTAATGAGAAAATTGGCCTAATGATAATAGTGGATCATTATGGAAATTTCTGTGTGCCATGGAATCTTCAGAATCCTCCACACACATTGAACTACACCTTATTATATCACCTTATTATTGTTATTTCCTGAGACAGAGGAGGAAACTGAAGCACATAGAGGTTAAGTTACTCGCCCAAGGTGACATACCTAGGAAGTGGCCCATCTAGGCCTATGCTCTTAACTCATACTCTAAACTGAGTAATTCATTAAAATAATATTGGGTGACTCACAGAAATATTAGCCTCAAGGCAAGTGGTAAAAAACAATGCTCAAAACCATGCTGATGAGGACATTGCTGCGCCATCACACCCCAGCTCTGAGCCTGTAAGCTCGGCCATTGTAACTTATCTACAACTTCCAACTCTGCACCCCTGAGTATCCTAGCAGCCGCTGTTGCTGCTTCCTTCCCAGAAAATGAGAGGCAAAGCGCCCCCCGCCCCCAGCTCAGGCTCTGGTGAGACAGGATGTGAGCAAGGAAGGCTGGAAAGAGCTTCTGCCTTGTTTAGCTCCTCTGGGCAAGAACCTATCCTGTTTTCAGCAGGAAATCAGAAGGCTAGGGATTCTCCTAACACAGAAAGTCTCTTAAATGTTTGGAAAGCAAAACCAATAACAAAACCCCACTCTAATTGTTCCAAAGATTAATAGACAATATACATAAAGGGCTGACTGTTTAGTGATTAATTATGTTCTGCTGTCATCCCACCTCAGTCCACACCTCAGTTTGTCCCTTACTAGTTGTGTGACTTTTGAGAAATTACTTTCTCTAAGTTATTTGTTTCATTGTATTTTTTTTGTGCATTGAACAAAATAAAGCATGTAATTAACTATATTAAACACTCCAAATATACATATAAAGTAAATCTAGATATGCCAATGTAATATTAAAAAAACTGGTTACTTTAAAAAATGAAAATTAAAATACTGATTATTTCTTTACCAGGTGACAGAATTTCTCTGATTTAGGTTAAGTACAAAGTTCTAATCATTTTTTTTTCCAAATAACTGAAAATATTCCATTAAAAATTTAGATCCATTTCTAATCAATATTTTAGAGTTGAACAAAGTAAAATATTATCATAGAATAGGCAAATTTAGGTCTTAAAGTTACTATTCAATTTGAAGCTAGGCACTCTTCTTGTCTAATAAGACCTAATGTGTGTTAATATTTGAGAATTGACAGAAATCAGAATATAATCCAGAAGTTTAAGATTTTTGAGTTGCTCTGCTATACCAGGCAAAAGCAGCACAAAAGTATAAATCCAGAAGACACCTATTCTTACAAGAATATAAGCAAATTAACAACTTGAAATGACAAATCTCTCTCCTAGAGAAAGCTCTTGAGGGACATGCTGTTGCTCTCTGTCCTTGGCCTTGGCTTATTCAGTATTTATATCAGTAACTGAGGTGTACATATACAGAAAATTCTTAACAAGTTTAGGACTGATACAACACTGGAAATTATAAAGAAGATCTACCTACTGTAAGCTCAACACAAAAAAATGAAGTTAAGCAGGGATAAATAAAAGGTCCTATATTTCTAAACAAAAAGTTCAATTACACAAGTATTTATGTATTATATATGTAAAGGCATAACTTAACCTGTTTTGGATACAATACAGATCAGTCGCAAATTAACACAAAGCAGGGGCAGAGAGGAAGGGTCTACAACCTAACTAGATAACCCTGGTGACATCAGAACTGACCCAGATGTAAATATGAACTTCAAAGGAAAAATCAATACATCAAAGCACAGTCTCCAGAGAGTATGGCAAACCCAATCCTAACTGTAAGAATTGTGACCTTCAGGCTTCATCTAAAGGAATAGGAAGCAGCAGTGAACCTTCATCAAGTAGCTGAGGAAAAACAGAAAAGCACTCTCTCTATTAAGAAAAATACAAGGAAAAGGCATAGCCAATTAACAGTGCCTAGAAAATGAACTTTAAGGCAAAACCAGTAAACAACATGTACATTTGAATGAGTTGCCTTAAATTATAAATGTATGATTAGTCTCTATTAATTAAACATTATATCTGTGATTTAGAGGAGAGATGCTTTTCATTTATTTTGCCACAACAAAACAAAACAAAACAAACAAACAAACAAAAAACCAAAACCACACACTTGACATTTTAGCTTGTGTCATGGTTTAAGAGATAGGGGTTGTTGCATTCAGAGAAGAAGTCAGTGATAGCAGATACCATCCATATTATCCATTACTGAAGAGATTAACAATGTTTGGTTTGGGTAAAGGAAAACTCAGGAATGACATTATAATTGTTTTTATCTAATATGTGAAGCATGACCATTTATAAAACACATTAGATTGTTTTGATCTGGTGTTAGATTGTATGACTAAAATAGATGAGATGGTGAAAAAAGCTATTGGCTCATACCTAATAAAATAAAATGCTTGTATGTTTGGTGTTTTATATTTAAAATACTATACAGGGGTGTCTGGGTGGCTCCATCGTTAAGCGTCTGCCTTTGGCTCAGGTCATGATCTCAGGGTCCTAGGATTGAGCCCCACATCGGGCTCTCTGCTAAACAGGAATCCTGCTTCTCCCTCTCCCAAACCACCTGCTTGTGTTCCCTCTGTCATTGTGTCTCCCTCTGTCAAATAAATAAATAAATAAATAATCTTAAAAAAATAATAAAATAAAATACTATACAAAGAATACAAGCATCTATCCTCTTTATTAAAATACTCAAATAATAAGTATGGGAAAATAAAATGAGACCCATTTTTCAACATTCTAAATTACTTTTTTTTTTTCTGTTTTGTTGTACAGAAGTTTTATGTTTATAAGTGTTGATCCTCTTACTTGAGCATTCTGAGTTTGGGGACTTTCAAGTAAAATGTATTATAGTTTTAATGTTAAAAGTATTATAATTTTAATGTTAAAATTATAATACTTCCATAGTTTTAGGTTTAGCTCCACGATTCAAAAAGAGTTATTTAATTTTGTGAGATTGTCATGCATCTTTATCTATTTTTTTAAAAGATGCATTTGTTTATTAGAGGGAGGAGAGGCAGAGGGAACAGGAAAGAATTCTCCAGCAGACTCCCCACCTAGCATGGAGCCTGACATGGGGCTGGATCCCAGGTGCCCGAGATCAAGGTTTGAGGGGAAATCAAGAGTCCGATGCTCAACTGATTGAGCCACTCAGGTGCCCATGTCATGTTTATTTATTTCCAGATGTGCAGGTCATATTCTTACTTTTTTTGAATACTGTGTGCCTTGAAGGAGGGGAAGACCAAAATTGGTGAGTCACGCTAAGGAAAATCACTGGCAGACCTTGCTTATCTCCTACCCATTTTCCATTCCTCATTTTCCCTTGCTATTGTAAACTCAACTGTGTTTAAAGTAGCAATGTCTCTTCTTAATTTCCCAGCCCTTACTGAAATTAGGGGTGGCGCATGATGGAGTCCAGGACTGGCCACCCAAGAATGTGCCACTTTGGCATGAGGATTATTTTGTGCTGAAGACAATTAAGGCCAAAAGTCTCAAGAAGAGCTTTTTACCTCCCCACTTAACTGCCTAGAATAATTTAGATAGGGAGCCAGGACGAGAACTATTACCAGGAAGAGAACTATTACCAAAGATAACCTTTTTACACAGGAAAACTTCTCCACATAGCATGGCAAACATTTGCTCTTCCCATTTCCTTGTGAATTGACTTCCTTTCCTCTGAAGTCCTAAACCCTTACCCCTTTCTCCTTAGCTCAGGACTGTTTATAAGTGTCAACCTGACTCTTAGTGGGTCTTATATTTTTTGAGCCCCTTACATTATGTTATTAAATTTTTTTCTTCTCTTAATCTATTAATTTTACTATTAGACCAGTCAAAGAATTTAAAAGAGTAGAGAAAAATTTTCTTCCTCCCCAACACATATGACACAGATCTGGCTGCAGAGTTGTAGGGTGAAATATTGGCATGTCTAGGAAAGTTTGCTTTTTCTGTATGGACACCATTTTGAATAGAGTTTCCAATACAGGACAGGCTTTCCCCCTTTTGTTACTTCTTTCTTCTTTCTGGTAATACAGATGTGAAACAAGAATGATCAGCCATATTATGACTGGGGCATGTGTGTGAAGGTGGAAGTCACATCCTAAAGAAAGTGGTCTTTAGCTAGAAGGAGCTTAGGATATTAGTGATATTGAGTAGCCGTTGCCTTACTATGACACATCTTCTTAAGTGAAAACTTCACTTAAGCCACTGGAGTTACATTTCTGCTGAATTCTTTTACTATCACTATTAGGGATAAATTTCTAGGATGAAAACATTTTTTTATCAAAAATCTGAAACCAATCCTCCATTGTCTTTTAGATCCAGATCTTATATTTAAAACAAAAACAAAAACCATAACAATTTATTCTTGTTCGCTGAGCTTGTAATTTTTTCAGGTTCCTCAACAACATTTAAATTTTTCTCTTTATCATTGTTTTGAAATTTCTTGAGAATGTGCGAATTTGTCTTTGATAATTCATATTGTGTGGCTTTTAGCAGGTCATTTAAATCAAAGTTAGATCTTACCTGAACTCTGAGAATTATTTTTCCCCCTTTATATCCTTTGCCCAACCCTTCTGGATCTTTCTGAAGTAGATGTTGGAATTTTAAAATTTATCCTCAAAGTCTCTTAAAACTTTACATTTTTCATCTCTTTTAATTGTTGTTTACTTTTTAGCCATCTTTATAATAGGGAGATAATGATCAGTTGTGGATATCATTTCTAAGAGTTATTTCCTGGGGAAAGCAGAGTGGGCTGCTGATTCATTCACCTTGGCTTCCAGGTAAGTGGGGACCCCATTCCTCTTGGATGTCACCAGTTAGGAGGTACTACCAAAGGAGAGCTACAAAGTATTTAACTGCTGGTGGATTAAGTCAAGCTTTACTTTTGTGTTTTAATTGTCAATCTGCAGATCTTAATGACATCAAAAAAATATTTGTTATAGTTCCTGGGGCACCTAGGGTGCCAGGGGACCTATTAGGTTTTGAGTCTAACATTTCAACGTTGAAGCTTCAGGATTCACCTTGGAAGGTGAAGAGTACATTTTCTGTTTCCATTTTGGAGTGATACATACCATTTCCTTACACATTTTATTGACTTCAAGTAAGTTACACTATCACTTCTAAACATAAAAGATATATGCGAGAAAGAAGAGAGAGCAAACATCTGAGAAGCCTACTCTACCTATAGGTACTGAGCAGCCAGAATGGATACTGGCCAGAGCATCAGACTGGAATCTTGCAGCCCCTTGTAGTGTCGAACTACTACCCTTTGATTGCTGAATTATGAGGAATTCTAAGGGTCCTGGAAGAGACACTTGGGAGGCTGGGGCAGTGGACAGAATTTAGGACCTAAGAGCAATGTCCATTTAATAACCCAAAAAGAAGTCCTACAATACTTGAACAACTGGTTCAACTAGTCTGTTCCAACTGCATGTTAACCATGACTTCATCCTAGGTGGCCGTATCTTTATTGCTTTAACATGGAAGGGAATCTCTGATGCCTATTTATCAGCAAAAACACATAAAGGGAGGCATCTCTTAATTTTTCTGAATCAGAGCCCTAATGATTCATCCTGACAATTGCCGAAAGGAACATTTCTGCTTTACATCCTTTGTCTCTGAGCATTGTGTTCCCTAGATTCACTCCCACCTCTTCAGCAATCTTCCCCCCAAATGGTCTGAACTAGGGATTTTTTGACAATATGATTCCACCAACTTTATATTTTCTCATAACTCCCTTCAAATTTCAGTCTGCTAATGACAGTATTTGTAGTATTCCAGTGATAATATTGATATTCCTTTAAAAAGTCTGTGTTCTGTCATGTGAAGAATTAGAAGTGGGAAGGAAGAAAATCATATTTGCTTATTCTGTCATCTTAATACAATGTTTTAAATGGATTATCTACTACAGTTCCTTCTTGAGAAGATGAATTTTACATGACTAAAATAATTGAGATACAGGTTGCATAGCAATTTATTGACAAGCTTTTTCTAGGGGTACAGAAAATAAGAAAAACAAAAGAAAAGTGATAAGGGGTAACATTTAAAACCCAGTTTAATATATTAAACCAGGATTGAATCCCAGTTTTGCCTATTAATAATTAAATACCCTTTTGTAATTCACCTGTCTGCTCTGAAGTTCTGTTTTCACATTTTAGAGATAATAATTCCTACCTGAAGAGTTGGTGCAGATGATAAAGATAGTGCTTATAAACAAATTTAAGTCTTAGAATCAAACATTAAATTGTAGCTCTTAATATTAGTGTAGGGCTAGAAAGTTCACAAGCCATATGATGATTACCTATGAATAGAATGAACACACATTCCAGTTTATTTGACCAGTCCTGGTTTATATCCATTTTCCTGGCGAAGTATTGTTATCACATTCTTCAATTTACAAAATATCCCAGTTTGGAAGACTAGGCATTATATGATAATGTTATCATTAAATACCCCTTAGCTTCTGTGATACTATGATTCCAGGATATCAATATGTCAATCAGTAAAGACAAATATCTTTAGTAGAACTTGGGCAATAGGGGTTGAACAATTTTTGTTCTTAAGTGAGTATAGCCATCTAATTTATAACTGGAGGATATGTAGTAGCTAAGTGTTCAGGTGTTGAATTAGACAAATAGAGGTTGGAATTCAGATTTCCACATGTACCAGCTCTTTGAAGCTGGACAAGACCTCAATCTCTCTGAGTATCAGTTTCCTTCTCAGTAAAATGGATAGTTATAACATTCTTTGAAGATAAATGAGACAACCTATGTCCAATGCCTATCACATTGTCTGGTACATGTTAAACAGCATAGATACTTTCTATAGAAGACAAAACACAGCATGGAATTCATCATAGATTTTGGCACTTTTTAATTTGTGCACACTGGTTTTGGTATCCACTTTGTACTCTACTATATCCCCCGTGCAATGTCCAGCAAATCATACCTTTCAATTTATCAATCCTCTGTTTTAAAACACATGTGATATTATGTTGAGATGAAATAAAATGGCACATAATCCTACTGTGATGTTCATGAGCAAAAGAGGGAGGCTGAAGTCCATGTCCTCCAAAGACCAGATGGAATGTTTCCACTTGTTTCTGTTCATTTTACAACCCAGACAAGATTGAAACAACAGGATCTTAGGGGTCCCCAAAGGAAGAGAACTGCATGTTGACTTCTGATTTATTGATTCCTTCCATTATTCCAGCTCCTGGGTTTAAAATGTTAGTGAATGGAATGGTTTTGTTGATGTTTCCAATAGTGGTCTCTTGCCCTCAAAGATGCATGCTATTTAAACAGGAAATCTGCCCTTTTAACATTGAAATAAATACAACTGGTGATGAACCACCCGTAGGCGGTTTTCTAATGAAGCCCCTCAAACCATGACTTTTCTGCCACATGGACCAAGGAAGACAAACATAGCTGTGAGAAGAAAACAGTGACTCTCATTTCTATTGGAATTTCTCAAGTTTTTAATTCACAGAATTTCAATAGATGCCATTGCTCCAAGGTCAACTCCAGGGTATTGTGAGACTTCTTACAGTCATCCTAAATATTTCCTTTTCTCTTCCTTTTAAGAAATTTTCATCTCTAATTTTCATGTGTTGTCTATTAACAAAAAATGCACATGGAATGCAGACTCTCTATATTTCAAACATTTCTAACCTTCAAGGATGGGGGAAGAATTAAACAAGGGAGAAGGCTGGCTTCCAGCAATAACACAGCTTTAATAAATACATGAAATATTTATAGAACACATAAAGAACAAAGGAAATAGAACACTTCCTCTGTGTATGATTTCTGTCAATGTTTCAGTCAGCTAGGTCTCTTGCCAGTATTCTTTTTTTTCCCCTGAGATGTCTGCTAAGCAGCAATGAGTGAGGTGTACCTGGTTAATGTACTTTCAAAATACTGTCTCTCTAATTTTTGAAAAAAATTTTAGATGTGAATGACACCTGAATTATCATTTTTATTCTGAGTACCTTTTTTTTTGGAGGAGTCTAAGAAAAGAAGTTTAAGGTCTTTAAGAAGTCATAAATATTAGAAGATACGATGTAATTTTAAGCCAGAACAATAATAAAATTTATTGAAATGCTATAATTATTATTAGTTATTAGAATTAGCTATGTATCTATGTAACTTAAGAAACTGAAAGAGTTATTTTCTTAAAGTCAAAGAGAAAACTGGAGGGTTCATCTCTGTAACTCCTTCCTAGGGATCTAGCTCTTATTTCTCTAGAGTTTAGTTTAAAAAGTCTTTGCAAGTAGAGCAATTTCTTTAATTGGCAACAAAAAAGTATAAATTTTTTGTGATGAAAAAGAGAAAATTAGAGCATGATGTATATCACTTCGATAAATTACTGATGTATAATATCCATCCCAACAGTAACATTACCAGTTATCTTTCCCATATATCATTCCCCATATAACTTCCCCAAAGTTCTATCTCTTGTTTTAGCTTTCCAACACTTGGATCCTAAATTTAGGCCCTGTTGTTAAAATGGTATTTATATTTAATAATTAATTCTTATACTGTTCACTTACATTTATTATACCAGAAGCCATGTTAAGTGCTTTACACAGATTACCCCATTTCATATTCACAGTAGGCCTATTATATTGGTAAAAATATCACTCCAATAATAACATAAGATCACTGAGATTTGAACATTTTAAATAATTTGACCAACATCACAAAGGGAAGAAGAGCAGTTTGTCTCCACCTAGACACCTGGCTCCATATGCACTCCCCCCAGTCAGAAGGCCAGGGCAACTTTAAACTGTAGTGTTTCTGTCTCCTCGAAGTAAAAAGTGGTAATTGACTCAGGATAGTTTGTGTGTGTCAATTTTCAAGCTTCACCTGTTGATGTCATACACGCACACACACACACACACACACACACACACATATCCTTTACTCTTCTTTTTAAGAAATGTTCGTCTTTAATTCTCATGGACATGGAGTGTGTGTGTGTGTGTGTGTGTGTGTGTGTGTGTGTATATAAATATAACATGTGAACCTAAGACAAGAACAAGCAAGGTACAAATGTACATTCTGAAATCAATAGGCAGCTGCCTGTGAAACAACCTGCTAGTGTCCCACTTCCATTTTCGGGACCTGCCATTCCTGCTTCCTCTGAAGACCTTCCCTGTGCTGTCTGGTTTGTTTAGGGGGCAGGTTAATTTTCACTTATAAATGTTTTCTCCGCATATGGGTTTCAAATTGTCTGAACTCAAAGACTGTTAGGTGATGTTGTATAAGCCAGAACAGGACTTTCAGAGAATCAGAATAAGGCTGCTCCTTAGCAAACCTCTTAGAGAAAAGTTCAGCATGAAGAAAGGGAAATCACCGTACATATACTACAACTGGAAAATCAGTTAAAATAATCAAAGCAATGTTAAGAATTTATTCCCTTGGCTGTAAGGATATGGTAGCCCAAATTATGTCTGTGGACAGTGAGCAGGGGCTAGAAATAGATCTATTGTAAACACTTAAGTTTTAAAAAAAAATTACATATCCACCTACATTTTATTTCATTATTCTACTGTATGACATAATGACATGATATTTTTATTACAGCAAATAATTTCTGTAAGAATTCCTTTTATTTTTTTAAATTTTTAAAATTTTTCTTTCAGATTCACAAACTGATTTATTACATAGCCTGCAAGTGTTGAGGTGGGTTTTTTTTGCATTTTATTTATTTATTTTTTGTAATTTAATTTAACTTTTTTTCAGTGTTCCAAGATTCATTGTTTATGCATCACACCCAGTGCTCTATGCAATACGTGCCCTCCGTAATACCCACCACCAGGCTCACCCAACTCCCCACCCCACCTCCGAAACCCTCACTTTGTTTCTCAGAGTCCAGTCTCTCATAGTTTGTCTTACTTTTAAATTTTGCACCTTAATTTCTACTAACTCTATCAAAATTGGTTGATCCTTGAAAAATGTGTTGTGTGTATATGCTGTGAGTGAACAGGTTTTTTTTTCCATTAATTGATTTATTTATTTGAGAGAGAGAAAGAAAGAAAGAATGAGAGAGCACGAGTAGGGAGAGGTTAGAAGCAGACTCCCTGCTGAGTGAGGATTTGGAAGCGGGACTTGATCCTAGACCCTGAAAGTATTACCTGAGCTGAAGGCTTAGCTGACTGAGCCACCCAGGCACTCTGAACAGTTTTTTGTTTGTTTTTGTTTTTGTTTTTCAGTTTAGTTTTTTCCCCCTAAGCTAGTCTCAGCAGTATCCTAAAAATAATAAAGACACCATGTTTGTTGCCTGGAGCCAGTCAGCTAGCTGACTGCTATCATCTTGATTTTACTAGCTTGCTGTTTGTAATTGTCATTATGTGAATAAATTTTCCACCCCATACTTCCTTCCCCTTTAAGGCTCAGGTAAAAAAATTAGCTCCTTCATGAACCTTCCTAGAACCCCACCTTGTACAGCATTCCCCTCTTTTCCTCTGTTTTCCTTTTCGAGGTTTCAGTTATCCACTGCCAATCATCCTCTGGAAACAGGTGATCCTCTTCTGAGTTATGGCCAAAAGGTCAATAGTAGCCTAACACGATGTGATAATGCTTATGTCATTCACCTCACTTCATCTCATTATGTGGGCATCTTCACAAGAAGAAGGGTGAGCACAGCATGATGAAATATTTTGAGGGAGAGAAATGCCCCATTCACATAATTTTTGTTGTAAGATAGTGTTACACTTTTTACATTTTATGATGAGCTATTCTTGTTAATCTCTTACTGTGCCTAATTTATAAGTTTAACTTTATTATAGCGGTGGGTATCTATAGGGAAAAACATAGTACATATAGGGTTTGGTACTACCCACAGTTTCAGGCAACTATCTCCTAGAATGTATCCCCTATAGGTTAGGGGGGATTACTATAATATTTTCTCCAAGTTTCGGTTCCCATGTCATCTTATGGTACCCCTGAAACAGCTTCTCTTACCATTTGTCTTGCATTATATTTGAGAAATTTAATATATTTTGTCTCTTTCACTTGTGTGGATGTAATGTGTACATAGAGGAGGGTTTGGTTTTATTTCTATTATGCTTTTTGCTAGCAAGACCGGCATCGCGCTCCGTGTGTACAAGTCATTTAAATTTATTTGTTAAATAGCAACAGACAATTCTTATGTTAGTTTATGAGAGGTCTTTGATAAAAAGTATTTCTTTTAATCTTCAAACTTAGGCTCTGAGAAGTTACATCACTTGATTTTAAAAGCTGGTAAGAGTCTACTGCTATAGCATCCATCTTAGAGCTGTTCCATTCCCATCTTGCAGCTCAGTGTTTTTATTAATATCTGTCATATTATTCTTTCTTAACCTTTTAGAAAACTTTAAAATAATAATGAATATACTTATTACTTTTATGCCTACTAGTAGTTTATAGTTGACCTGAATTCTACCTAAATGATATGATTTGAAGAAATACAGATGAACTTCAGTCACCTTTCAATTCTCCTCCTATATACTAAATTTAAAGCAAACAAACAAGCAAACAAACGAGCAAACCTTTCTTTTGGTTTCAAAATCAAAACTGCGATTTCTATCTCCAGAAGGCAGCAGTTAAAAGACATTAAACTATACTAGCCAGAATAGTAAGCAAGATTGTAGCTGATGTTATGGAAGCTGACAGAATGAACCACCAAATCCATGAGGAGAGGTGTGTGTGTCAGCCCCCACCCCCACACACTTTCAAGGCTGAGTAGACCTACCTTGAAGCACTGTGGGAGAACCCACAGAATCCCTGTTCCTCAAAGATCCCAGTGACCCTGTCATTTCAAGGGATCACTGCTACTGTTTAGGATTGCAAGAAACTTTAGTTACTGGTTTTTGTCACAGAGAGTTGCCTTAAGAGTGAAAACATTAGGAGAGAGGGGTATTAAATAATTAAGCAGACTTGTTATCAAACAAATAATGGTGAAAACTGTGTCCTGATAGGAGTCTTTTGATTCAGAAAAAGTGACCTGATTTAACAACAATTAAGTTATGTAGTTAAAACACTTAGTGCTCTTTTTAGGATGAGATTAGAGGAAATTTGAGACGAGCTCTAAAGTGATGGAAGATATGCATCATGAAGAGTAAATATGAGAGAGAGACAGAGAGACAGAGACAGAGAAAGATGCCATTAGTTTTATTTTCTCTACTGTTCTTCTACCTAGACTTTGCTCCTGCCAGTCAGTTCTGAAGAGAACTGTTCTAAAGTTTGCCTAGAAACCCTGTTTAATGGAATTAATTCAGAGAAACTCTCAGAAATGACAAAGGATCAAAAAAACCCCCAAAAAACAAAAAACAACACCTGAGAATTATGAGGTTCCACCCCAAGACTGATATCTAATGGAAATATCAAGGAAATAAAAGGGTGTCAGATATAGACTTCACCTGTTGAATGATTTTATGATCTTGGTCATCCATGCTGTTTATAATACTTTAGAGGAAGCATTAAATTACATTAATCCAAGATGCCCCAGAAATTATAACATATAGAAGAGGAGAAAAGACATACACAAAAAACAGTTAAAATACCTTTGAAAGCTAGGAGAAGAAAAGAGATAAGAAAGGGGAAATAAAAATAGGAGAGAGTAAAGTAATTTCAATGCTAGACAGGAGTTGAATGCTACGAATTATTTCCTCAGAGCCTACTAGGAAACCTTTAAAGAAGATCCCTTTCGAGTTTGGAGCAGTTTAAGTAATAAATATAACTGATTGCTACTTTATGAGGAAAAATATTATATACATATAAACAACCATCTATCTAATTTTCTTCCCACAGATCAAAATCAACACCAATCAAAATCACCAATAAATGAAAAACTGTGACAACACAGTTCCATAATCCCCCCCACCTTAAGTTGAGTAATCACAAAATCAGGTAAATATTTAAAAAACATATGTTGACTAAACTAGAAATGCAACAATTTACAAGGTAGTCAACTTAGGTAAACTACTTTGTAATATTAATTGAATGAATTAAATTCATTTTTTACTTTCTAACCTAAAACCTGAGTTTTCTAGGACCCCACTAGAAAATTTACCTTTTGCTTTCCTACATACATTTTTGCTAAGGAACCAAAACCCATTTAAATGAAATCTGATTGCATCAACAGAAAAAAACACTGAGGTTGAAATAAGTTTTTAACATTATTTCTGCAAATACAAGTATGTGTATAAGTAACATGCTTCTTATGAGTCTTTAATAACACCTATTTTTAGGGAATATGATAAAATTTGATTTTGAGTAAATTAGATTTTGAAACCTCAAAATTGAAATAGGTTTGGCATTTTCTCATCACTGGCAATAGCCCATGTTATTAAATAAGAAACCTGAGAACTATATTTTCCATGAAATTTTTGAAATGCCACAAGTGGCATTAAGTGATATTTGGCTATGTCAATGTAGTCTTAGGCCTCTTTGGGCTGAAATGCTATCCAAAGACAAATGCCAATTTGCCTATATGCACTTCATCCTCCCAACCCTACTTTTCTTTTTCCTCTTCATGAACATGTATTGGGATCAGTCACGAGGAAGCTTCCTTCAAGTAGTACCAAAATGGTCATGTTTCAAAAACAATATGCCATATATTGTCCATTTGTATTTAAATATAGTCCACATTCTTCTTTCTATGGAGTAGAACTAGAAAATTATATTGTTCTAATTCACTGGAGATTTTCCATAAGTAACAAAGCTTTGTTGTTCCCAGCAGCTACTATGGAAAAAATTTAAAGAAAACATTTATTAAGCCTCTACCATGTGTCTAAGAATTAAGACACAATCTCTACTCTCAAGGACTTTATATTTTATTGGAAGACTGACAGTAAATAGGTTATTAAAATGTAATGGAATGAGTATTGTGACAGTGGTATGAAAAAAAAAAAAGCTATAAAACTTTTCAGAAAAGAAGCATCCAATCTAGTGTTAGAGATAAAAGATGCTTAATGCTTACTAAAAATATCTGAAACCACAACTAGAAAAACAAATTTTAAATTATGATTTGTCAATATATGTATAAGTCAAGAGTAAATTCACCAATTAGCTACATGACGTTGAGCAATTTTCTCACTTCCTAAATTTTTCTTTTAAAAATAGGAATAAAAAATAGGAATAATAGTATCTAATAAAATGGATTTTACTAAATAAGTGCCCAGTGTGTTTGGTTTGGAAAAAACCTCAGTTTTTTGTTGTCCTCAAATTTGTATACAGAAGTAATAAAAATCAACTGTATGTATACTTAAATATTAGGGAAATGATATAAACATACAAGAACCAATGGAAAATAAAGTTTTATTTATCTTTTTAGTGATTTTATTTTAGATCTGTCTAAAAGTTTTGTGTATCATGGAAGATTATCAGGAATAACAACTATAACTCAAGACAATATTCACTTGAATGCCACTCATGATCGTTTTCTCACAAATATACTCCAAGTTCAGTAATTTCTCAAAAATTGTAGAATCAATAGTTTAGGATCCAAAGGGTCTGTTTAATTAGATGGAATTAATTAGATGGAATTACTTTGTTATTTAATGCATTATTTAATAACAGAAAAAACTTTAGATATGTGCAATTTTAATAAAACATGGAAAGTTTATAAAGACTTCATAATCTTGAGGTTTGCCTTAACACACCACTCTCAGTAATAGATCACAAAAAGATTTTATAAGCCTAGTATATATTTAGTACAGAAAAAGATGCCAAGTATGCATAAATACGGTCCCTGCCCTCAGGAAAATTGATGTGTACATGGTGGAGTGCCAAACGGCAGAACATAGGTAATAATGTGGTGGTGAGATCATTGCATATGGATTAAAAATAGAACTAAGAAGATGCTGGTTTTCCAGAGCAATCATGTTAATTCTTGCTTTTATACTTCTCCCCCTCTAATTCATTCTCTACACACTGGAAAATATTGGGGTTTTTTGTTGTTGTTTGTTTTGTTTTGTTTTGTTCTAGAGAAAGAGAGTTAGTGCAAGTTGTGGGGAGGGGCAGAGGGAGAAGGAGAGAATCTTAAGTAGGCTCAACACCCAGCATGGAGCCAAGGAGAGGCTCTATCACACAACTCTGTGATCATGACCTGAGCCAAAATCAAGAGGTGGACACTTAACCATCTGAGCCGCCCTAGTGCCCTTGGGAACATATCGTTCTTTAAAAATATTTATTATATCTTGCAAACTTCTTGCTAAAAACCCTATGATGTATCTCACTTAACTTATGAAAAAGGGAATATTACACACTGTAAGATGTTTCATCATCTGAGCTCTGCCCATCTCTCCTGTCTTATTTAAAAAACCTTTTTTGGGAAGTTTACAGGTTTCCAGGAATGCATCCATTTCATCTAGGTTGCTTAACTTATTGGCATATAACTGTTGATAATAATTTCTGATGATTGTTTCTATTTCCTTGGTGTAAGTCATGCTCTCTCTCTTTTCATTTGTAATTTTATTAATTTGGGTCCTCTCTCTTTTCTTTTGGATTAGTTTGTCCAATAGTTTATCGATCTTACTGATTCTTTCAGAAAACCAGCTTCTGGTTTCGTTGATGTGTTCTACTCTATTTCTAGTTTCTATCTCATTGAACTCTGCTCTAATCTTAATTATTTCCCTTCCTGTGTGTGGGGTTGGCTTAATTTGTTGTTGATTCTCCAGTTCTTTAAGGTATAAAGAGAGCTGGTGTATTCTGGATTTTTCAATTTTTTTGAGGTAGACTTGGGTAGCTATGTATTTCCCCCTTAGGACCGCCTTTGCTGTATCTCATAGCAATGATGTGTCATCATGTGTCATCATTCTCATTGATGAGAATGTGTCATCATTCTCATTGGTTTCCATAAATTGTTTAAGTTTTTCTTTGATTTCCTGGTTGATCCAAGCATTCTTAAGCGAGGTGGTCTTTAGCTTCCAAGTGTTTGAATTCCTTCCAAACTTTTTCTTGTGGTTGAGTTCCAGTTTCTAAGCATTGTGGTCTGAGAATATTCAGGGAATAATCTGTCTTTTGATATCAGTTGGGCCCTGATTTGTGACCCAGTAAGTGATCTATTCTGGAGAAAGTTCCATGTGCACTTGAGAAGAATGAGTGTTTTGTTGTTTTAGGGTGGAATGTTCTGTATATATCTATGAGATACATCTGGTCCAATGTGTCATTCAATGCTCTTGTTTCTTTATTGATTTTCTGCTTGGATGATCTGTCTATTACTGATAGTGGTGTGTTAAGATCCCCTAATATTAATGTATTCATGTCAATATGACTTCTTATCTTGATTAACAGTTGTCTTATGTAGTTGGCAGCTCCCATATTGGGGGCATAAATATTTACAATTTTTAGATTTTCATGGTGGATAGACCCTTTAAGAATGATGTAGTGTCCTTCTTTATCTCTGACTACAGTCTTTAGTTTAAAATCTAATTTATCTGATATGAGAATTGCTACTCCAGCTTTCTTTTGCTGAATCAGAAAGAAATTGACAACTTGAATAGACCAACATCTAGTAATAAGATTGAAACAGTGATTAAAAACCTCCCAAAAAACAAGAGTCCAGGATCTGATGAATTCCCTGGAGAATTCTACCAAACATTCAAAGAAGAAATAATACCTATTCTCCTGAAGATGTTTAAAAAAAAAATAGAAACAGTAGGAAAACTTCCAGACTCTTTTTATGAAGCCAGCACTACCCTCATCCCCAAACCAGGCAAAGACCCCACCAAAAAGGAGCATTTCAGACAAATATCCCTGATGAATATGGATGCCAAGATTCTCAACAAGATCCTAGCTAATAGGATCCAACATTGCATTAAAAAGGTTATCCACCAAGACCAGGTGGGATTTATCCATGGGATAGAAGGTCGGTTCAACATTCGCATATCAGTCAATGTGATAGAACAAATCAATAAGAGAAGAGAGAACCACATGTTCCTCTCAATTGATGCAGAAAAAGCATTTGACAAGATACAGCATCCGTTCCTGATTAAAATGATTCAAAGTATAGGGATAGAAGGGACATTCCTCAACTTCATAAAATCCATCTATGAAAAACCCACAGTGAATATCATCCTCAATGGGAAAAAGCTGACAGCCTTCCCTTTGAGATCAGGAACACAATACAGATGCCCACTCTCACCACTGTTATTCAACACAGTACTAGAAGTCCTGGCAACAGCAATCAGACAACAAAAAGAAATAAAAGGTATTGAAATTGGCAATGAAGATGTCAAACTTTCTCTCTTTGCAGATGACATGATACTTTATATGGAAAATCCAAAAGACTCTACCCCCAAACTACTAGAGCTCATACAGAAATTAATTAAGAAATGTTGAATTCTTGATGGCAGTTTTTGAATTCTGAGTCCATCCATTTCTGAAACTAACTCTAATTCTGTTCTTCCTATTTAGATTTTCATAAAAATGTTGCAGTTAATAGCTCAGCAATCTACCTTTGTCCCCATGTCTAAACTGAGATTGATTGATGGATTGATTTTTGACCCTGGTTTTTGTCACAGAACTCCTAAAACTTTTGCAATTTTGTATATAATAAAAACACTAGGGAATATCTTTTAATCTAATATTTAGTCTTTGATCTTGGTTCCTGACACAGGGTTCCTAAAAACCCTCTAATTTCCTGGGTGACAGGAGTGTCTCTTGTTCTAATGAGGTGACTCTGTGTGGGCTCCTGAATGACTCCTGACTGAGGGCTGGTCCCCAGAAAGACTAAGCCATGATTAGAAGCTTGGAATTTTCAGCTCTCTATCCCCCGTTCTCTTGAGAGGGAGAAGGGCTAAAAATAGAGTTAATGATTGATCATGCCCACATGATGAAGCCCTCCATAAAAATCTCAATTCTTTGTGGTTTGGAGAGCTGCCAGGTTGGCCAACACATCCAGACATCAGAGGGTGACACTTCTCAACTCCATAAGGAAAAATTTCCTGTGCTCAGAACCCTCCCAGACTTCATTTTAGACATCTCTTCATCTGGCTGTTCAACTGTATCTCTACCTTTAATAAACTGGTAAGCATGTTTCCCTGGGTTCTGTGAATCACTCTTGCAAAGGGGGGGCGGGGAGTATTCTGGGAATCTTGATTTGTAGCCAAGTCAGAAGATGTGGGCAACTAGGGAACTACTATTTGCAATTGGCATCTAAAGAAGCATGGGAGAAGTCTTGTGGGAACTTGTGGGATCTGACACTATCTCCAGGTGGGCAGTGTTAGAATTTAGCTAAATTGTAAGACAGGGGCACCTGGGTGGCTCAGTCAGTTAAGTGTCTGCCTTTGGCTCAGGTCATGATCCCAGGGTACTGGGATCGAGCCCCACATCAGGCTCTCTGCTTCTCCCTCTCCCTGCTGCTCCCCCTATTTATACTCTCTCTCTGTCAAATGAATAAATAAAATCTTAAAAATAAAAATTATTTATTTATTTATTTATTTATTTATTTATTTGTAGGACTGTCAGCTGGTGTCCCAGAGAATTGCTTGGTGTGGGAAAAACCTCCATACATCTTCTGTCAGTGTTGTGAGTATGTGGTAGTAGTATGAGAGTAAAAGAGACCCACAAGAAAAAACACACAAGAGTAGACTAAACTAAGTTTTCCTAATATATCTGTTTCTTTCAGAAATTCAGTTAATGATTCAAAGGGCAAGATCATTTTTTAAATCTTTTGATACATGCTTCAAAGCTGTTTTTAAGAGAGGAAAGTGTCATTCCCAACTCAAAAAAAAAAAAAAAATTCTAAGGAAGAAGATAAAATCCTTACCTTAGATTTCTCAAGTAGTTACTTACAGGATATACTAAAATTTAAATTGAAAGTGATTTACATACTAGTAAGTGGAAAAAGATAACAGGAAATGAACCCATTTGAGGACAGATTCACTCGCAATGTTTTTAACATAAAGGGCATTTAAATGATTATAAGTGGATACAGTTAGTTCTAAAATATTAAGCAATAAAAAGATTAATAATATGTAGCCTAGATATCTGAGTGATGTAAGCCAATTAGCCAGCAATTTCCCAGAATCCAAATATAGTTCCCAAAATGGTCAATTTATAGAGCGTGCTTGCTTCTTCTATGCATTTAATTTTAGTTGACTGTTTTACATTTGTCTCATAATAATGGTACAAGAATTTTTTATTCATTTGGGCCCCTAGGCCTGTTTTGAGAACCAAATGAGAACCATCCAATTAAAACTAAACAGTTAGCAAAACAAGAACTTTGGCAAATTGGTCATTTGGAGGGATTACCTGTTTGGGGAGTTGGATTTGAAGAATTGACTTTGAGCAAAATGACCTAAACACAGATCTAGTAGATCAATTTTAATTGTCTTAGATTATATGAACAGTGTTTGTTTATGAGGGCATTACTGGGGAGCTACTCTTTATGTCCGCAAAAGACCAACTCCAAAACCAAGAAATGGGCATGAAATAAAGAAGAACAAATTTTAGTTGGTCATAAAGAAAAATGTGCTAAATTTATTTGGGTTGACGTTGGGTTAACTGTCAATATGCCTAGACACTCATCTGCTTGAAGTTCTCTCTTTAGTTCCTTTTTAGGCCTATAAGGACAACACCCCTTGGAATCCCAATCCAAGGAGAATGGGAAAGCCAAGTCAAACACGGGATGATAAAAGAAAAGATAAAGGGTGTAGGGATATTTGTTGAAGAAAGGCTCAGAGGGATGCAACTGAGGGGAAGACAAAGCTCAGAAAGCACTGATTGGGCACAATAAGGACAAACTATGAGGATTTTAATCATTTCACACTATTATTGGAAGAAGCGTTGTGGAGAGAGACAGAAATATGATGCCTATGACTATTTCTTTAGAGGCATAGCCTGAGAGGAACTTATTGAGAGAATTGTTTCAGGAGAAAGGTAGTCTGGAAAGCAGGAGAACAGGAGAAAGTCAAGCATGAATTTAGTCTCAGCTGGGAGTCCAGCTTCAGTGTGACCCCAGAGGCGGTCCTGGAACCTGACACCCACCACAGATTGGTCCTTCTTTAGCAGCTGACCATTGTCTAGGGGCCCTATAACATTCCAGGTAAGATGGCTGTCCCTGGCTGAGAGCAATTCTCCATAATAGGCTGTGAGTTATTAACTGCCAATAATTCTAAGAGCTGGACAGGATGTTCATTGTCTAACTAAAGAGCATGTGTGTGGGGCACCCCCAGTATCCACTACAATGTCTATTTTACTAAATGTGATAGGTTCTTCCCTGGTCTAATTAGCATTGGAAGTATGTATTTGTATGTAATTAGTCTTTGATAATGGTACTTTTTAAATCCCATATTACTGCTTCTCAAAGTTTTCACTGATGTCTCTCTGACATCATAAGAGTGGGAGTGGATATTGTGAAGCATAGGCAAACTGCTCTCTGAAGCCCAGCATTTCTTTGAAATTGTATTTTGCCTTTAAAATTTAAATGAACATCTTGGGGCACCTGTGTGGTGCCTCTGGGTTAAGCCTCTGCCTTCCGCTCAGGTCATGATCTCAGGGTCCTGGGATCGAGCCCCACATCGGGCTCTCTGCTCCGCGGGGAGCCTGCTTCCCCCTCTCTCTCTGCCTGCCTCTCTGCCTGCTTGTGATCTCTGTCAAATAAATAAATAAAATATTTTAAAAAAATAAATAAAATAATGTTTTTTTTTAAAGATTTTATTTATTTATTTGACAGACAGATCACAAGTAGGCAGAGAGGCAGGCGGAGAGAGAGGGGAGACAGCAGGCTCCCCGCCGAGCAGAGAGCCCGATGCGGGGCTTGATCCCAGGACGCCGGGATCATGACCCGAGCCGAAGGCAGTGGCCCCAACCCACTGAGCCACCCAGGCGCCCCAAATAAAATAAAATTTAAATAAACATCTTATGCTCCACATATATCAAAACTGATTTTGAGGAGAAAATATTTGACATATAATAAATATATAATAATATATATATATGTGTGTGTGTGCGTATATATATGCATATATATATGTATATATGTATATATATGAAAAATATTTAACTTGTTACCAAATTTTTATTAAAAGTGATGATTTAGGATGATACCAATGATTTATTCTGTGGTTTGTGTTAGGCACTTGGGGGAATTTATACCCACATTTGTGAAGCACAAAGTAGGAGTCAGCCTTCCCTACCTCTTCTGCATTAGGTAGTTGATAATCAGAAGGAGCTAGTTTATTAATGAATACTTTTATGTTTATTAAATTATAGGGGCAAATTGAGACAAAGTTGACCTTCTTTAGTCATTAAATCATGCTGTTGACATTAGAGTTAAAGAACCGTTTCTCACTAATAGATACATTTAGCCTACTAAAGACTTCTTACATTTTCCCCTAAATTTCTTTTTTTTTTAATTATGTATTTATTTATGATTGAGAGAGAGAGAGCACAAGTGAGTAGAGGGAGAGAGGGAGAAGCAGATTCCCCGCTGAGCAGGGAGCCCGATGTGGGGCTCCATTGCAGAACCCTGGGATCATGACCTGAGCCAAAGACAGACGTGTAAATGACTGAGCCACAGAGGTTCCCCTCCCCTAAATTTCTTCTATCATTTATTCCATCAAAATATATTTAGTTTTGTATGATTATTATTCTTAATAAGGGCTACATTTGTTTATTTGAACTTCACTGTGACAAATGCACTGGGACTATAAAATGATTCTGACCAATCCTATTTATTTTGTGGAATGGCCAATGAGCTGAATTAGACCACAAAGTGCTGGGCTGGATTTGAAGATTGGAAAATGTTAATTCTGACTGGCTTCTGCGGTGTCTCATTTCAGTTTACCGCTGAAACTGTAAACAAGCAGTCAAAGGTTCCATGAAATGAGGATACAAATAATTGACTGAAAATAGCTCTGCAAAGCCACCCTACATTTCTTAAGGAGACATGCCCATGGTTTAGGAGTTGGCAGCTTGTAGGTATTGAGAATCCTGCTCAGTGACAATAGCTGAGAAATGAAGGTATTTCGTCTATTAGATTGGGATAGCGGCCACCGTGGCACTCAGCTCTCCTTTTACCAATGTGTAAGGTAATTCTTTCTATGCCACAGGTACCATTCAATTTCTTACCGTGCACTAGGCCTACTATGGGCACAAACATAGTCAGGTTAGCTACTGGACATCTAGGGTGAAGAGGCTCATTGTGGGGGAAAAAACACAAATTAAATCAATTTTTTGACCAAAAAAAAATCCTACTACATAAAAATATTCTAAATTGTGTATTAAAGACTGACTTCAACTGCCCACAAGATTGGACCATCAATTTCATAAAAATTGACCACATGCTAAGTAATCAGTATGAATCAATCAATGTACATAGATTCAGTAGCCACTTAAATAGGGATAGAACTCCCAAGATACCAGTAAATCATGTGGAACACAGTAAGCACTTGCTACATATACATGGAATGAATTGTTGTATTTTCTGTGCAACTTTACTTCAGGAAGAAAGTTTTCAAATATGTTTTTAAAAATACAATAATGTATTTACTTCACACTATAGTACATTCTGCCTATAAAAAGTTAGGGATCTTTCATACTATTGTAAGACTATTATTATTAGGAGTTCTGTAATTTTCATCCTATAGAGTCCAGGATGAAAACTTTACTTCTCAAAAATACATCTCTCTTCTATCTCTCTTGTCTCTCTGTCTGTCTGTCTCTCTCTCTCAAACACTCACATATATATCTTCTTTGGAAATTAGAATTCAATCTACAGTTAATCCAGATATTTTGGATGACAATCCTCTTTAATTGAACTTCCATAGTTCAGTAAAATTCTATCAATAGCAGATTTATTTCTGTTTTGTGTGTTTTATATCTATGCATTTTCTATTGACTCATCAGTGATTGTTTATTCTAGGTATCATTTAGAATCAAGTCAATAGTTGTGTATGCTGTGTGCTTTCTTTTGTCAACGAAGACAATTCACTCATCTCTTACATTGCATTTGTTTATGGGATTGTTTAGGGATAGAAAGTTATTATATACCTATTTATTATCAGAAAATTAAGCCAATTTAACATATTGTGGATTCCCCCTTGGAGGGTAGTGGTACACAATTCAATTATTTTATGTTTTAAAATTAATTAGACCTATGTAGCATAAAGGGCATTATTCTATAAGTAAATAATTCATAATTTAATTCCTCAGATACATTTAATAAATACTAAAATAATGATTTTGATAACCCCTTAAGTGTATTGTTTGAGGAAATGTAATGAAAATTTTTAGCATTATTTCACTAGATTAACAGATTTTATTTTTTTTTTAAAGATTTCATTTATTTATTAGAAAGAAAGCGAGATGAGCGGGGGTGGTGGGGGAGGATGGTCAGAGGGAGAAGCAGACTCCCCGTCAAGCAGGGAGCCCAATGTGGGACTCGATCCCGGGAGTCCAAGATCATGACCTGAGCAGAAGGCAATCGCTTAACCAACTGAGCCACCCAGGTGCCCCAAACAGATTTTATTAATAGCAGAAATACCTACAGAATTTTTTTAAATTATGCCAAATTAAATAATTTAGTGAAGAAAATAATAATGGAAAATGAATTTCCACTTCTTAAAAAACTAAAATATAAGCCATAGTTAGATGTGGAAAAAAATCTACTGTTTGGGCTACTTTATTCTGCAGCCTAGAAAATAATTCCATAGCAGTAATATAAGAGCTCACCTGGTGCATTAAAGCAGAGAGATTAGACAAGCACAGGTTGCTCGTAACAGTCAGGCTTGATAACTCACAATCATATTCTTCCTGAACATTCCAAGCTTTGATCCTATCAAGATTTTTAATACAAGCTCCAGAATCACTGTATTAAGGATCTGAGTTTAAATTATCCATTAACAACTTTCTGGTCAATGATATTAAAATACAATACTCTTATATCTTCCCTTTCACTCATCACCACGCAATATGCTCCTATTTAGTGTTACAATGGGCTAAGCCATTTTGAGTAGTGTTTTTCTTTAAATACAGCTATTATTACAGAGCTTTGCCAGCCAGTGACAGAAATCTAACCCAATGGCTTAAGTGGAAAAAAAGGAGACTTTTGGGCTCTGATAACTAAACCATGAAAAAGAATGCAATAGCTGAACCTGGTCTCAGTGTCAGATTTCCTCACTATATCCCTTTCTCTGTTTCTGGCTGTATATCCTCTTCAGTCTCTTAGTATCTTGTTTTCACTAGTGTCTGTGTCACCTTCTTCCAGATTTGCTTGACAAATTGTGGGATTCTGGAGATGCTAACTGTACCCTTAGATTCAAAGTTATATACTTGACAACATAGAAAGCAGGCTGTACTCTTAGCCAATTGTGTCATTGACTTTTTAGGTATAAGATTGTTTTTCCTTTTTTTAATTGAGATATAATTCCATACCAAAAAAATCATCTTTTAATATATATAATTCAGTGATTTTTAGTATACTTACAAAGTTGTACAACCATTACCACTATCTAATTTCAGAACATTAGAATACCTTGAAAAGAAACCTTTTTCAAATTAGCAGTCAGTCTCCATTCCCTATCCCCTTTTCTCAGCCCCTGGAAATCATTAAACTACATTCTGTCTCCATGGGTTTGCCTATTCTGGACTTTTCCTATAAATGGAATTATATAAACATGGATCTTTTGTGTCTGACTACTTACTTAGCATAATGTTTTCATCCATGTTGTAGCATGTATCAACACTTGCATGGCTACATAACATTCCATTGTAGGGATAGACCACTTTTGCTTATCCATTAATCAGTTGTTTCTACTTTTTGGCTATTCTGGATAATAGTGCTATAAATATTTGTATACAAATTTTTAAGTAGACATTTGTCTTCATTTCTCTTGGGTATAGGCCAAGGAGTCGAACTGCTGGATCACACCATAATTCTGTGCCTAACTTTTGAGGAATTGACAAACTGTTTTCTGTATATACTGTACCATATTATACTCCCATGAACAATGTATGAGGATTCTAATTTCTCCACATTCTCCCCAACAACTATCATTGTCCATCTTCTTCTAGTCATTCTCGTAGATATGAAATGTATCTCACTGTGGCTTTGATTTGCATCTTCCTATGCTAATGATGATGAGCTTTTTTTTCATGTGCTTATTGCTCACTGTATATTTTTTTTTTTGGAGAAATATCTGTTCTCCTGCTTTGCCCATTTTTATTGGCTTGTCTTTTTATTATTGACTTGTATAAAAACTTTATATATGATGGAGATATATTACATATCAGATATATGGTTTGCAAGTATTCCATATGCATTTAAGAATAATATATATTCTGTTGCTATTGGGTGGATTCTTCTGTAAATGACAATGTAGGTCTAGTTGGTTTATAGTGATGTTCAACTCTCTCATTTCTTTCTGTTTAATTGTTTCAGTTACAAAAATGTGGTATTGAAGATTTCAGTGATTGTTGAGTCACTTATTTTTCCATTCAATTCTGTCAATTATTGTTTCATGTTTTGGGGGCCTCTGTCAGATGTGTTTATGTTTATAATTGTTATGTCATCTTGATGGACTATTTTTTCATTACAAAATATTCATCTTTGCCTCTAGCAACAATTTGAAATAAAGAATGTTTCATCTGAGATTATATAGCCACTACAGCTCTCATTTAGTTACTCTTTACATGGTATATCTTTTTCTATCCTTTTATTCTCAATCTGTTTGTGTCTTTGAATTTAAAGTATGTCTCTTATAAACAATTTATAGTTGAACAATGTTTCTTTTTAAATCTATTTTGTTAATCTCTGGTTTGCTTTGGAGCTTTTAATATATTTACATTTAATGTAACTGCTGATAAAGTAGAATTTATGTGTGTCATTTTGCTATTTGTTTTCTTTTTTTTTAAATTTTATAGTTTTCCATTACTGTCTTCTGTTGTGTTAATTATACATTTTCTGGTGTGCAATTTTGCTTATGTTGTTTCTTTCAATATATATTTTTGAGATATTTTCTCAATATTTGCCCCTTGTGATTACAATTAACATATTATAACAACTAATTTGGATTAATGTACACTCAATTTTAATAGTTTCCAAATTTTTGTTCCTATGTTGCTTTCTCCCATTTTTTACACTATTATTTTTCTAATATATTTCATCTTTATACATTGTATGTCCATTGACAAGGATTTATAAGTATTGTTTTATGCAATTATCTTTAAGATCAGACAAGAGAAAAAAGAGTCACAAAGAAGAGGAAGTTTAAGCTGTCCTTTACATTTACTTAGCTAGTACTTTTACCAGTGCCCTTTTTTTCTTTGTGTGGATTCAAGTGTTTGCCTAGCATCCTCTTAATTCATGGTAAAGAGCTCTCTTTAATATTTCCTGTAGTAAGTTTTCTAGCAAAGATTCTTTCTTTTTATTTATCTGAGAAAGCCTTAATTTCTTTTTGATTTTTTTAAGGATTGTTGGCTAAATATTTGGTTGACAAACTTTTTCTTTCAGTGTTTTTGAATACGTTATGTTCTGGTATCCATGGTTTCTGATGATAAATCATCTGTTAATTTTATAGAGGATTCCTTGTACTCGATGAGTTATTTCTCTTTTGTTCCTTTTAACTTGTCTTTGGCTTTCAACAGCTTGAATATGATTCAACAAAATTCAGATCTCTATGAATCTATATCATATAGAGGCTACTGAGCATGTACAAGAAGTGCAGATTAATGCTTTTCATTAAATTTGAAAAGTTTGGGGCATTATTTCTCCAAATAAACTTTCTGCCTCTTTCTGTCTTTCCTTTGCTTCTAGTACTCCCATTAATACATGTGTTGATATATTTCATGGTGTCCCACAGATCTCTGAGACCCAGTTCACTTTTCTTCAACATCATTATTTATTATGTTTCTCATTGCAATGTCCTGAAAATTTCTGTCTCTCCAAAATTCATATGTTGAAATTCTAATGTCCAATATGAGAGTATTAGGTGGCGGGGCCTTTGGGAGGTGCTTAGGTCATGATGGTAGTGCTCTTATGAATGGCCTTAGAGACCCCATAGAATTTCCTAGCCCCATTCTACTCTGTGTGAATATAGTGAGACATCTGCAACTGAAAGAGGGCCCTCACCTAGGCATCCTGGCACCTGGAATTCCAGCCTCCAGAATCATGAGAAATAAATTTCTGCTGTTTATAAGCTACTTAGTCTGTGAGTCTATTGTTATAACAACCCAAACACTCAGACTGGATAGTATCAATTGACCTACCTTTGAAATTTTTATCCACTTATTGATATTTTCTATTTGGTGAGACACTGTTCCCATATTCTCCTATAGTTCTTTAGACATAGTTTTTTTTTTAGTTCATTGAGCATATTTAAAATAATGATTTAAAATCTTTGTTTAATAGATCCAATATATTGTTTACTCAGTATAATTTCTATTGATTTATCACATCTTTTATTTGTGTATCAGCCATACTTTCTTATTTGCATGTCTCATAGTTTTCATCTTAAAATTGGACGTTTTAGATAATACCATGTGGCAACTCTGAAAATTCTATTCTCTCCCATCCATAGGGTTTATTGTTATTGCTGCTTATTATTGTCAAAGCTATTTGTTTAATGTTTTTCTTGAACTAACACTTTAACATTGATATTGTTTGTTGTATGTAGCTTCTGAAGTCTTTGCATAGTAAACTTAATGGTCAACTAATGATTGGAGAAACATTTACTTAAATGCCTTAAATCAAGAAATGTTCCATTTTGCTGAGTGGCTCTGTATGCATTTTGGGACATACCTTCAATGTTCATGCAGGCAGTTTACAACTCTGCCTTAGCCTTCATTTACTGTTCAGGTAGAGCTTCAAGGTCACCCAAGGCCCAATGCTTAGAGCTTTTTTCATCTTCTGTGGGCTTACACAGAGACCTGTGCATGCATGCAGCCTTGTGGATTTCCAAGAATAGCTCAGAAATCCTCCTATAGGCATTTCATTGTTCAGTTTTTTTCTTTTAAGTTTTTTGGCCACCTTATTGTTTGCCCCAATTGTTATTGCCACATCTGGCAACTATAATGTTAAAGAACTGTTGCTAATTACTTTTAAAAATGTTCCTAGGGGAAAAGGGTGAGCTCTGATTCAGGTCAAATAAAGGTAAGCTTTAGGGTGGAATTTTCCAGGGAATCTCTAGGTGGATTAAATAGTGGCAGTTTTCTGAGAATATAAGGCTTTAAAAGAGCTCTAGATCCATTCTTTCCCTTTTAGTGGTGCTAGTCTGCTAGTTATCACCATGATTGTGGGACTTTTAATTTTAAAGGCTACTGTGGAATTTATGAGAGGGGAGGAACAGGGAAAATTAAAATGCCACAAGGCTCACTAATGTTACTGAGATCCAGGCATTTCTCTTAAATAAACATCTCCCAGATTGTTGCAAGCTTTTTGTTAATTTCTACAGTTTTAAAAAAGTTGATTTTGAAAAATTTGCCAATGCTCTTGTTGCTTTCATTGAGCAGAGAATATTTGAGGGTTCTTATTCTGTCTTTCCCACTGATGTCATCTCCCATCTGCCACCTTATGTGTAAGAATTTGAGTTTATTATTTTCTTCTTGACTGCAACCAAGAGCATCTTTTTTTTTTTTTTAAGATTTTATTTATTTATTTGAAAGACAGAGATCACAAGTAGGCAGAAAGAGAGGAGGAAGCAGGCTCCCTGCTGAGCAGAGAGCCCGAAGGGGGTTCGATCCCAGGACCCTGGGATCATGACCTGAGCCAAAGGCAGAGGCTTTAACCCACTGAGCCACCCAGGTGCCCAGCCAAGAGCATCTTAATTGATACCCTTCTCTACTCAGAATAACCTATGGCTTCTAGTTCTGACTTTAGATATTTTTTTGAAGAGCTAGTTCCTAATTCATAAAATCTTGGGATACATTCAGACTGACAGAACCTGAGATGTCTACCCGTGTCCTATACAATCACCAAGATAAGAGAGTGTTAGTCCCTCATTTGTACCAGCTGAGTTGACAATGAAACAGAAGTGAAACTGCTGGCAGCCTCTACCTGGGCACATAATTCGAGTCAGGAAGAAACAGTTTCCTCAAAGTAAAGTAGTGTTCTGAACATAGAGAATGATAAATGCTCAAATAATCAAGTTCATAATTCTTAAAAAGAAATCATGATGTTTTGGTCATTCATGGCATGGCAAAACCAGGAGAGAAGTTATACAGTCTTGTCATTCTGCTTTGACTCCTTTGATTAGAATACGTTTCAAATCTCCAAGTTCTATGTATGAACTGCAACTATGAACTATGATTTCACTAATCTGTAGCAACAGTGAAAGGCTTTGGTATAAGGAATTCTGTTAGAAGGAGGAGGAAATACTAAAGCACAAAATAAATAGCATTCTACCTATCCAAAAATGTATATCATGATTTTTCACAGATAATAAAAATAACAACAAAAGACATGCCACCAAGTGTCTAGCATATTACATGAATTCAAAAGTAAGCAATCAAGCAGAATTTTTTGGTTAGAAATTCTGATAAAGGGGCGCCTGGGTGGCTTAGTGGGTTAAAGCCTCTGCCTTCGGCTCAGGTCGTGATCCCAGGGTCCTGGGATTGAGCCCCGCATTGGGCTCTCTGCTCAGTGGGGAGCCTGCTTCCTCCTCTCTTTCTCTCTCTGCCTACCTCTCCGTCTACTTGTGATCTCTCTCTCTGTGTCAAATAAATAAATAAAATCTTTAAAAAAAAAGAAGAAATTCTGATAAAACTATATTCATGACTGCATTTTAATCATATTACTATGCTGTGGTTGAATGTCATAATTTCAGGCTTAAATATTTTCATATATATAAAAATAAAAATAAATATAAATATATATGTATATATATATATCAGTAAAAGCTCTTTTCACCTAATCAGTGGAATTTGATGAAAATAGCCTTGAGAAGTAATTATCTAAGTTAGATTCTTAAGCACAACCATAAGCCTGTCTTTCACATTTATTATTAATAAAAGATTTCCCTTAATCCATTCTCTTAGCTCAAAACGTTATACACAATTCAAACAATAGTGCTATCAGCTAAAACAGTGCAATATCCTTGAAACAAATTATGATTGGATAAATATTCTAAGTGAAGTAAACAAGGTGATATCTGGTGTCCTTCATGGACTTACCATATTTAGGCTAAGGGCGTAATTTAAATGTCTGGATATCTAATTAGATAATGATTGTACTTCCTCCTTTCCTCTGTAGAAATAAATATTTCATGACTTCCAGACTGTTAGAAATTCAATCTCATTCTATAACCTGTGTTTTGGGGTCATTGCCAGTATAATCTCAGGTGCTGCAGATAACCAGGGACCGATAAATACAAGTGAGGTATGAACGGTAGATATTTGCTGTGTGTTTAGCTTCCCTTGCAGCTAGACACTATCTGCAGCAAGACAAGAGGTTGCTTCCTTGCTAAGTCCTTTATAATTACTTGGCTGACTAAAATTGTAGATTTCAAAGATTCTCAGAGACAGACATGGTTTTATTTGTCATCCATTTCACTATTTAACTGATGTAAGAATTTCTTTAGGTCATCTTCAAAGTTTATCCTTCATCTTCAGAATGCATTCAATAACTGGAAACCTGATTTTCAAATGATACAATCCATTCCAATTCCAAATACCTACTAGAAACTTATTTGCTGGATAAGCTGCAATTTGACTTCTTGAGATTTCAAATATTACATTGTTTTTCCCTAAATAAGTGGGGAAAATTGAAAGACTTACATACCAGACTGTTGAGAAACTTCATACTAAGTTAAAAAGAATTGATTCAATTTAGATTCTTTCATTGAGTTAATGAGCTATATTAGAAGACTGATAAAGATACTGCTATTATAGTCTGTTAAGATATTTGACAATTTTTTTTATGATGAGAAAATAAGGACTGGGTAATAAAATTAATCTGTAATAGATGAGTGGAGAAATGTCCCCAAGGAATGATTATTAATGGATTTCTGTTAAGCTGGAGTTTCATTGCAAAAGAATATTTCCTTGACCTTTTCTCATTCAACAATTTTGTCAATATTTTGCATTAGAATGAAGAAAAGGCATATTTATCAATGTGTAGATGGCATGATATAGAGAAGAGTAGCTTTTATGTGCAATGACCAAAAGAGTCAGAATCCAAATGATAACAGCACATTAGATGTGTCGGCTAAATCTAATCCTACACAATTTTAATGAAGACAAACTTAGAGTCTTTTTAAAGTAAACAGTGGGAGTCTGTAGCTTAGAAGCATATGAAGAAAATCTAGGAGTTTTAGGTGACTGAAAGCATATGAATAGCTAATGCAGGGATTAGCAAACTAAAACCCACTGTTTTTGTAAAGTTTTATTAAAATAGAGCTATGTTCATTCATTTACACATTATGTATGCTGGTTTTCATTCTACAACATAAGTGAGTATTGCAACAGAACTTTATGGACCTCAAAATCTAAAATGTTTACTATCTGGTCATTTATAGAAAAATTGTGTTGACCCTTAATCCAATGCAATTTTTGTTAGTAAATATAATAGAGTGTCCATGTATTGGGAGATAAAGATAATAGGCCCATTGTTTTCTGCACTATTCCCTAATTTTGGCTTTGTTAAAAAGTTCAGTTCTGGGCTCCATGTTTTGCTAGAGACATTAACAACTATCCAGAAGAGAGGTAAAGAGGCTGCAAAGAAGCCATGTTGAAGAAGAGTAGTTAAATACACTGGAAATAATTAGCTTGCAGAAGAGAAAATGAAAACAAGATAGCTGTACTTGTGGTATCTAATATATGAAAGATAATTATGTAGAAGAGTTATTTGCTACCTTCGCAAGCTTCAGAGAGCAGACCTAAGAAAAAGAGATTAAAAAATATATAGAGTTAGGGTTTAGAGTATTATGACAAAGAATAATTTACTGATTAGAATTATCTGAAGATAAAAAGTAGATTCCCATTTGTGGAAAGAATAAAGACAAGCAGCCATGTCGGCTTTTTTGGATCTGTATACATTATTTGAGGAACAGGAGAATCATATTTTAGATGAATTTTGAGTTCCTACAAATGCTCATACCAATCACCACTCATCCAACACTGGACTTTATTTTGTCCTGACTGGCTCCCAGTTTTGATTCCCATCTGTTTCCACCCCTGGACCTGCCTGGCTTTGTGGTATATAGCCCAAGTTCTAATTACCTACTCCTGACATTCATTTATCTTTGATCTTAGATGCAATAGGATTTTAATTATTTTATCTGAATGATGACAATTCTAGCCTTCGACTATATAGTAGATCACTGGCCCAAACCCAAGCCTGGGTTGAACCTTATTTTCTTATCCATGTTGTATAAGAAGGATAATACTCATAGGAGGCTACTATTTTGTACTGCTTAAAGATATTTCTTTCATTTAACACTTAAGTGATACTTGCTACTTGGTAGGTAGTGTTCTAAGCACTTTACACATACTATATTATTTAATCCTGGTAATACGTCTGCAAAATAAGCCTTATTATTATTCCCATGTTACTGATAGGAAAATTGAGACCGAAGAAATTCAGTAACTTACCCAAGGCCACCAAAAGTGACAGAACCAGGATTCAAACATAGGCCATCTAGCTCCAGAACTCCTGTTTGTAATCTCAAAGGGTTGAGCGAAGGTTTTATTAGCTTAGATGGAGGTGTTCCCTTTCCTTCCCTCCTTTCTCTGATCTTATTTATAGCACCCAGAAAGGCTCTTTCAAGGGAAGCCATCCCACGAGAGTACTGAGCCTGAAAACCACATCCATTTCTGAGTTCCAGAAGGTATTTGTTGGATAAGTGCCTGACAGATCTTAGCATAACTATAAAGTGGAAATTCAGAACTCTGCTTGACTCCACCCAATGGACTGGGTTAAAGAAATGGAGTAGGAGTGAGAGGAAAAGCAGGATGAAGAGAATGCTTAGTTGCAAATGCTATCTTATAAAAAGTACAATTATCTAATGCCCACAAAAAATATTCTTCAAATATTATCGTCACTTTCACAAAACATATGGCTCACGTATGAAATTAAAACTATCAAACTACTTCCATTATAAGACAATGAGGGTTGTTTATTTTTCATGCTTATATTATGCCTAATTGCTGGGCATAGCCCATAAAACTAAAGCTGTTTCTTTGGTAATTCAAATACTTCATTGGGAGCAGCACAGAGAGATTGGCCTCTGTAGGTACAGAGATTTTTAAAAAGGAAAGCTTATTTACTTAAACAACACTGTTGAGTACATGACTGTCCACAAATCTCTCTCTCTCCAAATATTGCCTAAGCTTTTGGCCCAATCTTGAATATGTTGTTTATCATAACGGTTTCCTAATCACCAAAAATTTTTATTTGTCCTTTGCATATCATCAAAGGATTTTATTTTTTTAGCATGTTTTGACTGTCCAACTTGTGCCAGCCATTGTGCTAGGTTCTAGAGCACAAAAATGAAGAAAACAGCATCTGGTCCTTTACCTCATAGCTCATACCCTTGAAGGTAGTCTCTAGAAATAGAGAATATGTACCATAATGAAGGTATGTACTGAATACTATTATGTTATAAAACCTGGAGGAGGAGTATCATTTATTATTTATCCAATAAATAGTTAATATGTGTCAAATAGGAATTAGACATTGTGCTAGATGTTGACAGGAGGTGAGGAAGTAGAGATAGAGATCGTAGACAATTCTTCGAGGAGTTTTGTGGTGAGGAACAGCAGAGAAATTACATCTTAAATGGGTCTAGGGAGGATGAGTTGGGTAATCAATAGGCAGGTTTGTGTGAAGGTGGAAAAGACCCAAGAGAGGTAGAAAATTGATAATGCAGAATGAAATGAAGGTAATTGAAGAATCGAAGTCCTTGAAAAGGCAGAAGGAAGACTGATGTAGGTCACAAGGGAAGGTGTTGACTGAGAAAGGCTCAGGAGCTGTGCTTTGATTATAACACGAGATGAGGTAGATTCTGTGACCAGAGATAGAGGAGGAAGGGGTTGTGACAAGATGAATCGGTTGTCAGCTGTTGGCTTCTTTTTTTATATATATAGTAAGGTCATCTGCTAGTGAAGGTAGGAGGGATGTTGGATATTTTGAGGTACACAGAGAAGGCAAAAAATTCGTTCTAGAGAGCAAGAAAGTGAGTTTATGAGGTAGATAGACTTTCTCAGAGTTTTAAGTGCTTATTTAAGATTTTGTTTTTAAATTTGAAGGGAGTCAAAACACAAACTTTTCTTCAGCCAGGTCCATTAGTGGTATGTGCAGTAACAGAGTAAGCCGATGGTTGGATTTAATTATTGTGGAATTTTCCAAAGTGAGTCCATCAGAAAGAGGGGTAAGCAAGGCTGTTTCCATGGAAATAGTAATAGTGGTGGGCCATGAAATATGAGCTAAATGATAAGGAAAGTGAAACACAATGAACAATTTTAAAAACACTTGTCGATTTCGTCTGTTTGGGCTTCAAGATCTTTCTTCTATTACATGGATAGGATATGGCTGATAGAGGGGCCTGTTTAGCAATATCTGAAGGGGATCTTGAACTCAAAAAAAAATTTTTTAAATAGCAAAATGAAAATAGTAAAATAGAAACTTTGTAATGAGATCTACATTTTGTTATATGTCACATAAAATGAATTATGAATGATGGCTAATGTATACTGATTTGCCTGCCATTTTTTCTGAATCTAAACTGTTGATAAACTTCACAATCAATGAATTTAAAGGAATAAGTATAGGACAGTGTACAGAATCTACTCTGCATTCTAATTTTTGTTAGTTTGGTCTAAGATGGTGGTTTCTTGCTTCAAAGACCTTATTCATTATTATAGAATGTTCTTATTATCTGTTCAATAACTTGGAAATGGTTCTGAGCTGCTGTAGCTCTCTGTCTCTCTAGTTTCTGATTTCTTTTTAATGCATCCATGTTCTCTTCGTTCCCAATATTTGTTCTGCAAAATCCCCACTCTTCGTCTTTTTATTACATGAGAAAACTGCATAAAGAACATCCATCAGTAGAACTATGGAGAATTTTCCAGACAGAACAATCTAGAACAAACGCTGGCAAACTATAACCCATGGGTTAATTCTGACCCTACTTGCTTTTCTAAATAAAACTTTATTGGAACCTAAGCATACTCATTCATTTATGTACTGCCTGTGGCAGAGGTGAGCAGTCGTGACAGAGAGATGGATTACAAAGTCTAAATTTACTATCTGACTCTTAACAGAAAATATTTACTAATCTCTGGCTTAGAATAGCATTGTGTATATACCTCAGGTCCAGTAGTGAAAGGTTCTGTTGGTCTCTCGTCAGCAGGTGACTATGGTGCACAGAAAGAAAGGCAGGCTCCCCAAGGACTTCTCTAACTTACCCTTGGTGCCCCTCCTTCGATGCTGAAGCCATCTTACAGTTGCCAAGGGTTGGCTGGGATCCCTGCTGCTCACTCCCTGGCTGTCCCAAGAGTTCCTGAGAAAGACTAAACCTGTAGGCAGAATGTGGCAGTTTTTCAACCGATTTGGGAGACAATGTAGATTTTGCTAGTCTTAATTCTTTAATTTTTAAATTGTTGTGTTTTCCTGTGTTTTGGGGAAGGGAGACACGAAGAAAACTGCTTTTGCTAATCTCTGTCAGTGAGTGACAGAGTTTAAATCAAACAGACAAGAACTCCGGCTCTTTCCTGTGATGCATAGTTCCCACCTCTTACCACTGCTGGATTATCCACGCATCACAAAGTGAATGGCCTTTCTGGGAGTGTGATATTTATTCTCACAATAGGTCTAATTCTGAGTGAAAGAACTAATTGAAAAATCAGAAGAATTTTGTCTTGACGTGCCCATGTTAATGACTACATTCATCCGCTTGAATTCTGATGAACTGGGTTTTTGCTGTGGAAATTTCTTATCACAATGGCCTGACTCTAACGTGTGTCCTGCCTGTAGCTTTGATTTATGATGTGCTTCTTGTTGGTGCCCAGCTCCTTTTGAAACTGCAGAATGGAAAGAAAATGTTTTAAACAATGTCACATCCAGAAGGTGATTTCTGGGAGCTTCACATGCAGGCTTTAATCTTTCTTCCAGGTTAGCCACCCGCTTAGGCTGCTGAATAGCACTGGGGCTTCGCAGACGCATTAGGGATTCTGGACAGGTTTCACCCAGACATCCTTGTGCTCCTTGCCATTCTAATAGTGGCATTTTGTCTCTCGGTGGAATCTTCTCACATTACGTTTAGGGGAAGTGATTTGTTTCTAGGCTACAGCTTCCCAAAAGCTAGGATCACATGGGTTAATTGAAATTAATTTCCCAACATATCCTATTGGGCAGTCTATGGAGAAAGAAAGCGGATCCTGCTTATTTTTCCCCCCCTGTTCCCTTGAATTTTCCTCAAGTTTTTATTGTGCTAGTAAAGATGAAGAAAACGGGTATCAGAGTGGCAAGGAAAAGAGTTACAAAAAGGGAAAGTGGATTGCAGGACAGTGGTGTGTGTGTGTGTGTGTGTGTCATTTTTAACCATGAGCAAGATAAAGAAAGCTATGCCAAAATTCACTAAGGTTTTAGGACTGTGAGCTGAGAATTTAGGTATCATGTACTTTTAGTCTCTGCCATACCACATACACATGGAGTTAAGGTGTAAACCGGGGAAGGTGTTTGAGAAACATTTAGACTGGGGCTCCTGGGTGGCTCAGTGAGTTAAGCATCTGCCTTTGGCTCAGGACATGATCCCAGAGTCCTGGGGATCAAGGCCCAGATCAAGCTCCCTGCTCAGTGGGGAGCCTGCTTCTCCCTCACTTTCTACCTCTTCCTTCTGCTCATGCTCTCTCTCCTGTCTCTCAAATAAAGAAACACATCTTAAAAAAAAAAAAAAAAAAAAAAAAGGAAAACATACAGGCTTCCATGGAAGTTTTCCCTCCTTTTTTAAGAGAAAAATCAACACATTTTACTCCCTTCTTCCCTTCCTCTCTCTCTCTCTCTCTCTCTCTCTGTATAGGATTATGACTTAAACATCTAAACTCTTTGTGGAGGTTTCCTCACCCTTCTTGGCCAGAACAAGAAACTGCTTGGCAGTAAGAGTATGGAAAGAAAGATTCACTTCATAAAATCTGAGTCAGAAAACATTTATCATCATTGGCACAATGGATAGTTTGGGATTATGTTAGGGATCATCTACTATTTTAAGATATGTGTACTTTTTTGATGAAAAGTTTAAGGTTATGTTCTCCCTCTCTTCCCTCTTCCTTCCATCCTCCTCCCATCTTTCCTTTTTCCTTCCCTTCCCTTCCCTTCCTTTTCTTTCCTTTCCTTTCCTTTTTCTCCCTCCCTCCCTTCCCCTTCCTTCCTTCCTTCCCACCCTCCCTCCCTCCTTTTTTTCCTTCCTTTCTTTCTAACGTCTATCCCAATTAAAAAATTAAATTAACCATAGACTTGAAAATAAGAATGTAGATTTGTAGGAAGATTTCTATGACATAAATAGTAATTCACCTTCGGTTAGAAAGTCAAACCCAAATGAGAAAGGAAGGAAAGAATGGATGAGCTATTACTTAAGATGTGCTTTACCCAGCGAAAATGTCAGAAAATGAGATCCAAATGCTGAGCTCCTCCTGCATTTCACCATCTACCCTGGGTATTATTTTTGTTTGTTTGCTTGTATTAATGTTCAGAGAATATAATCACAGAAAAAATGTAATGGGATCCTAAGAGAACTATCATTAATGCTATAGCTAAACTTGCAAAATAATTTGATTATGGTTTATTGACATAAATTCATCATTCAATAATCACTGAGTGCCTATTCTGTGCCAAGTATGAAGCTACATAATGAGGATAGAAATTTGAACAAAATGGCCCACCCGTCCTTTATCCTCAATAGACTTCAACTCTTCTTCTGTGATACTGGTGAATTAATCAGAAGACCAAAAGAACAAACTATCTCAGTTCTCAAAGTCATTATATCATTCTGATGCGGCAATAATAATACAATAATTCCAGCAATTAGACAGTATTCTCCATGAAGTCAACTCAGTTTTTCACAAGGTATTATAATAGATCTAGATGTGGAGAAAAGTGGAATAATTAACATGGTATGGCACTTGAATTTTTATTATATGCTGCAGAATTATCTGAGTGTTAAGTGCAAAATGGAAGCAGGTATCACAAGTATGTAAAGGAAGATTAGTGTAAGAGAAAGGTAATGGACTGATTGAGTTTAGGGGTTTGTGTAATTCTGTTATCCTAAGAATCCACCCTTCTGCTTGACTGCAGGCTGTCACGCGAGGAAGTGAGAAACACAGGTCCAAATCCAAGACTTAACTCAACCATTTACTAGCTAGGGGACTTTGGATGTACAATGTAACATTATTTTGAATCTGAGTTTTCAGATTTTTAAAAAAATAGCCACAATAATACTTACTAAACCACAGGAATAATGACATGAGATCCAGCAAGTGAAAACACTGTAAACCTTAAAATTGAAAAGATTGTTAATATTAATAAACAACCAGTTTGAGGATATTATATATGTGAACACATCTTTCTGTTTTTGTGGAGTTGTTTACAATGCAGAAATGTCCCTCTTTAATCTTTTTTTTCTGTTTTCCCCTTCCCTCTAATGTTCAATTTTCTTAATTGATATCTGTTAACTTCTCCATTTCTCTTCATTATATTTGTAAGTCAACATTTGATATTAATCGTGACTGATAGAGCTGATCACAGGGTTAATAATGAAAGTAAAATCGTAACTTGATGTGAATTTTGGTGTGGTAGAGATCTCAAATCATGGAAGCTTCATATGTATTTCTTCCTATTTTCCCATATCTGAGTCTAATTAAAACAGCATTTCTATACGCATTATTTTTTGTTTTTAAAAAATGTATTGGTATTGTAATATGATGCTTTTCATCAGTTTTTGTTATAGAAATAGAGTATTTTCCAAATATTTTGGAAATTTGAAGGGTTAAATTAGCTTACTTGCCTAAACTGGGAACCAACCTCTACTCTCTCAGAATTTTGCTTACTTTTATTACAGCATTTAGTACACTTGTTTTGTAAGTTGAATGTTCATTTTCTCTCTTCTTTACTTTAAAACTTATCCAGGATAGGAATTAAGTTCCCATCCTATCTATATCACCAGCACCAATCCTGATGCTTAACAATTATGCTCATAAATGTTTGCACAGTAAATTATTTGCATCAAAAATATAACATTTATCGGTATGTAGCTTTTCAATGATTTTTTTTAAAAGTATTTTTATAAATAGAGGACCTTCTATGGTTATTGTATATTTGTGGATGTTCACATACGATAATCAGATTAGATTTATCAATGGCCCTTGAATTCTTATTGTGTCTACTAGAAGCCGTAGGGATTTACAGTGATACATTCATAATATCAACATGAGTCAACTTTGTTAGCAATCTTGAGCATTTGTGTAGATCATTTTAGTACCATGGTAGAAATGCCATATAATAAACTTTGGTTGTATGACCATTTTAAAATAAAATCTATAAAAATCCTAGACTGTAAACTCGATTAAATGATATAAACGTTTATTTGAATAGGGTGCCTGGGTGTCTCAGTCATTTAAGCATCTGACTCTTGATTTCAGCTTGGGTCATGATTTCAGGGTCATGAGATCGAGCCTTGTGGTGGGCTCCATGCTCAGTGAAGAGTCTGCTGGAGGTGCTCTCTCTTCCCCTTTCCCTTTGCCCCTCCTTCCCTCTCTCTCTCTAAAATAAATAAAATAAATTTTTTTTTAAATTTTAAGTTTATTTGAATACATAAAAAATCCCAAAATGTATCATGAGAAATAAATCCTCTATGTTGTATAGATACTAATTATTTAAGGTATTTTATAATATAATACAATCCAAAGCAACATTTTAACATGATTTTGCTGAGGGTTGTCTTTACAAAATTATTTAAAAGTTTATCTGAAATAATAAATGAGTAAACATAACCAAAAAAATTAACTGTGTAATAAGGTGGTGGGTGGGACTGCACTAATAGACAGTAAAACATATAATATCTAAAAAAATCACTAGAATAGATTAGTACTATTTTAAAAAACAAATTGAAAAAATATCATTATAGAGCACTGCTATAAAAACAAACAGAAAATAAAATAAAACATACCACCAAGTCCTGAAATTGACACAACTAGGGCAGCATATAATAATGCTTATGTTAGTACATAATAAAATATGCTTCAAATTAATGGGAAAGTTGTGTATTACTCAGGACCAAGTCTTTTTTTCATAAAACTTACAATAAGCATAATGGAAAACTAGTAAAAATGATTATTGAATATATGATAATGAAGAATTAATGGCTTTAAATATAGGAGCTTTATCAGTCAGTAAGAAAAAGATAGATGTATTAACAGATGAATAGGTAAAGGCATCACAGGAATTTCTAACAGAAGAAATACCAAGATGCCATAGACTCATAGAAAAATGTCAACTATACTAATATCCAATATATAAAAAGTAAATAAATTGTTATTTTATATATCCTAAGGTTAATGACAATTGTTTTAAATTAATCAATTATGGAGCATCTGACTCTTGATTTCAGCTCAGGTCATGATCGGAATTGAGCCCCATGTGGGGCTCCCTGTTCAGTGGGGAGTCAGCTTCACCCTATGCCTTTCTGCCACTTCTTGCTCTCTCTCTCTCTCAAATAAGTAAATAAATAAAAATCTAAAAAAATACAAAAATGAAATAAATCAATTTTTAGTTACCTTACATATATGTGGAGAGTATGTTTACTGAGTATCTAAATATCATGGGAAAATTTAACTCTACCATTTCTTGCAACTCACAAACAAAAATAACAAACAAAAATAATTTTAAAATGTAGTGTCAATGCTAATAAAGGGGGAAAAAAGGAAAGGAAATGCCTAAATTGAATTGGAACAAGGGTATATGGTTTCTTGTTTTCTGGAGAGAAAATCAGCAGTATTTACCAAAATCCCCAGGAGTAAGCATGCCATTACCCTCCCAAAGTTACATTCCAAGGAATCTTCCTTAAGGAACTAATTGAGAAGGAAGGCAAATATTTATCTAACAAGATATTTTACAGAACATTGTTTATAATGGAGAAAGAGAGAATTTAGTTAAACGACTCTCCACAGAGGTATTAAACAAATGATGATAAAGTCTCCAATGGAAACCATACATACACTTATAATCACATCATAAAAGAACATTTAATGACATGATTAGGTCTATGTGTATGTCTGTGTATGATAAGATATATGTATGAAGCAGTATGTATGATATAATACAATTTTTGCAAGAGGCTTCATTACGTTGGGAAAAAAGTAAGTATAATATACATTTGGAGATGGCTCTTTTCATCATTGACCTTGATGCTATAGTCAAAATGGCTGTTAAGCACAGATGCTCTGTCTTACCCATGTACTTTTCAGTCATTCCTTGAACCATAGAACCTAATCTGTCTCTACACATTCTCCTCCTTGGTGATGAAGTAAGCACGTCTCTAGGAAACCAGGACTCACATGGGTTAATCTCTTAGGCATGACCATCACTCCCATACACTTGTTTTGACTTAGTTTTTTAAAATGTTTTGGAGAAACTTGAATTTCTTCAGAAATCACCTGGAGAGACAACAAAATTAAGTAGTTTAGACATTAACTGAAATTTGTTTAAATTTTTGCTCATCATTACTCAAATGAGAGTAATAAGGCCCAAAGGCATGAGGCATAGAACAAAAAAACATTTGAGAAGGTGATAAAGTAAGAAAAATGAAAAAAAATAATACAACATCTTTGCTTTACTTCTATAAAATTTTGTCTCGATGTCAACAAACTGTGACAAGATATAATTTTGGTAAAGTTTCCAAGTTTACTATTCTTTTGGTCATTCATGAAATCCAGGGCTCTATTTAGTGGGTATCATTTCATAAATGAGCGTCATAATTTTTACAGTTCATTATTTGGCATGGTGCATTGCCTTTAGTGACTTGGCTGAAGAATGTAATATATCGGGTAGTTTCCGTTTGAAATCACTCAGATTATTTTAGTATAGCCAAAACAGATGTTTTTTCTCTAACATTTGTATCCTCTAGATCTCACATTGACTACAAAAAGTAAAATACTGTACTTCTCCAATAGTGGACATCTACCTGCCCATTCTTAGAGGCACCAGCCTGGCTCAGTTGGTAGAATATGCAACTCTTGATCTTGGAGTTGTAGTTTCCAGTCTCACATAGGATATAGAGACTATTGAAAAATGAAATCTTTAAAAAAAGTTAACATGCTCAGTTCCATGAAAATTAGGGCACTTTGTGGAGGGAGATGCTGGTACATCTATCTCCTTGATGAAAACCATCAATTCACTCTGAATCAGAAAAAAAAAAAAAATCTCTCCATTTAATTAGTAATTGCTCTGGATTTTTCTTCATTGATCTGTATATGGAAAATGCTCTCACTGAGCTAATCTAATGCCAAGTCTGTGATGTAAGAGGCTTTTATTGCTTTGACTTTGTAGTCATACGAGGAAAGAACAGCTACTTCTGAAACCTGAAGGAGGAGCATGTAAGCTTCCATAAACACAGATGATGTTCCTGATAAAATGGAAATGTGCTTAGTCTGAAGGCAGGTAATGATGGCGGCACATATGTAGTCAGGCGGCACTGAATCACATAGCTTTCTCTTTTTAAAAACTGTCTTCCCATCCAAAGGCCGAGAGGCTGCACAAAATTTATAAAACATCTACTGTGTGCCAGGAACACTGGACAAGGAACTGACAATGTAGACGTGAAGGAGAAGATCCCTGTTCAAAAGAAGCTCTTATAAAGCTGGAGAGATAAAATAAGTAATTTTGATACTGAGATTTCTTTATTCATTATAGATATGAAAACAGAAGAAATACTTCTACCTGGGAAGGGCTTGAGACATCTCCACTAAGGTGCTGAAGAAATTGGGGGAAGGGAATGGAAAGAACCGGCATTTCAGGCTACGGGAATCACATGAGCAAAACCACCAGTGAAAAGTTCTACCTGGTAGAAAGTAAACGCTCTGCAAGACTCACCCAGAGTAAATAACAATGAAACCAAAGACAATCCTAGAGTTGCCAGAGGTGTCTGAAAAGCCAACATTTAATCTTCCTTGTTATGAATCGGCTGTATTTGCTTGCTTCTGTTGCTGAGTTCCCCCTGAGGGATGGAAAGTCTTTCATGCATGTCAAAAGTTTTTTTTCCAGGTTTCTATTCCCCCCACTTTAGTACTGCATTTCTGGGGATGGTTGCTGGTTTAAGTCGTCTTTCCTGCTCAATGGTGTTTTCTCTCCTATCTTCGCTCGAGGTTGTGCCAACTACAGTTCTGCTGCTTCTTAATTATATTCTTAATCTCTACAGGCTTACAACAGAAAGTCTTTGGCTCTGGCCTGCAAGAAGAGAGAATGTAAGAGCAGCAAATAATACACAAAATGAAACCATTCATAATTGTTTAAAAATGGGAAAGCTAGCAGCTGCTCAATTCCAATTATTTCTGTTATCTGCAGAATTTCTTACTGAAGGCAAGAATAATCACTGTACTCAGCAGCTTGGGAAATCCACTCATATAAAACACAGGCTCCATAAAACTGCAAAATTACAGGAAGTTTAGATGTACTTGAATACAGGGGAAAAATGAGACTGGGGAAAAACTGTGTCTGAGGTTGCCTTAAAACAGTAATATGTCCAGAGGGCTTTTCGTATTCACAGATATTCGTTCATCCCTGCATTGTGTTACTGAAGATTTTATTAGCCCCACTTCATAGATGAGGAAACTAAAGCACTCAGCATGTTCAAATTCATATAGCAATTCAGCAGCTGAAATCAAGAACAGAATTCTGATTTTCCAGTTCCCAGGCTCATGATTTATTCCCCTGTGTCACAGCTCTTGTTTTTCCCACACTGTGACCTACCAGATGGCAGCCACAGCTGAAGTCAATGTCTGAATATTCTCGTCTTATGACTCTTTACTTACATAAATGTAATGAGATATTGCCATTTCCCCTATTAATATGGCTGCTGTCTCTGTTGGGAACATCTCCCTTTATACTTTTCTGTAAGATATAGTGTCTTATAATCCTGGACTTTCAGATGATGGGACACTCTCTTGAAAATTTATTTTTCAATTTTTAATGACAGATGTTTATTACCACTGTTTTCCTTTTATGGGCTAGCCTCCATGCATCTATGTCAAAGAGTTTGTTTGTTTCAGTAAATATAAGAGGATTTCTATTCAGCTTTTTCAAATACTTCACTTACTTTGTGGAATTGGACTGTGTGTTTTGTTCCTATGCTTCTCCTTTCCATCCACCTAACCTTTATCCACCCATCTCTACATCCCTCTATCCCTTCCTTTAGCCAAATAATCTCTCCAAAGTGCTTACCAAGTGCAAGGCACTGTTGTGGATGCTATGAAGAAAATAAAGACTCAGCAACCAAACTCTTTATTCCATAAGCTTAGAACACTCCTTTATTAAATTATTCACCACAATTTTTTGGTGAGCAGCTGGTACCTAAGTCCCATGCTAGATAATAGAGAACTAAATAAATACCGCCTTTCTCAATCATAGGCTTTATGAATGAGTGAGGAGCTATTGTATTATTGCTAAGTTAAAATAAGAAGAGTATTGGGCGACTACCTGGGAGCAACACCTCCTATGGAGACAAAAAGGTACCTGATACCTCAAACATGACTAGGAGTCAGCCAGGTAGAGGAAGAAAAGAGTATTCTAGGAAGACGAAACATAAAGGTCCTGAAGAGAAAAAAAAGCTTATCACATTTGGAATCACAACAAAGTTTAATAAGACTGTTTTGGAAGTGTGAAGAAGGGGACTGGTGAGAAACAGGCTTCCAGTAGAGAAGTGTGGAATGAATGGAAGCCCCTTGTAGTACAGATTACAAAAGATAGTAGAACTTTTAAAATGTCCTTGGGTGTTTGTTTTTAAAACCTTCTCCATCTCCTTGGTAGAGAAAAGATTAGACCAGCAGTTCTCCAAATATTCTCAGGACCAGCAGAATGAGTATTTCCTGGGAACCTTTAAAAATACAAATTGTTGGACTCTACCCCAGAGCTACAGAATCAAAAACTATGGAGATGGGGACTCACCATACATGGTTTCACAATGTTTTCAGGTGATTCCACCTGAACTTGTGCACTCAAATTAGAGAACCACTAGATTAAAGTGGAACAAGATTGGGGGAAGAGAGATTGTTTAAAAGATTGGCACAATAACCTATGTAAGGTTACACAAACAATTACAATGTGAGCTAGAAGATTCAGGTGTCGTGGCAGAGGCACAGACCAACTGCCACATTTATTCAGGAGAACAGGTCAGGCTATAAGATAGCCTTTTTAGGGGAAAGGTCATTTGAGCGAAACCTATGGGCTTTAACTCTTAATTTACTATTCTATGTATTACTTTTTTTTTTTTTCTAACTGTATTTCTGTTCATAGTTTTGAAAAAAAAATTGTCACACTACTAGTTTTATATAGTGACTATGGAGCGATCCATTTTATTAGCTAATAATTTCTCACAAGTATCGTATCACAAAATAGTTTAGAATTAATTGATTCGAATACTTGCATGCAATATTGATAAAATTCCCCCAATAAAAAGAAATACTTCCTGGGCCATTTTTAATACTGGACTTTTTTTTTTTAATTCTTCATATATAATCTAAAAATGATTTTTTAGCTTATAAAATTACATACACATAAACATACACATAAGTATGTGTGTGTATATGTATATATAATATTCTTTAGAATTTGCTGTATATTTATATATGTTTGCTAGAGAAATTAACTGCAACATAACTTGAACATAAAATTGTGTCTGTTTTCTTTTTTCCTCCCTCCAACTCTCCTTTCCTTCTCTCATTCTTTCTGTCTCTTTGAGCTGTGACCAATTAGATCATAAACCCTTAAGGAGAAGCTAGTTTCTTTTAACCATGTAGGCCAGAATTGGTGCAAAATCATAATTAAAATTGCATGCTATTCTTTTTGTCTATAGTCAAATGGAAACTTTGCAAAGTTTGCTTTTCTTCATGTTCACATATTTTCTAGCTGGTCTGCCAAAATAGAAACTACTTTTTTGTTTTTTATTCCATCGACTTAGCACTTATTTTAACAAACATTTCTGACATTTTTTAATGCCTCGTTATACTTGATTTGTTATAAGTAGCATTTGCAATATTTAACTCTAGAAATAGTGATACTAAGGTTTCGGCAGTCCAAGTCAAAAAAAGCCCTGGAACTTAATTTTTGTATATGTATCATGTGTATGTATTTAATTTTCTTTCAGTGTGAATGTTCTTGTATAAAATAAGGTCAGTGTAAAATGTTCAGAAAAATCCTGTAAGGATTAATCGTAAGAAAGCTGAACAAAGAATGAACTTTGCCAAGTCTTTTAAAAAGCCAGCTGTATGCATCTGCTTGTTAGCATGTAGCATTATTCTAAGCTGGGAATTGTGTACACTTCACAGTATACATGGGCCATTTGTCCTGGGAACATATTTTCTGATTGCCAAAACTAAACAGAGTTCGCCAGTTCCCGTGAGAGGAACATGATGGTCCTGAAACAAAAGGCGAAAAACTGAAAATAGAGGACAATTCTCATTGTTAGGGTGGGAAACGAACTGGAAACAGAAGAAAAAAATATGAATTGAATCAGTTAAACTACTTTCAAACCTTTTTTTCCCCCCAAAACCTTTGAATTTAATGATTATTAATAATGACAAAATATTATAGGGTACTATTTCTATTTTAGCAAAACCATGTTAAATAACATGTTTAGGGCATTTTAAAAATGGTGTATGACATTCAATGATATAGCATACCAGACTATGTTGTCAATAAAAATCTTATTATTCAGTTTAAAACTTAAATTAAAACTTTGAATTGCACATTTATGCTAAATATAGAATCAATCTTAAATTATTTTTTATTATATACTGGTTAGGATTAGGTTCAGATAATTATAGCAAAAGTAAACAAACAATAACAGAAAGACCCAGGCAGCTGAGGCCTAAAGAGAGAAAAGCCTAGGTAGAGAGTCCGAAGTAACCAGCCCACGGGTGGATGTGGCAGCTCCGTTAGGTCTTCCGGGCCTCAGACTTTATTCAAGCTCTAGGTGTGGCTGTCCCTCAAGTGCTATTCTCTCTCCTCAAGAAGCCTCTGGAACTCATAAATTATTCCAGACAATAGGAAGGAAGAAGAAAGAAATAAAGTCATCCTCCCCTTCTCATAAGAAAATATTTTCATGCTACCTTTTCCAGATGCATATACTTTACATAGCTCAATCGTATTATATATGGAATGTTGTGCCTTTTCATCCATAATTTTTTTCACACCCACAATTCTCACTGCAATTGCCCCTTCATACTCTTTTGAATGGGTGTCCCTAATTTTTTAACGACATTTTTTGGTTCTGTTTTCACTTGTATAAATAAAATAAAATGAAATGTTTTCATACAGAGAGTTGTCTTACGTGTTGTTTTCAAATGGGTGACTCTTACAAAATGGGAATAATAGAACAAAGTATGCAATAGTTTTCATAGTATGGTACTTGAAACATATTGCCAAATTATTTTTCAAAAGGATAGTGCTAATTTACTTTGCTATCAGCTAAGTATGATTTACTTTACCATTGTTAGTATGCTCTCCAAGAACAATAGATGTTATAGTTTTTAATGGTCAATTTAATAGGTGAAAAATTGTGCCAGCTGCTTTTTCCTTATTCTATTTATTGTTTCTTATTGAGATTGCAGGCTTCTCGATATTGGTTTACTAAGTGCACTTTCTCTTGAGGGAATTGACTAATTATATTTTGTATCTAATCATTGAATCCTTTTTTCCCAATTTTACAATAAATTTGTATTTAAAAATACAACCTTTTTTCATGTTTGTTGTAAATATTTTTCTAGATATTTTTTACCATTTAAAATTTTTACAATAGTTTAGAATTTTTATATAGCTAAAGGTCGGTTATTTACTTTAGCATTTCTTTTATTGCTTTACACTCAGGAAACTTAGGTATTTTCAGCTTACATTTTTGCTAGCTCTTCCCTCAGACAGTTGACGAATACTTAATTTTCTTTTTTCCACGACACTTTAGGTTATATGGAATTCTGTTGTGTAGTGTATAAGGTGGATCAAATTGCTTTACCTGCTTGTTATTGGATAACTTTGCAACCTTTAGAAAATGTTTTAATTTTAATTCTCCCTCTTATTTTCTTCTAGCATATTCTTCATGCATTAAATGTTTATGTAGAATTGACTCTATTGAGGATTTTATATTTTTTTACTAGTTCTTTGTTACTGTTCATGTATAAACAAACACTTAACCTTCAATTAGAATTGTTTAAATCACATGCTCACTCATTGTTCATTCTTGATTCATTCATTCAACAGGTATTAACTGAATGTCTTCTTTGTAAGCTAATGCTAGGTATAAAGTGGTAGCTAAGATACAGTTTGGATTCTTACAGAAGTTACATATTTTCAGGTGAATAATTTAAATATATAGATCAGAACTCACAGGTTAAGACCTTGAACAAAGAGTGTCATGTTGTAGAAGCTCAGCATTTACAAATCAATTTTTCACATATTATGTTTGGAAAAAAAATTAAAATATTTCTCATCATTAGAAAATGTCTATCATGGATTTCCACTCAGACAATGGAACAATAGGAAAATGATTGAAGAAAGAAAAAACACTTGTCTCACTGACAACACGCAGAACAAGTACTTTCATTTTACTAATAAAGATGATGGAGTTGAACTAATCAACCAAGGACTCTTAGATGATTGGACTGTTTTTCCTCATCATATCCCATAGTGACAGTGATTCCTCTCCTGAAATGTGTCAGAGGGTCACTGTTGCATTGATGGCAGCCTTGGAAGGTTTCCTCAGGAGCCCCCCAAAATATGTTTTCTCTTCCCTGTGCTAATTCCTTCTAATCACTCATAATTCCTTGGACTTGATCTAATTTGGCTGTTGTAAAAAATCCCTATAAATAGTTTCAGATAGACTACCTGGAAGAGGAGAATTTAAAGATAATTGTTAGAAGGGAGCTGGGGGAGGGGCTGGAGTGGGTAACTGGTGATGGGCATTAAGGAGGACACATGATGTAATGAGCACTGGGTATTATATGCAACTGATGAATAACTGAGCCCTACCTCTGAAACAAATGATATGCTGTATCTTAATTAATTGAATTTAAATAAAATTGAACAAAAAAAGAAGTGAGGGCATGTGGTTGTTTCACAATTTACAAAATTTATTTCAAGCTTAGTGAGAGAATGAAATATTTTTGCTTATTATCTTTGAAGAGTGGATAATAGAACAAGTTTATCCATTATAAATTCTTATTTTTTAAATGAATTTTTATCTTAGGAAATTTTAAAAACTCTACCATCCATAGTTACTGTAGGTAATCAGAAAATATTATTAAACAAATGAAAAAATTATAATAATTGGCCCAACTTTTATAGTGGACCATTTGGTCCCCCTTTATTCTTTTTTTTAAAGATTTTACTTATTCATTTGAGAGAGAGCACAAATGGGGTGAGGGGCAGAGGGAGAAGCAGACTCCTCACCAAGCCAAGGAGCCCAATGCAAGTCTTGACCCCAAGACTCTCAGATCATGACCTGAGCCGAAGGTAGATCCTTAACCGACTGAGCCACACAAGCACCCCCATTTGGTCTTATGTTTTAAAAATCACTGAAATGTGTGCTATTCTAATGAACAAATCCTATCTCTAGGAATATTTTCCAAAGCAATATCAATAGATATGCAAATATTTATTTAAAAGATTTTCATTTAAGTTTTATACAAAATGCACAAAAATGGCTACATATTTAAATTGTTTCATTCAGGTAATAAAGCAATATGATGACGTTAAAATGACAATCTGGAAATATGATAAGGAAGGGTGTTTATGTTTTATTTTGACTTTAGCTGTTGGCAAATTTTAAACACTTATGTAACAATCGTTATTCATATACGGAGGAAGTGTCTAAAACATATACACCAAAATATATATGCCAAAAATAATTTACTCTGAGCAACTGCATTACAGAAGATCCTATTTTTTTCATTTCTAGCTGTTCTCTAAAATTGCGCAGTGATCAACACTGCATGCAGATCAAGTCTTTCTTTTTATTCATGTTCATAGAGTATGGGACAAAGTGGCTCTTATAAATGACCAATAGGGCTTAGAAAAACATAGAATGATCACAATTTCTTAGAACCAACATTTAAAAACACTTCCAGTTTTTATTAATTCTATTTTTAATTAGCTTTCCTTAATGGTGTACATTTGATGATTAGGAAAGTGATATACTACCTAAATGACTATGAATGATAACAGGTGATTAAGCCAGTCTATATTAGGGCATGAGTGTGCTGGTATTAAAAATTACTGCCTTTTGGATTCTGTCTCTTTAAAAATGACTATATGATCCATTTAATTATTCAATAAGAGTTTTCTTTGAATGTTGATAAGTGCTAATTCATTGAACCATTGCCTTTGTATAAAATGCAGCATTGTAACTTTAGACTAGGAAAAAATAAGAAACAGAAAACCTGTTTCTTGGGAATTCCCACTGGCCAGGTATGTCTACTAAGCATTTAGCTGAGAAGTGTTTGAAATCACATCAGTGCATATCACAATGTAAATATGCAGCTGTTAGCCCTTTATCTATAAAAGAAGAATGCCTGGGGTGCCTGGGTGGCTCAGTGGGTTAAAGCCTCTGCCTTCGGCTGTCATGATCCCAGGGTCCTGGGATTGAGCCCCACATCAGGCTCTCTGCTCAGCGGGGAGCCTGCTTCCTCCTCTCTCTGCCTGCTTCTCTGCTTACTTGTGATCTCTGTCTGTCAAATAAATAAATAAAATCTTTTAAAAAAAAAAAAAGAAGAATGCCTTTCTGAGAGTAAAATGTTATAAATTCAAATTACTGTGTCCAATGTTCAATCTCACTTTCATTTTTATATCAGCGAGACGCAATTTTGAGAACAATGAGCTATTTTGCTGTATTTTTATCAGTTTCGCTTGACTCAAACTATACTTAACTTTAAAATCAAATTAATCTCATTGAATTTTTAAAGCTAAAATTTGGTACATAAATTATTAAAACCCATAGAACTATTAATTGGCCACTCTGTCAGCTAAAATTTTTCTTTAAGAATAACACCATTTTTTCTAAGGACTCTGAGATAAGGCACTAGAGTGTTCTTCCTCCCAATTCTGTCCTGTGCTTATATAAAGTATCTAGATTTGCCTCCTGTTTCATTTAAAATGCATTTCCATTGAGCTGTTGAGATAACCTGGATCAGTCTCAATCAGATAAGGCAGATGGAATTTTCAAAATGTTTATAGTGTTTATTTATGCTATTAAGGCACCTTTGCAATTCCAAAACTGGATTTGTAAGCTGGGTAATACAGCCATAGCCCATCTCGTCAATATGCTCTCAGCCTTATTGTACTGTTTGGGGAATATTGCTAATTTATCTCCCTTTGGATAACAGGCTGCTCTCAATGTAAAGAAAGATCCTGTGTGAGGTGATGGTAGAGGTGGAGGAGAGGGAAGGTCAGCTGTAGGAGACTCAGATTTATGTTATTTTTTACTCTATATGATGTGTACAGCCTAAAAAATTTGCTGGCCTGGTACAGTAGCTATTTATTCAGAGGAGAGATGATGGGAAGAGAGGGCACGAAGGCTCCCAATCTGGCATTGCTGAGTGGTGTCCTCATAGCCAGAGAGCCCAGCAAAGGGGATTACAGCCCTGCACCAGGCAGATGGGATCTGTTAGCCTCCGTGGACTCCAACAATAGACCACAAAGGAAAGCTGTCTCTGTGTTCCCAGATAGTGAATGAGATGACTGCTGGGGCTGTAGGTCCTGCATGGATTTATAAAGCAGAAGGAAGGGATATCTTTAATACGGCTCAACTCAGACTTCTGCCATCATCTTGGGCTAGAAGCTGTGAATTTGTGCAATTCTTTCTCCTTTGCTCTTCCCTGTCCTCAATTCCTACCAAAAAAAAAAAAAAAAAATGATTTCATAGATACTTTCATTTGTTCATCCATTTATTCTTTCCTGAACATTTATTGAGTGGCCAAGCTATACTAGGTAAAATACTAGCCTTAGGGGACAAAAAAATCTGCTTCACAATCTAGTAAAGAAAACAAACATATAAAAACACAATAAAAAAACAGAGAAAATGCAATTAAGTTGCACTGATCCCAAACCCAATGTTTCCTAGAAACCCTAACTATACTCCTCAGCTTGTGTTTTACAATTATGTACAGTGAGGTGTTAGTGGTTCCTGGTCATTAGGCAGTTTCCTTGGAATAGCCTACATTTTCCTGACCATCGCTTGAGAAAATAGTTATTTGATAAGTTTTATTTTTCATTTTAATATTTAGAAGTTTGTAAAATAAAGTTGAAATATGTCATAATCATAGATACAGATCAACATACAAATGATGGAAGACATCATTCCCCTAATTTTAGAGATGGTCCTTGCTATATGAGCATTGGAATCAGAGAAGGATGACATTTCCCATTACAGAGGATAGGACAGTTGTGCATGAGGAGTAGATGGAGAGCCATGGAAGAGAGTGTGCATGGGAGTTGCACACAGAGTTTGGATGCAATCTTAGCTCCTAAGAAACTGAACTTTGCAGATGGAAGAAATGTTTCCAGATGAATTTTAAGAAGTCAGGCTGAATTAAGTGTCTTATAAATCCTTTAAATTTCTCCCAAAGAAAAACCCACAGTAAAGATATTTTTTGTGATTGTTAAAACTTGTGGGACAGACATTTTCTTACTGTAAATCAGTACAGATATTCAGCTACAGGTCTGCTGAGCTCTACACCATGACACAGACCCCGATGACAGTCTATTGCCTGGGAAAAACAATGGTTTGGAAGTTAGGACACGTGAGTCACACACCAAATTCTGAGCAAGCCATTTTCTCTTCCAGGATTTGTATTCTCATTAGAAGTAGGACTTTAAAATCTCTAAAGAAAATTTCAGTTGTCACAGATAAGGAGAAGAATGATTGCTGAGGAACTTAGGTCAGGCCTTCTCTGGTGTGTGTGTTCTCTAATTTTAATCTTTTGAAATGTTCTCTTTATAAGCAGCATATCTACACAGGAAACACCCAAATGGACTCTTTGCCCGTGTTCCCTGGAAGCTAGGAATGGCCCGCTGAATAGCCATTTGTTCACTACAAAATTCCAGTAGGAAGACAGGACAGCTGGCGGGTAAAAGACAGTCTCTCCTCTAGGAATGGGGAAAGAACACAAACAAGAGAAAGACTTGAGCCTAGTCTGCTTTCCTCTGACCTTGTATTATTATCTCCGTCAAATACATTTCCACTATGACAGTAACAACAGCAATCCTCATAGAAACTGTACTAAGCCAGTCTCATGTCATCATGAAACTGAAAGATTTGAGATGTAACAAAAGAGACTCATGTTCACTGAGAGCCCATGTTATGAAGGACACCGTTTTAGCCATTTATTCTGTAAGATGCTTTACTTACATTTCATTTAATCCTTCAAACTACCTACTCCATGAAATAGGAGACATGTATCCATATTTGGACAGATGGGGACACAGCCTAAAGCTCCAGGGCTTATAAGGTCAGAAGTAGTATAGAAAGACTACCTTCTGACCCTCGAGCCTATGTTTATTTGTTTGTTTTTTCCATGCCATTGCTTTTTACATAAGAAAGTTACCTTCTTAGTACCTGTGGTATCATAGAGACTATGAGCTAAATAAAGGAAAAATTCACTAGGATGCTATAGGGTTTAAAAGTATCATGCACCTATCAGTCAGATATTATAGTTTGTTTGATGAAATGGCACATTTTCTTTATGGACAATAAGAATAATCTGTTGTTATCCATATATATACATATATATGTTTATTGAATAAAAAATAAGATTTTCATGTTGGCCACATGCAATGTTATTTAAGAATTATTGTTGAACTTATTCCAATTTATTATCCTAAATGAATTCACACTTATTATTATTATTTTTTAAAGATTTTATTTTAATTTTATTTTTATTTTATATATTTTTTATTTTTTATTTATTTTTTATTTATTTTTATTTTATATAATTTATGTTTAATTTTATTTTAAAGATTTTAGTCATTTATATTTGTGTGAGAGAGTATAAGCATGAGTGGGTGGGGTGGGCAGGGGTAGAGGGAGAAGCAGGCCTCCCATCAAGCGGGAAGGACGCTGGGATCACGACCTGAGCACAAGACAGACACTTAACTGACTGAACCACCCAGGTGCCCCTCCATAGTTATTTTTAAAACCAAACAACCAAATAAGTAAGTATATAGAGTGGTTTCCTCCATTATCCGGCTTTGAGATGGAAGAGTAACAAATCTCTAGGTCATTCATCTCTATGTCTCTAAGGCTTAGCCCTGGAATCCTGGTAATAAATATTTTATTTTCTTAAAGGTAGAGGTGATAGTAAGAATAAGAGTGTATATTTTATATGATTTTCTCTTAAATATAAAAACAATGTCCATTAAGAACAACATGCTTTGAATAGCATCTTCCATTAGGCAATTGGTTTAACAGTTTTCAGAGTGGCTTACAATCCTGAGAGGCTTCCTGGGTTTAAATCCCAGCTCCGTGATTTATCAGCTGCATGATCTTAAGCAAGCCTCAGTGTTCCTTATCCTGTGATAAAGGTTGATAATTGAGCCAACTTCTCCGTATTTTTGTGAGGATAAAATGACTGATGCAATCTATTCAATTAAGTGACTAAAACATAGTAGGTATCAAAAAATATTTAATGTTATTATTAAGTGAAAAAATGGCTTTAGATTCACTAATGCCCACAGGAATGTTTCATATCACGCTATCAATGAAGATACAGAGAAGAATATTTTTAGCCTGATCCAAAAGATCATACTCTACTTGTATTTTTCTGAACCCCATTTCTGAAAAAGAAACCATGACAAGAAGAAGAAAAAGGGATTAAAGCATACTTCAGGGAATCATATACTTTCTCATTACTATTCCATTCTCACTGCTTTCTGATTCAGCCTCTAAGTTGAACTGAAACCCCAAGCCTCCTCCAATCTTTTGATCAACTCAGAGTTTAATCCTTTCCATTTTAGCTGGATTTGCACTAAGAATAGACTGTTGAATTATAGAAGACAACTCAATCTTCACTAAACATTAACGTCTTTGATTTTTGGTTTTCTTTTTTTTTTTTTTTTTTTTTTTTTAGATTTCAGGGGATCCTCATGTCAATTATCTTTCTGGAATTTATGAGAGGATAAAAAGTAATATCCAAAAGAAAGACTATCTATCAAAAGTGATGTAGAGGTAAGTAAAATCTTCATGAACAAAAACAAACTACCTTGCTAGTTTAGATGTAAACTACCTTGCGTGTTAGATGTAAAATACTGTCATTATCCTTTTATAAGAACCTCACTTTTGACAATGAGGAAATAAAGTACCGAGAAAACATTTTCCTGACTAGAGCCTTTTATATAAATAAATACATTGCCCCTTTCCTGTCCTTCTCCACCAGTGTTAAACAATGGCCACTTAGAAAGGAAATGATGTCAACACCCTACTGATAAAAATCAAACTGCACTGGAGAAAACACAGTGAAACACAACAGAAACACACACACACAGACACACACACACAGCTTTGTTACCTCTGTAATTTGTCATGGTAACTCCATGAAGAGCAGTAAATTATTAAATTTAAAGCACACTTCCACTACATCCCCACTACCTCCCCACCTAACTTGAGTTTCTTATGTTTGTACAGTTTAAATATAAGCATTTTTCAACAAAAACAACAAAGAAATCCAAAGGAATTAGTAAAAATAAATTGTCTTTGGCAAGCAGAATTTATAGCCTTAAATGCATGTAACTCTCTTTTTGATTAAATCTTAAAATTTGACTGGCATCCCAACCCCTTTCATAGCTATCCATTCTGGGAAATGCTATTTCAGCAGAGTTTACAGAATGATTGTGGGAAATATCTTGAAGACCTTTTATCAATTTAATGATACTGAATAAATGCTTGGCAGAACATTCAGACTATGGATAAAAGATAGTATAAAATATGTGAAGAATGATCGCATACCTGTAGCAAATTTGCAGTGTTCGAATTTAATGTGTTGCAAATCAACCTTATTCTCAAGGTAGTGATTTCTCCTGTGGATGTTCTAGTTCTTTCTGAAGAAGCATATATCTGGATCACCTGTTTGTCAGCTTGAAGAACCATGAAGATCAAATATCGTTTTAGTCTTTTAAGTTAATGTCTTGCTTCCTCTCCAAATTAACTGCTCTTGTGCAAAGTACTTAGAAAAATAAACTATTATAATAGTAGTAGGTTTTATATATTTTTCCATCAGCACTTCTTAGTTGATTATTAACCAGATGTGGAAATTATAGGAGGCCCTCCATTATATCTTCATTTAAATATTTAAAACCTTTTATATAAGTGCTATAACAAAGCAGAGCTTATCCTGGTAGTCATTGCTGTCTTTCAGATAAGACAATGATGTCCTAAACTGTACTGCAGGGCTATGAAGGGAGGAGAAGGACATTATTTAAAGTGGATGGTGTCATCGAATCACCAGAAGCAAGATTCCACAATCCACTTCAACTCCCAAATGTCCAAAGGAAATGTGAAATGCTTTCCATGCCAGAACTCTCAGTTCTTCATTTCCCCTGATATTAAAGGTCTTATTTTAATTAAAGACCAAGCAGTAATGCAGGACTCAGTCACCATCACAATTTGAAAACTCAAGGAAACAGTAAAGCTGAAAAGATTACCCTCTAGGGAGATCCATGTGCTCCTTTCACAAAATCCTCTTCTTTCCAGCAGTCCCAGGTTGTACAGTCTAAAGTCACAAGTTCTCAAGGAAAAAATAGAGTTAAATATTAACCTTGAGATGACCTTGGAAATTCCTCTGCTGGCTGACGGCTCTCTATAGATAAAGAGACCAAGGTGCAAAATAATAATAGTGATAATAATACACAATAACTGAACTCAGTATGTTTTCAAGTAAACTATCTTGCTTTTAGTTTTTTGATGTATTTGTTCAATCAACATTTAATTAATTTTGGCTTCATATTTTAAAAGAAAGATTAAAAAAAGACATCAATATTAGGTTTGTGCCTCAGTTATGGCTGTTAAGTTTCAAATCAGAAAAAAATTTTGAAGTATATCTCAAAAGAATAACAGAAAAATTGGAAGGGATGAAGACAATCTCAAAAGGACTCTGGGACAATTACTCAGGCAAATAAAAAGCTCAACTGCACTGTTTTTGGGGGTTTTTTTGTTGTTGTTTTTTAGGTTTTTTTATTTTAGTTTTATTTTCTGATTGTGCTTATTAACTTTATCAATTTTAGGGATATTCATAAGGAATTAGCTTGCATGCTACTATTAGGACAAGCTTATAACCCTGAAATTCTTAGGTCAAATTTATTGCATATGAATTTCCAGGAGACTTTCTAATTTATCTCTAGATACTTGAAAATTAAGGAGTGGCATATTAAGGATGACTTTTATTTTTTTTCTCCCAAAACTACTTGGAAATACTCCTTGGATTATATAAAATTTATTTTTATAATAATCCTGTAGCAACCTGAAACATGTATAAATGACATAATGAGACTAAACTGATAAAGAAAGGAAGAAAGAAAATAATTATAAAATGATAGAGCCAAATAATGGAGTCATATAATTCTGTGACTTGAGATTCTACTTGAAACTGAAGTCTGATAGACCTGTGCTGAATTACATTCCTGTTACTGGCCAGCCCTACAGTCTTAAACCTCAGTCTGCATCGATGCCCATCTATGCCTATAAGAGACAAAAATCAGAATCCTTGATGTGAGGATTAATATAACAAAAGAGATTGCCTGATATAGCGCTATGTTGGCTAAATTGTAGGTACTCAAAAGATAATTTTATTTTATTGATTTTATTATTATTCTACTACAGAGATTTTGCAAGAGGGCAAATATCATCTAACTGTACATGTGTGAGAATAGACAGTGAAGACAAAGATGCAGACCATCACTCTGAGAACTAGTTTTGCAAGTAATATTTGAAGGATTTTAGGAATTTCCTGGGATTTTAGGAATTTCCTGGTTGTTACATGAAGTAAGGGAAACTAGCACTTCTTCCAAGTCAAGTAAATATTCTAATTTTGAAACAAAGCACCATGATCAATTCAGAGAGAGAAAGAAAGAGAGGGAGCAGGGGAAAAAATATATGTAAGTATACACAAGAAACTGGTGAGGAGGCCTCTAGGAAGGAGGAATGAAGAACAAACGTGGGAGAAGATACAATTTTCATTTTTTTCTCTGTTACGGATGGAATGTTTGTGTCCCTCCAAAATTCATGTGTTGAAAGCCTGTTCCCTGATGTGGTGGTATTAGGGGGTGGGAACTTTGGGAGGTAATTAGGATGACATGAGGTCATGATGAAGGCCTCGCAAATGGGGTTAGTGCCCATTACAAGAGTCATGAGAAAACTTGCTTCTCCCCTCCGCTGTCTGCCACGTGGGGGATAAAAAGAGGAGTCAGCAGTCTGCAACCGTTCTCACCAGAACCGGACCATGCTGGCATCCTCCTCGTAGATTTCCAGTCTCTCGATTTGTAAGGAGTAACATCTGTTGTCTAGAAGCCACTCAGTCTATAGTACTTTGTTACAGCAGCCCGAACTGCTGAAGGGACTCCTTTTATTTATTTGTATTTTCGTATTGTGTGTGTACACATTTTTGTTACAATTACTTTGTTATTTGGAAATAAATAGAAATTAAAGAGAAATGGGATTAACTACATCAGCATAATGCATTCCCAGCAATCAGGTCTTCTATATTTGGGGGAAAATTTCTACACTTTATAGAGAATCAAATGAGAGTGTGAAAGTTTGCTAAGCATATTCTTCACAGACATGCTTTTATAGGGGTCAAAATAATCCTCATGTATTCAAGTACTCTAATTTTTTATTTATACATAGAAAGCTTCAACCACAAGCAGCTATGCAATGATAATTCAACGAAATAGCAAGTACTTTAAAAACTTGCTATTGTATATGCAAACCTCTTTGCTAGGCCTTGGATGCAGAAGTAACGGGAAGAAGTCATAGAAGAACCTATAGCAATGGGTAAAATACAGAGCTCTCGGTGCCCTAGATTATGATACAGCGGAAAAGACAGAAACGTATTTAAACAACCAAATAAGGCATCATGGAATATACTTAAATGCATATAACATTTATAAATGTTGTATGATGTGGAAGAAGGAAAGATTTTTTGCGTGTAGGAATATTTGAGAAGGTGTCTTGGGGGAAGGAGTTACACAAACTGATACTTGAATGGTATCTACAGATTGAAGGGACTTTCAGACAATAAAAGCAGCTTGAGTCAAGGGGCAGAGTTTGGAGAGGTCAGGGTGTTTAGACTGGGTGCGGTGCTAGGGTACAAGAGAAGGGCAGCACATTAAGAGAGAGACCCATCAAGAAAAAGCCAATGCAGATCAGGATTTGGACATCATATTAAGGCCTTTGAACTTTTTCCTATGAGAAACGGAGAACATTTGAAGATCTTCCACCCAAGTTCACGTGAATCCAGCCTTTATACTCCTACAAAGTTAAAGTGGAACAAGTGTAAAGGCTGGATTGGCATGAGAGACCACTGAGGACAGTGAGACAGGAGGAGGCTGTTGGGAGGGTACACGAACATTAGCTTCCTCTATGTGAAGCACGGCTCTGACTGCTAAAACAGAAGTAATGAAAAGTGGGCTCGCCTACAGGGACAACTCCAAAGCAGACACATCTCATTGCCCCTTTTCATATATTTTGAATCTGGAATCTTTGTTAACATCCTGAAAAGAAACACATCTGGCATTATTCGTGACTGCCTTAAGTGGGGAGGTAATTCAAAAGCAATCGCCTGGCTCTGTTAACCAGAGTTATGCCAGGGGTCAAGGCTGTTTGAATCAATAAAAAAATAGCAATAGAGATGTTGCCCCTTTAAGAGCTTCAGGCTAGACCATTTTCACTATCCACAGGAAGATTTTTTTTTTTTCCCAATTAAGGATGAGTTTCCTTTGAAACTGGGTTTTTGTACAACAAAATATTGTGCAGTAAACCTCCAGGGATAATTTCGTAAGACTAGATTTTATTTATAGCTTTGGACTCCTCACCTAAATAAGAGATATTTTTTCCAACACAAGAAGGTGAGGGTTACTCCTGGAATTCTTTGGAAAAGTTACACCAGCTAAATACCTGGCTCAGAGTCGAAGAAATGCCTTTGTAGTTTAAGGAAGCTTAAACAGAAGCCTTCACTGCTGATTTGGCGACTGTGTGAAACATCAGAGGAATTTTCCAATGGGGCTTTAAGAGTTTAGTATTTGCTTTAATTGGGAAGATACCTAGGTGTTTAATGGGAACTTCTCAAGCTATTGGAGCAGAACTAGAATAAATGATCCTATTTATTTGGAGAAATAAAGTTAACCTTGTCACAGGTGCTTCATAAAGCAGCACATAATTGCAAATGGGCGATAAGGAAAGTAATAGAAGAGAAATTTGCATCAAAGAAAATTGTACCTATACATGTAGCTGCCTTTTTCTTACAAGAACTGTTAGAACAAGGTGTGCTTACCAAGAGAGACAAAAGGGAACGTATTTTCATAATAGAATATCTGTAGGAATATTCATTTTATTTTGCTGGGAATGAGTTGCATTATCAGTAGAATTTAAACACTTTTCAGCAATATGATTTTTCTGCTTATTAAGAAAATCTCGGTATTTGAGTTTTTGTTTAGACTAAGGGCTCTTTAGTTAAGAGAGGAAACTCCTATAAACTCTTCATAACTTGAGTACACTATTCAAGTCATTTTTAAAAATAAAGGCTATGATAAAAATCCAGGGTCCCTTTAAGAAGTAAGTGAGTGCCAGAAGCTTCTGGGAAAAAATCATTATGAAAACAAAGAGCTTGAAGAGCTTATAAAAGAAGGTAGTTCAGTGTATATTCGCTTTTATTCCAGTTAGTCATTGTAAAGGACAGAATCTCTTAGAAAAGTAGAGAAATTAGAAAAAAAGAAGAAAAAAACTCTGTGCCAGAAAGTCCCTGAGACGTTTGGGTAATCTGGGCAGTGCTGCCTCCTGAAAAGACATATACTGAGGTGCGTATATCTTGTCTACCTTGGGCCACATGGAGCAGAAAGATGTAAAAATCTGGAATCCCCTGGCCAGGAGAGCTAAGAACTAATCAGAAGTCCTAAGGAGGCAGTTGTAACGCCTTGCCTCTGGTCAGCTGTGAGTGGCACTTCAAAACCTCCCAAGGAAGTTCTGAGTCTTTTCTGTGAGAGCGATTTTTCTCAAGGTTGTTCCAACACACCAAAGTACTGGGAGTCCATAGTGTGTCTTTGAATGACTTTGAATTTAGAAAAATGCCCTGAATTAGTTAGAACAGGATTAAAATTTGCAATGGTTAATGAGATTTAAAGTGTATTAAAATTTTTTACTCCTTTGACATTTGTTCTCAGTATTGCCATTTTATAAGTAAATGAGTAAATGTTTAAAATGTTAACTTCAGTGTTTTGTTATTTTAACAAAGGCGTTGGGTAGGTAGGAAAGAAATAGAAATAACTAAAAATTAAAGCCCATGGCCAGTGGTGCATGAAAACATATTCAGGACCCCTTTTATCTGGTGGCAGCCACCGTGTTATGCCCTTAGAACTTATACAAAAAGTTGCTCAGCCTAATAAGCTCCAATTTACAGAAAGAGGATGGAATAATAAGACATTACTCTGGACAAGGGTAAGAAATGGTAGTTGTAGCTGTTTCGCATCTCTCAAATACAACAATGTCTGAATTCCAACTTTGGTCATTTTAAGTATTTCATCAAGCTGTAACTTAACCTCAGGCATTTATCTCTTTGCTTTTAAAGGATTATTCATGAAACTAAGGGACTGCAGCCATTCTGGAATAATCCCATTTGCTCAGGACACATCATGTCTAATATCACCTCACTCGTAGGGGCCATTTTTCTTCCAGGCCCTTTTACTGGTATTATATAACTAATGCTCTGAATTTCCCTGTGAAGCATCTATCTGTGGTACCACATGATTTCTGAAATTAAACCACAGAGAAGTTGGAAGCCTGTCCTAAGTTGAGATATATACTGTATAATTGTTGCATATTATTTGTGGTATGTCTCTTTTTGTCTATTTTTTTCTCACTTAGCAAAATGTATAACCAAAGAGACCAGAGGAAAGGGAATAGGTAATCTAATGCATACTGTCACTTAGTAGATAGCAAAACCAAATTCCTGCACATTTCGAACCAGTCAGTTAGCAATTACTATACCTGTATAGGAAAGTGACTGTGAACTACATAAACGTATCCCACTGAACCCAAAGTATCCCTAAACTAACTAATCTTTAGCCAGATTCCACACATGTTTGTGGCCACTCCAATACAGCCTGACATGGGATGGGGGAATGAGGATAGAAAGAGACAACAGTCTTAGTCAATTTCAGTTAAAATATCTTAACCATTGTGAATTCACAAAAACTGTTATGACCTTATAAACATTGCTAGGGCTTCTTCTGGCAAGAAGCCTGTATAAGTAAGGGAGCTAAATCATAATAAATTTGTCTCTGCTAAATTTAACAAATTAAAGAAAGTAAAGATTATGTAAAATTTAGAGTACTGATAGGAGTAGAAATTAAGATATATTCTGACAGGCATCCTTTCTCCATGTAATAAGTAATTAATAATGAGTTTTGATTTTTTTTTAAGATTTATTTATTTATTTGAGGGAGAAGCAGAAAGGGAGAGAGAGAGTAAGCACACAGAGGGAGAGGGAGAAGCAGACTCCCTGCTAAGCAGGGAGACCTATGGGGCTTTTGATCCCAGGACCCATGATCCTCGATCCCAGGATCATGACCTGAGCTGAAGGCAGATGCTTAACCGACTGAGCCACGCAGGCAACCCTGTGAGTTGATTTTAGTAATATACGTACTACAGCAATATGAAGTGTGAATGGCAAATTTAATATTAAGAAAAGATTTTTATGAACAGAACACATTTTTTTAAAAAGTTTAGTGGATTCTAATGTAAGGATAGGTTCCCCCAAATCAAATTTTCAATAATGTAAAAGATTTAAAAGGCATTACCTACAGCTGAGGTTGTGGAACAAATGGCCACTTAGTTTATAGACTGTCTAAGTGTTTGGCTAGTATAATGAGAAATCTGAACACTTTTCAGAATATGAAGGTATTCCGGAGATGGTGAAAAAAAAAAGTACAAACAGTTATCAAAAGTCTGAATATCTAAGATAATATTGAAGACTTCTGACAATGAGATGACATATACTAAAATTGGTATGGAGGTGATATCTTTTTAACAGTCATTTAGCAGTAAGAAATGACTTCCATGGGATGCAAAATGCAAAGTTTATGACACAGTGGCCTGAAAATCACTACTCCAAAATAAGATTTTGTTCCCTAGTTCATGTGACATGAATATAAACCTAAAAATGGGTCTGATAATTATTTTTACTAGGTACTCTCTAATTTGCACCAATCTATCTGCTAGATTCTGAAAGATCATTGTTAGTCAGCAGTCTCTAATTTTTCTTTCTTTCTTCCTTTTAATTTTTTTTTAGCCTGTTGCTCATTAAAAGAACAGTGAACAAGGGAGGTAAGTACTTAATTGCTCAGTTTCTTAATGATAATTTCCTAATTTTAGTGCATTCCTCTCAAAATCCCTATCATTTTATATCTGCACTACTTTGGACGCTAGGCCTCTCAATATGGAGAGAATGCGTAGTGTCAGGAGCATGGCAGCTTTGAGATCAAACAGAACAGGTCTTGGATCCACCATATCATGATCAAGGACAAGTTATCTCACCTTTCCAGTGTTCCGTTTTGTTCTAAGTGGGTTCAACTCTACTTAAAAAGGGAAAAAGTGCCCCGTCGGATCACTAGATTTGTATCTTTAGGGTAAATACCCAGTAGTGCGATTGCTGGGTCATAGGATAGCTCTATTTTCATCTTTTTGAGGAACCTCCATGCTGTTTTCCAGAGTGGCTGCACCAGCTTGCATTTCCACCAACAGTGTAGGAGGGTTCTCTTTTCTCCGCATCCTCGCCAGCATCTGTCATTTCCTGACTTGTTAATTTTAGCCATTCTGACTGGTGTGAGGTGGTATCTCATTGTGGTTTTGATTCATATTTCCCTGATGCCGAGTGATGTGGAGCACTTTTTCATGTGTCTGTTGGCCATCTGGATAGCAGCAATGTCCACAATAGCCAAACTATGGAAAGAACCTAGATGTCCACCAACAGATGAGTGGATAAAGAAGAGGTGGTATATATATACAATGGAATACTATGCAGCCTTCAAAAGAAATGAAATCTTGCCATTTGCGACGACATGGAGAGACCAGAGGGTATTATGCTTAGTGAAATAAGTCAATCAGAGAAAGACAATTATCATATGATCTCCCTGATATGAGGAAGTTGAGAGGCAATGGGGGGGTTTGGGGGGTAGGAAAAGAATAAATGAAACAAGATGGGATCGGGGGGAGACAAACCATAAGAGACTCTTAATCTCACAAAACAAACTGAGGGTTGCCGGAGGGAGGGGTGTAGAGAGAGGGTGGTGGGGTTATGGACATTAGGGAAGGTATGTGCTATGAAGTATGTAAACCTGGCGATTCACAGACCTGCACCCCTGGGCTAATAACACATTATATGTTAATAAAAAAATAAAAAATTTTTAAAAAGGGATAAAGTAAGAATGTACACGTCCAACCTAACGCTTTCGATGCAGCAAGTGCCAACTGAGTGAACGAATGGATTTATGTGACCTGTGTTTATATGATAAAAGAAGTCATCCCAGATACATTGATCTATCCAGCTGTGTCACTTTCTACGATTTAAAATGAAGTTTATTCACTGTAGCTCTGCAGGTATTGTGTGATCTTTATCAAGTTTCTCCTGCGTTATAGTTTTCAGCAGATCAAAATACTGAAACAGGACTCCCTCTCTCCATCCCTCTTTCTGTCCATCCATCGGTCTATCTCTGTCTTGGTGTCTATTGCTTTTTCTCCTGTTTTGAGAGAGAAGGGAGGAGAAAGGCTCATGAAGAGGGGAACAGGGACATACAAGCTATTGGCAATTAAAAAGGCAGTTAGACGGTTTTAATTTCTTCTACTTGCCAAACTCTGAACTTATAATAAGGAAAAGAAGTGTCGTTCTCTTGGAGATTATTTCCCCCATTCGTTGTCAAGGGTAACATAATGTCAGAGACAAACAGGAAACTGGTGGGCCACAGGCTTGCTGTCATTGCCTGGATCTCCTTTCCATGCTGCATGTTTACAAACATGCTCTGTTCCCCTTGACAAAAGCAGACACAGATGCACAGGGACTTCAAGGCTTTGCATTGTGTGTGTGAAATGGTTTCATTTAAGAACTCCTGCTGTCAATTCTCAGACAATGCAGAGGACAGGGAGGGAGTGCGAGCGACTGACTAAAAGCTAGGTTGGGCAGGAGGCTCTATACATATATACACACATATACCATACGTATAAATACACGCACATATACATGATGAATAGACACTCAAGATTAGAATTTGTTACGGAAAATTTGGCTTACACGGCTGCAGTCTAAGCCAGGAAACACTGAACTTGAATGTTAGTATCTTTTTTTCTTGGAGGCTTCACAGTGATGCAGGAGGGTGGATCTCATCCCAACAGTCAGTATGGAAATAAAGGACTATTCTGAGTACCTGTCTGTCCTGTGACTATTTATTGCTATTTACACAGCAATAGAAAAAGTTCCTCATACGGCATGGGAGGATCAATGCTATGAGGTTTCTTAATATTATCTTCTCTTTGCCTCTTCCAACTCAGGAGTCAAGAGTCAGTGGCACAAAAATAAACATTAATTGGGGAGGGTATGTGAAATGGTGAGTGCTGTGAAGTGTGTCAGCCTGACGATTCACACACCTGTACCCCTGGGGCAAATAATACATCATATGTTAATAAAAATAATAAATTAAAAAAAATAAATATGTAAAGCAGTTATGTCCCACATTCTCTGCCTCAGTGTTGTCCCTTTGCATCGAGCTGTTAAAATACTTAGAGGACTCTACCTATATATGTGTTCCTAGGAGAAACACAGAGCCACTTTTCTTTGTCAATCCCATGCACCCCCACAGAAACTTCTTCAATGCTGCTTTAGATCTAGCCTAATCCTCAGTAACTGTGAGGCTTGGTGGAATTGGGGAGCTCAGAGGATTAGCAATTCATGCTTTGCCAAAAATCACCTAGTATACAGCATTTGTAATAATCCCAGAGAGGTTTATCAAGACTGTATTTAGATTCAGGGTAGAGGTGAAGATTTACACTCTCTCTAATATGAGGATGGAGAAAGCAGGCAGCTGACAGGGAAGGACATTCACTACATGTGTGGTCCTATATAAAATTATAAGCAGCCTTAAAAGAAGTATTTCAGGGACGACAAAAAGAAATTTCCCCTGATGTCTACAGTTGCTCAGTTTGCCTAAAGACTTTATCTTGAATGCATGTATTCATTCAACAAACATTTATTGAGCATGTATTAAGCGCTAGTCATTGTCCTAGACACGGAACATATAGCAGTGACTGAAACAGACAAGGTCCCTGTTCTCAAGAAGAGTAGTACAACTCTAATAATAGAGCAGCAAGGAGTTTGGATTTTTCAGTCATATCTTACCAAGAGGGAATGTATCAGCTCTTTTCCTTAAGGAAGTTTTAGGAGTGGTATAGGAAAGAAATTAAAGCTCTAAAATCGTCTTTTAGTATATGAGGTGTGTGTAAATGCGTGTGTCTGTGTGTGTATATGGCAAAAGGAGATTTGAAGTCTAGAGATAATCCCTTACTTGTTCTTATCTGACAAAAGCCAAACACAACAGAAGTGATTGACTTTGGATTTCAGTGAGAATGAATAAAACAGAACATTCAAGATGGCAAAACTAAACAGATGTCCAAAGTTTATAGATATTTTTCAAAAAGAAATGTAAGACTCTGATTGAGAAATGCAGCCAGAGACCAATTTGTTTCCCTGCTACCTCTCAAATCAATCTCTTACCATTTCTTTATATGAAAAATCAGAAGACTAAATTACTGGCGTGCTAAGATGGGGTTGGAAAAAATAGATGATTTGTATCTCAGACTTGTCCTCTTATGAAAGTGAAAACCCAACAGAAAGCCTTAAAACTATAAATATTGCAGATTCAAGAAGAGTTAATTTAACTTATGTTCCTTCCTTATACACATGTATGAAGTGCAGGAAAAAAGTCCTTTTTGTTTTTCAATGACTGGATAATTTTTTGTTGTTGTTTTTTGCCTAATTAACACTGAAAAATCTTCCCCAAAGATGTTTTTTATTAAATATTTAGCTAAGGAAGCATTTTTGAGTAAAGATAACTAGTGAATGATATAGAACATGTTTTACTAATTGTTTTCAAACATAAAAATGGAATAAAACCACGGAAGTTTTTTATTAGAACTAAAGAAAGTCCATCCTCCTTTTATATTTATTTTCTGTGCCATGCACTTGGCATTTCATCATTGGAGTTTGATATTCATAAGGGTATGAACTGTCTTTTTGTTTGTTTCAAGATGTTTCCCATGTCTTGACTGTTCAAAAAAGTATCCATTATAGAGATTTTAAGTTTCCTAAATTGACCTGGACTTCTATTTCCTTTGCAGTCCCCATAACTCCCTGGTACAGAGTCAGTACAAAGTCCACACTTGTTGAAGGACTTAAAGTGAGTCAAATGGAATAACTTTGTTGAAACCCATCTGGAGACAGGACAATCAACTAGTTCTAAGTTTCTTCTAAACCAAGATTCCCTGGGTCACATTCTTTAATCTCTGGCATTTGAGCCAAGTATAATTACCTGAATCATGTAACTATAGTCAAATGTATCACATGGCTTTTAAGAAATCCAATCTTAAGAAATACATTCTTTAGAGATGTAGAAAACATGTGACCTATAAATTTTCCAGCTGCTCCCTTTTGGAACTGGAGGTTTAGGTGAGTAGGTGTAAAAGGAAATAAAACAACATTTTAGAACTTTGGATATGACAAGTAACAAATAATTTATAAGAATAAGAAAACAGGGGGCGCCTGGGTGGCTCAGTGGGTTAAAGCCTCTGCCTTCGGCTCAGGTCATGATCCCAGGGTCCTGGGATCGAGCCCCACATCGGGCTCTCTGCTCAGCAGGGAGCCTGCTTCCCCCTCTCTCTCTGCCTGCCTCTCTGCCCACTTGTGATCTCTGTCTGTCAAATAAATAAAAATCTAAAAAAAAAAAAAAAAAAAAAAAAAAAAGAATAAGAAAACAGAATATGAGCCATCCTTTTGTGCTCCAAAGAAAATGTCTTGGAGAGGTTATGAATAAAGAATACCCACTGAAGCAGAAAAATGCAAAAGAATGAAAGCTTTAAAATTTCAATAACAATGAACATGTTTTTATGTTGGCTTGCAACTTCTCTGCAGATGTTACTTTGAAAGTTTGGACTTTTGCTAGATCTTAGCATGAAACATGTATCTTAGGTCTAATCACTGAGATTTGGTTAGGGAAGGCCAGCTGGAAATAGCTTCTGGAGATAGATCTTTATGTTTTCCCAAGGTGAACATAATTTTTGTGTTTTGGTATAGAAAAGATCTTTTGTAAGCCAACCCACTACAGGAAAATTATGGCATAAATCTGGCTGAGTGTTCTCTAGGGAACCAGGAGAACAAGCAGAATTTAGTTGACATGCTGTTTCTCCTGCTTGCACCTGACACTTAGTGATTTCAGCTCATAGCTCACCGAGTTTGTGTTTGGTTTCAGGTAAATCCAAAGTCACAGATAATTGGTCTCTCACAAGAATGAAATAGTTAGTGCCTGAGTGTGGTGTGTGTGTGTGTTTATAAAATCATTTCAATGGAATAAATTGTTATCACAGAATCATTTCTAATTCTTGTAAGGTAATTGGATATTAACTTAGAAAAGGTACTAAAAACAAAACAAAAAAATGGCAGGAAACATTTTCAGAGAGGAATATACAAGTGTATGATCTTACATTCTTATGGAGAGTTCTGATCAAAGGACAATTACACTGCAGGTCTTGGTTACATCCTCTGTTGTCTGCTACTATGAACTTTACATCCGGTACTACCAGTATTATGAATAGAACAAAACAGCAACAACAAAAAGAAAAACAGATAAGCAACCAAAGAAAAACAGACAAGCTTTTTATTCAAAATGTTGGGTTTGAATTCCAGCCTTTTTATTTACTAACCATGGACTTGTGGGCAAGATTTTTATATCCATTTTCCTATTCTTATAGAAGAGAGAAAGATGGAGTGCTAGTAGTTACTCGTGGTGGAAAGGAAATTTTATTTGTGTCACTAACAAGAAAAACAATTGGTATACTGTTAATCCTTGAACAATGAGGGGGTTAGGGATGTTGACCACCCCCAACAGTAAAAAAGTCCATGTATAACTTTTGACTCTCCAACTTAACTACTAATAGCCTACTGTTGACTAGAAGCCTTACCGGTAACATAAGGAGACAATTAACACGTATTCTGTATGTTACATGTATTACATACTATATTCTTACAATAAAGCGAGCTTGACAAAAGAAACTTATTAAGAAAATCATAAGAGAAAATAACACACTACAGTACTGATAGATAAAAATTCACACAGAAACACACCTACACAGTTCAAACCCATGTTGTTTGAGGGTCAACTGTATACCTGTAAAATATATATTACCTGTTACATATAGGTAGTAGAATAAGCCATGAACTTTATAATTTAAAATATTACAGTTGCATTAATCTTCCTAGACCAACATAATCTCTCAAATTCCACTTTAGCATTCTACAATGTATGTCCAAAGTAAACGACAACTAAAGAGTACATCCTGTCATTTCATAACATTATTGCTGACATGTTTTTCTAGTGCCATTTAAATTCTTTTTGGTTAGGTTTAAATATGTTTACATTTGGTATTCCTTCTCATTCCAAAAATTTCTCATCTATCTGAAGGCTTTTATGGAAAAAAATACATATAACATTTATATTTTTATAGATGGAGTTCTCTTATCTTTGTCATCTCACATAATGCTCATTGTGACCCTGTAGAGTCACATGCTCATTGAGACCCTGTAGACAGTGATGTATTATTATGGATTGAATTGTGTTCCCCTAAAAAAGCAAAATAAAAACAAAACAAAAATCAAAAACAAAAACTAAAGTCCTAACTTCCTACGTACCCAAGAAAATGACTTTATTTGGAACTAGGGTTCTTGCAGATATGATCAGTTGAAATGGAATGGGCATTTAATACAACATGACTGGTGCCCTCTTATGAAGATGGCCATGTGAAGACAGAGACTCACAGAAAGAATGTCGTATGATGGTAAAGGCAGAAACTGGAGTTGCTACAAGCCAAGGAATGACAAACCATTAGAAGCTAGGATGAGTCAAAGAAGGATTCCCTTACTGGTGTCAGAGGTAGAATGGCCCTGTTGACAACTTGATTTCAGACTTCTAGTCCCCAGGACTATGAGACAATAAATTACTGTTGTTTCAAGACACCCAGTTAGTGGTACTTTTCTGGGAAAGCCTTTAGGAAATCAATAGATGAGTCCTTGACACTAGCTAACATTCTCTCAGTGCGAAGTGTGTATCATGCACCAAGAATTCTCATAGTCTATGAGGTATTTCCCAGCATTATTTATAGTCTACAGGTTAGGAAATTAAGGTATGGAGAGGTAAATTTGTTGAACCAAATTTATACAACTAGTGTGTGGCAGAAATTGTTTTTGATTCATGAACCTGAAATAGGAATCATTAGTAATAACTTTGAAAATGAGTGAATTGAGAGTGAAAGAAATTGACATACTCTTCATCTCATCTTTTTAAAATTAACTGTATTCATTTCCTGTGCTCTTTTCCCTGTGTTTATTGACCCAAACATTTTCTTTCTTACCCTCTTTTTTCCCAGTGTAGACCACATTCCCCTCATTTATGGTGCCCTAAACTGAGTGAGTAATCTGATAAAACTATGATCAATGGAACATTTAGAGAGAAGATGACCCTGATATTCACACATATTTTAGTCAATTCAGAAATTTATAGGACCAGCTTTGAATAGCAGATGAGTTTAATGCCTGTTTCTTAATAACGCTTACTAAATTCTACATCTGAAACTAATACTACACTGAATGTTAACTAACTGGAATTTAAATAAAAACTTGAAAAAACTTCTTATAAATATGATAATAACTATCATTCATTGAGCACTACTAAGTATTAGATATCATATTAGATTTCTAAATGTATGACTTTATTTAAATTTTGCCAGTGTCTCACAAGATCATTATTATTGTGTTATGTGTAGCGCCAGAGAAGAGCTCCATATGATAAAAATAAATTTTGTTTTATCTTCCTAGGTGGACTTGCCATCTTCTACATAGAAAGGGAAAAAATTCTAGAGGTAAGTAGGGCCATGGACCACTCAATAAATCAATAATCATTTTAGAATCAGAAATGGAAGCCAGACCCCTTGACTGCTAATGTTGAATTCTTCAAAGTGGTAATTTTAAGTTGTTCATCACCTAAAAATCACCCAGAAAATTTGTTAAAAATATAGAAGACAGGAATCTTTTAGGATAGGTTTCAAGAAGTTAAATTTTGGGTTTCCCAGTAACTTCTTAAGCATTTTAAATCACTAAAACGATGGTCAGGAAAAATATATTAATCACTAACTAGAGCCTGAAGAAATAGCCTGGAGAAGAAAAGTTTTAAAGGATATGAGAAGAAGAAGGGGAAAAAAAGAAAAAAAAATACATTTGCTGCCTTACTAATATAGAAGTATGAATTAAAGTGTAAAGAATTTTACATTTTGGGGGCGCCTGGGTGGCTCAGTGGGTTAAAGCCTCTGCCTTCGGCTCGGGTCATGATCCCAGGGTCCTGGGATCGAGCCCCACATCGGGCTCTCTGCTCAGCAGGGAGCCTGCTTCTCCCTCTCTCTCTCTGCCTGCCTCTCTGCCTACTACTGTCAAATAAATAAATAAATAAAATCTTTTAAAAAATTAATAAAAAAAAAGAATTTTACATTTTGTAAATTTTAACAATTCTCTAATATGTGTTCACCCACTGATCTCAAATTTCCTTTTAAAAATTTGTCAGGGGCAACTGGGTGGCTCAGTTGCTTGTGTCCGACTCTTGATTTCAGCTCAGGTCATGATCTCGGGGGCGTGGAAGTGAGATTCTCTCTCCCTCTGCCTTTTGCTCCTACCCCTGCTTGCTTGCACAAGAGAGATTCTCTCTCTCAATAAATAAATAAATTCTCTTTAAAAAATTGTCTTAAAACATGGTAACGTAAAAGCAACGAGAGATTCTATTGTGTCACATTCATTCTCTAAACAGAGTTGCAACTCAGGTAAGTATGTGACTGAACACAACGCAGATTGATTATGGGTAATATGAAGGTTAATTTTAAGTACTCTTCCAGCAATGGATTCAAGAAGGTGTGTAAACAACAGCTCATATCCCTCCTTGCTCTCTAAACCATGCCGGTTGTGACAGTCTGTGGGTTTGTCAAGCTGGATTGAAGCAGCACATCCTCTGTCTCCCACTCAAATTCCATGCTTCCAATACTCCTGCTTTAATTCTTTATCCCCGTGACATTCCATCCATTTGGAAACTAGGCACACATACAGGATTGATGCTAGAATTGGAGCTGTTTGAGTAGGGTTAGTTGTCGTCGTCATCGTTGTTGTTTTGATTACACGGTGGGAGGATTTTCATAGATGTTCGGCCCTTAACTCACTTAACACTACTTCCTCCTGAAATCTCACCACTAATTCAACTGTGCATTGGTCTATTAACCTAAAATTACTTCAATTTTCTAACAAAGAACATGCTTCAAAGATTATCCTCATCTTACTAACACTATACAACTTTCTCTTACTATTCGAGAACGTATTTATATAGAATACTGGTTAGTTACTAACTGGTGAAGTAATTAGAGGTGCTCTTACTCAAACTCAAATCAGTATGACTTACTTTCTATAGCTAAAAAATGATGTGCTTACAGTACAGGGATTTTAAAGTTCTTTTCTAATGTTAAAATACCCATATAATTCAGATTGGGAACTCACAGTTATATTCTGGACATTACATTCGACTCTTCTAAATCAGATACTTCTGTACTATGTAAATTTAAGAAACTATAAAAACCTTATAGAAAATAAGATAAGGGGCACCTGGGTGGCTCAGTGGGTTAAAGCCTCTGCCTTCGGCTCAGGTCATGATCCCGGGGTCCTGGGATCGAGCCCCGCGTCGGGCTCCCTGCTCGGCGGGGAGCCTGCTTCCTCCTCTCTCTCTGCCTGCCTCTCTGCCTACTTGTGATCTCTGTCTGTCAAATAAATAAATAAAATCTTTAAAAAAAAATTTAAAAAAAAGAAAAAAAAAGAAAAAAAGAAAATAAGATAAATTGATGGACTAAGAGAAAGGTGTGATAAAGCAAATATAGTAAAATGGTAAGAGTAGGTGGTAAATATACAGTTATTCACTGTAAAATTATTTCAATTCTCTATTTGAAAAATTTTGTAATAAGTCATTCAAAATGGTATCATTAGCATGTAAGATATATATACATGTGTATGAAATTATACTTTCTAAATACTATAGCTACTCATATTTGGAATTTTCCAAAGCAGTTATACTCACATATTCTCTAAAATGTGTCTTCCCTTATTTTGTCCAACATGGCAGACTACAATTTTTATTCCTTAGGTTTTCCTCTGTATTTCCAAAGGATTTGAAGCATTCCATGGTGATTCCAGAGCATGTCAAATTCACTGCAGCTGCAAAACAGCTGGGGCAAGCAGCTCACAGTGGCACTCTGACATGTGGCCTGAATTGATTAAAAGCCTGTGACTTAACTATAAACTTTATTTTCATGTTTCATGATGTTAGGAATAAATATGGGAAATAATAATATTATATTATTTAGTGATTCTTAGCACTAAAAAAATTCAACATCCCATTTGAGCATCATTAATTTAAACATCTCTTCCTTGATTTATTTTTATGACATATATAACTCATCTAAGTTAAAATGAATTAAATCAAACATTATTTTGGGAAATGCAGTATTTTTTTCTTTGAACAAGAAGACAAACATAGAGGCATTTCTGTTACTCTTACATAGAAAATGGTGCAATTTTATCATGGAGCTTCTGGAAAAGTCTTATCTTGCCATCTTGAAAAATAACAGTTTAGATGCAGTGGAAAAATTGATACTTTGCTTTTTTCAAGGCCTCCCAACAGGAATGGCTGTGGCATAGCCTAAGGAGGCTAAACTGTGAACGTGGTAAGATCCAGAAACAGGGGCTATTCTACACAACAGAGGTAGAAGGCCAGGCGGATTAGTGGGGATACCAGTAATTTTTTAATACCAGTAATTTTTTTTAATACCAGTAATTTTTTCCTCACCTCAATCCTGTATCTCTTCTACCTCTTCCACAGGTTTCTATGTGTCCTATGAATCTACACTTACACCTGTCTCTGGTGGTCCGCAGGAGACTACGGTTCCTTGTTTTGTAGTTGATGTCTCTCACAATTAGTTTAACTCCTTCACATGTCCTCAAAGTTCGGGTGGACAGATACTATGCAAATGTTTTTCTGGCTCTCGCTGTTTGATTTCCATTTGCTACTGCCTAGATGTGCCACTGCAAGAATTGCAGAAGATATGCTATCCTTAAATATCATATTCTGCTGCTGCCAAAACCTGTTCATCTTATTAATGTCTTTTATTCAGCGGGAAAATGTTACTAGTTGTCTTTCACTGAAAATATAAAAATAACTTATCTGGGCCTGTTCATTGTTCATTTTTCCAAAATACCTTACATTCTTCCAATTATAATAAGCATCTATAGTTGAAAAGTGTCTAATTGCAACAAAATAGTGTCCCACTATGGCTTTGTTATTAAACAGTCATAGTTAAGATGAACATATATTACACTGTATACTTTATCTGAGGCAGCCGTGGCAATATTCCTGTAAGAAAGGTAGATGGGCACAGTAAGTGTTAATCATTTCCATTTTACAGTTGGAGATCAGAGAGTCCTGTGACTTTTCCAAGATTACCTCAAAAAAGTGACTTACAGGTGTTAAGTACGGGGCTCTTAAATGATGGGAGTAGTTGGTTCTGACCAACTCCTTCTTGCTGTCAGGGAATGAAGTCTTGAGAAGAGAATAGCTACCATTTTTGACATTATTGTTCATATGGTGAGAGGTAACAGCCTGGACTTACAAACATTTGGGATTGCTCTGAGAATTCTCCTACTGGTTGCTCCAAGGCTTCTCACTAGAATTCATCAGAACATTTGTCTTTCTAGGTTAATAATGACAACTCAGGAGGAGGTGAGGAGATATGACGTGTAATAATCAGTTTTAACCTCCTACATTGTTGGTGGGAATGCAAGCTGGTGCAGCCATTCCGGAAACAATACAGAGGTTCCTCAAAAAGTTGAAAATAGAGCTACCTATTTTCAACCTATTTTCTACCAAGATCCAGCAATCACACTACTGGGTTTTTACCCTAAAGATACAAATGTAGTGATCCAAAGGGGCATATGCACCCAAATGTTTATAGCACCAATGTCCACAACAGCCAAACCATGGAAAGAGCCTAGATGTCCATAAACAGATGAATGGATAAAGAAGATGTGGGGTGTGTGTGTATATATATATATATATATATATATATATATATATATATATATGAATACTATGCAACCATCAAAACCCCCAAAATATTGCAATTTGCAATGACATGGATGGAACTAGAGGGTATTAATTTGAGCAAAATAAGTCAATCAGAGAAAGACAATTATCAAATGATCTCACTGATATGAGGAATTTGAGAAACAGGGCAGAGGATCATAGGGGAACGGAGGGAAAAATGAAGCAGGATGAAACCAGAGAAGGAGACAAACCATAAGAGACTCTTAATCTCAGGAAACAAACTGAGGGTTGCTGGAGGGGAGAGGAGTGGGAGGGATGGAATGGCTGGGTGATGGATACTGGGGAGGGTATGCGCTATGGTAAGTGCTGTGAATTGTGTAAGACTGATGAGTTGTAGACCTGTACCCTTGAAACAACAAAGACGGATCTTTCCCTACCAGAGTCCTCTCCCATGTTACCTTTGAGAATATGGCAACTCCATTCTTATAATTGCTCAGGTCAGGGTTCTTAAAGCTATTCTTGATTCTTTATGTTGCATGACATTTCTAGTCCTCAGCAAACCTTCAAAACATATTCAGAATCTTACCAAATTTACCACTTCCATACCACATACTTCATCCAAGCCAGTAATTATTGGAATGGCCTCCTAACTGATATCTTTGTCTCACCTTTATCTTCTTCAGTCTGTACCTCACCCAGCAGCCATAGGGATTATGTTAAAACAATGATCAGATCATATATCTCCCCTGCACCAAATCATGCAATGACCTCACATCTCACAGAATTCTTACAATGGCTTGCAGCTGGTGGATTATCTGTGACCCCCCATTTACCTCTCCAAACTCACCTCCTGTTGCTCTCCCTTTCATTCATTCTGTCCAGCTACACTTGCCACATCTCTTCCTACAATGTGCAAATATATTTCCATCGTGAAACTTCTGTACTCACTGTTCCTTCTGCCTATAACCCTGTTGCCCCAGAGAACTGTGAAGTCAATTATGTGAGGTTTTCCCCTCCTATCTCTGTCTGTGTGTTTCTTATAGGAACACCAATCATACGGGATTAAGGGCCCTCTCCATTCAAGTATGGCTACATCTTAACTAATTGCATCTCCATCAATCCTATTTCCAAATAAGATCATATTCTGGGTACTAGGGTTTAAAACTTCAACATATTTTGGGAGGGACACCATTCAATCCATAATACTAACATTAAAAGCCTTATAAAATTAAAAATAAGTTCCTAACATATCCCCGTACATTCTAAAGATGAGTACACTTCATTTGTGCCAGAGTCCAAGTGTTCCTCAGTCCAAAATGTAACCATATCTACAAGCATTTCTTATACCATGTTGGCCTATTCATTTCATCACACTAGGTCTACAGAAGAAGGCTGGCAGAATCTAGTGGAAGGATCATGCTTCCATTCAGTCAAAAGTTAAACTGGGAACTAATTTAGGATTTAGGATATATGAAGAGACAGTTTTAATCTATTTTTCTGAGCCATTTCTAGCCATTTTAATGGAATATTATTCTACCTGATTGGTAATGTAGAAAACTCAAACTCCATGAAGGGCTGTGTACCTGTGGTCCACCCTATCTTTGACAGGTAGACTTCAGGATATTTTGTGCACTTCTTGAAACTGTATGAAGCGTGTGTGTGTGTGTGTATAAATGTCCTTTCCTGGGAGAGCATTCCTAGCTTTCCTCAGAGCTAAATGAGTCACCATGCTTCCAAAAAGGAGAACCACTGACCTAGAATAGATAAATCAAGATGGCCCTAGGAAAAATAATGAATGTTGGCAAGGGCATCTCTTCATGACTTCCTCCTCAATTTTCTATGTTTAACTCTTTCTCTTGGAGGTGCCCATATTCCTCAGCACTTTTAATTCTAGTGCAATACCAGAGCCTATTGTTTTTTCTCATCCTAAGCTTTGTAACTTTTCAACCAGTTTTCCTGTTTTACATCATGTTTGTCCCATTACTCATTTCCTCATAACCATAAGTTCTGCTTTGCAAAAAATAGTTAGATTTCTGATAGTCAAATCTATAATAAAATTTAATGATTGACACTGAGCCAGTATTATGTTTCATTCATCAAATATTTGGCTGGCCCTATTATGTTCTATTTAGACGTTGTAGCAGGAAATTGAGATATAAAAGATAAATTTTCTTAAAGACCTTTTTTTTTTTTCATTTCAAAGCTCACAATTTATATAGTGTTTTAAAAATTTTAACATACACTTGAATCATCTGGGAATCACGTTTAAAATACAGATTCTATGTAGGTGGAGCAGAGGAATTCTGAGATTTGATTTCAAATAAGTTATCAGATGATGCTTATGCTTGTAGTCTGCAATGATATTTCTTATAGCAAGTGTTCTGTGCAGTTTTTCTCAACCAGTCTAGAAGAGAAGTATGTCCTAATGCCTTAATCTTCCCTTTTATGTAATAAATTAACTCCACTGCAATCTCTGTAGAATGTGCTAGTAACATATTTTCCTTGAGAGAATTGAGGAAATAGTCTTTAAAATATATGTGCTGCCGAAGCGAGCACGGAAATAGTCTTTAAAATAAAAAAATCTTCTGTGTTCAAGTGGACACTTGTATCAGTTAGGATTGGATTTAGATTTAAGCAACCAAAGTCTGTTCAGGTACTTAGACAAATAGGGGTTATTTATTTCTGGTAAACCAGAAGTCAGGACTTAGTAGTCCAGTGCTCCAAGGAACTTTCTCCTTTTTTCCTTCAGTTACTCTCAGCAGGTCCAGGTAGGGGCTTACAGGTGGTAGCTCAAGGTTGTGAGATGGCTGCTGATTCAGCAAGCACACATCTGCTTTCCTGGTGGACACAGGAAGAAATGGGTACGGAAAAGCCAAAGGATAGTTTATAAATGTCCCTTTTAAAAAGTTTCTCAGCAGGTAACTACAGTGACTTCAAACTAATATTTTGTGGTAACATGGTCATTCCTAACTGGAAGTGTGTGGAAATATGAGTATTTGAACTCCAGCTCTGGAGATTCTAGAATCAAATAATAAATTAATTGCCACCTCTATGATATAATAAATAAACTGGCATTTTACTTACAAAATAACCAAGATAGTAGAATTTGATAACGATGAGCCATCAGCATTTCATACATTTTATATGGTAAATGAAATAAATATTTATACTCACATTCAAAACTATACTTACAACCTTAGGCATCATATATGGAGGAAATAATAATTCTGATTATACAGATTTAAATTTTGTATATTTTAAGAATGTATCTCTATAATATAAATCCCTTTAAAATTAAAAAGAGAAAAATTTTTTAAAAACAAGATAATTTTTTTCATTTGTAACACAAGGAATTATCAAGCACCCATCATATTCCAGTCCCTGGGCCAGGCGCTAAGCATTTAGTGAGACATGCAAGACCCTGGGCCTGCCCTAAGAACGCACTCTAGTGGGATGGGAGATGAGAAAACAACAATTCGACCACAAAGTGATAAATACAGAGGGTACTAGGGGCGCAAAACAGAAAAACAGAGTTGCTTGAATCACTTTCAGCTTAAAAAATTAGTAACTCATTTTTTTAAAGTCCATTCCAAATGAATAAAATTTAAGCTTCCAATCTTTAAGAAGGTAAAACCTAGGCTTCCAGAAAACTTTTCTCTCAGAAATGAATCATGTTGAAAGAATACAAATACCAAACTTAGCTCTAAATGAGTTAAAAGATGTTGCATTTAAAAAAGCAGAAAGAAAAAACAAGAATGAGGTGGTTTGCGTAGTTAAAAGAAAGGATTATCGGTTTATGGTTTCAAAGATTCTCAACTTTAGAAGAGACAGTATAGGTAGTTACATACAAATTGCATATATATATACACACACACACACACACACACACACACACACACAGAAAGATACAGAGATTTACAGATCCTTCTCTCTATATATACACACATACACATACACATAGTTAAATGAGCAGGAAGTATGGCGTTCAGAGCCAAAGTAGTGAGGAGTGTCTTGATTGCCTCTGGGAGTTGGCAGGAAACACAGAGACTGTGGATAGGAATTAGAAGTATTTGATAGCTCAGAGGAAAACATAGCACAGAGGGGGAAATAGTGTAAACAGAAAGGTCACGAAATCAAGGCAGGGCACCGGGTTCCCTGGTGGATGCGGACAGGAACAGAGGCTGTAATCCAATAACCAACAGGGTACAAAGAGCCTCCATCACACAAGTAGCGACCTTGGCAGGAAGCACAAATCATACCATTATGTCTTCATTTTTCTCCTCTGTTGGGAGCCGGTTTTATGACTAAACTTCAGACAGAAGACATTGTAGACAGAAAAATTATGGGGCAGAGTTTCAGAAAAAGAAGAAAGATCGCCTTGAGTCTGTTTCACCTAACAGCCTTTTCCTGCAGATCAGGTTTTGAGGTTAATGATGCTTATTCTATTTTTGGAGGGTAGGAATCTCAGATGTGAATTTTGATATCAATATCTAAGGAACTAGATTGAAGCTTTTCATTTATATTTTTCATTCAAAACTGATTATCAGAGTGGGATATACCCTGAAGCTAATATTAACAGCTGAAACTTCAGGTGGTCTCACTCTAATTGGCCTTTCCAAGACCCTGTACCTGATTTGGCATTTATACTTTTGATTCCTTTTCAAATTGCATATAGAATATAACTTATAATTTTTATAATAAAGATGGCAGATGACTACTGGGGTCACCTCATTGTTACTGACAGCTTTTGTACGTGGCACACTTTCTTGCCACCCTTTGGAGGCCAAATTTCTACATTCATTGAGAAGAGGGCATGACATTTCAACTAAATTTCCAGCAGACTGAAAAGGACATTTCAATGCATTTCTTAAGGAAAACTGACCAACCAATTCCAAAATGCTGCCAAGTGAAATTCAACAGTTTCTGAATATTTACTTCAGTTGCTCTGATACTCGAGGAAAACCGTAATTGCAATTTGTCAGCTTCTGATGGTTTGACACTATATTACCTGGATAGATTTAACTTAGTGTAAGAACAAATTCAATGTGAAATAGATATTTTTGTAAATCAGATTGAAATCTCTACTTTTGTTCTTATGCCACCTTTTATCTTTATCTGACTAAATTTTATATTCCATTTGGTTAATCACATATGACACTTTGGGCTATGGGTAACAGGATACTCAAGTAAAAGTGGCGTAAATCCTAAGAGCGTTCATGACCTCACATTAACAGATTTCCAGATATGGCTGGACTGCTCAGTGATGGAGGTCTGGCCCACTGAAGCCATTATCATTTTTCTGTCTCAATTCCCTGCATGTCAGCATCATCTCCATCCTGATTTCAATATAGCTGTGATAGTTCCATGAGGTACACAACCTCTCCAGTAAAGAAGGAAGACACCATCCCTTCTATGGGTCTCTGTTTTTGTTGTTAAAAAAAGCTTTCCCCAAGGACTCCTCCAATCAGGACCCAGTTGGTCAGCACTGGTCACATGTCATCATGGCTATAAGCTTTCCTAGTGGTCCATGCCTGGCATTTTCAGCCTCTAAACTGGGAGATGGGCTCTGCCAGGAGAGATGAAGGGGAGTCAGGGAAATAGTTCTATGGTGAGAAACCAAGTTCTGTCACAATAAACCTTCATCAGAAAGGAAAATTAGTTATCTATTTGCTAAATCTTTGCTTGATGGGTGAGATCTTTTATTTCTTTTCATCCTTTGGGTGCATACTTAATGCTTATGGGCACAACTGTACTTTCACCATCTGTGTGTTGCATTTTTTTTTTTTTTTTTTTTGGTTTCTCCCTCTGGCAACTACACTTGCCACAAATCTTCCTCCAGAGTCCGAAAAACTTTAGACATTTTTTATGTTGATGTAAGTTCCTTTGAGCTGCAGACTTTGGCCAAGTTATAAAAAATCCACTAAAGTGTGGAGATTTTATATCCCACTAAAGCCAAGTGAGTGGGTGTCTGGGCTACATAGCACTGAATGCCAACCATTCTGCATCCAGTTGCTTGAGCACATGCCAGAACAACTGGTGGTTCCTGTCTCTAGTCCAGACTTGGAGCTGCTTCCTAGCAGAGGTCACAGGAGGTCAGAGGAAGTTCCCTAAGGACTCTGCTGACCCCTAAGAACTTACTGGGAAATAGCAGACTAGCTCAGTCTCCAGATTCGGTGTTTAGCTGTACCTTTAAAGACGCATATTTATTCAAAATGCCTAGGCACTGTCCTTGTACCACAGGTGAGGGTCTATCTCCACTCCTTACTTCCTCCAGGAAGCTTTTCATCCACACAGCAGCCCTTACGCAGTTAACCTGAGATTACATAACATTTTGTGTCACCGTTACCCATGCAGTACTTAACCCTATACTATTCTGCGACACCTTTTTCTTATATTCAAAAACTTTTTATGTTTTTCCCTAAACTACAAAGTAAAATCTTGCAGCTGAAGGACCACATCTTTCCATTTCTTGCTACACTTTTACTATCCATGTGTCAAAGAAATATACTAAGTAAACAAACACACAGAAAATGAACAAAAAATTAAAATGGTGATAAGTGCTATGAGAGAAAGGCTCATGAGCCATGTGATGTACATTCCTCTGCAGTTAAGGAATGAATTTTCTGAGAAAGTAATATTTGACCTGACACCTGCAGAATGAATAGGAGAAAATTAGGGACGGGCAACATGTTCATGTACAAATATAAAGTTGTGACTGGAGTAGAGTGCAAAGTGGATGATAGTAGAGAATGAAGCTGGGGAAAAGGTGAGCCAGAGAGTATTACAATCTGTTCTCCTTTCCAGAATAACAGCATGGAGCTGCCCAACCAGAAACTACGTTTCTCAGCATCTTTGTCATTAAGTGTGGCCACATGATGCATTTCTCTCTAATGGAATGCAAGTGGAACTGATGTCTCTATATCCCAGGCAAGATTTTAAGTCAATGGGTGTCCTCCCTCCACATGCTCCCCTCCCATTCTCTGGGCTCCAATAGTACGAGCAGGATGACTCTGGAAGCTGTGGGACCAAGGTCGTTGCACCGCTCTCAGCCTGGGATCCTGAACTGATGCTTGCAGAAGATCTCTTACCAACCTGGAGCCCTGTCCTCAAAGGCCACATTGGAGAAGGGCAATCTTCAGCGTTAAGTCATTGAAAGGTGCAGTGATCTTTGCTAAGATTATTTAACCTAGCCAGTGCTGGGGAGTTTGGCCCTGATACCATAGGTAATGGGAAGTTATTTGAAGCATTTTAAGTGGAGAGATATATGATCGAATCAATATTTTGAAAAGATTTCTGTTGGCAAAGTGGAGAATAAATTGGATTAAGAAAGAATTCAGTGAGGAAAAATAAGACAAAAATAGAAAAGCTATAACAGAAGTACTAGTAAGAAAAAGGTTAAGGCTGTGGAAACAGAAGTGGGTGGATTTGGGATCTCTACAGTGATGTTGGTAGGATCTGGTAAGGTATAGAATGTAGAAAGTTGAGATAGTAAGTACCTACAAAGACTGCCACTTCTCTAGCTTTGGGCCCCGGGAATTGCACAGAGGCCTTCTTTTGGCGGCGGGGGGGGCAGACAAGCAAACATAGAGAAAAGTCCTGAGTTCACAATCATTCACACGCATGCACAGTGGATGTCCTTATTATCTACAAAGGGCAGTCTCTTATTCCACAAAAATGAAAGGTGAGCTGTGCAGACTTAGGGAGGTACAGCTTTAAAGCAGTTCTGTAGTGGGTAAGGTACCAAAGCCTGGATCTGGACCACCTCCTTAACTAACTAGCTAGGGTGGTGGTTTAACTCTTGGCTATTCAATTTTTATCTGCAAAATGGGGAAATAATAATGTCCGCAACATAGGTTTGCATCAAGGAGAAAATGCAGGAATACATGTAAAGCATGTAGAAGGCTTGGGAAGAACTCATTCACTATTGCTTCTAAGGCAGCCCAGTCACATCCTCTTATGTGTTATCCAGGGTTGGAAATGTCATCAGCATATCGTGGACTCTGTAGGTGGCAAAATACACTCAGCTAAAGCACTATTAATTTTAGAGTGCATGCTTTATACAAGTAAGTTAATTTTATGGGCCTAGCTGGGTCGCTGAATTCCACAGGCGAAGCTTAACGCTAATGATCTTAACTTCTGCTCTCATTTGGCAAGTTTGTTTTCAGCCTTGATTTAGAGATACACTCAAACTCTTGACCCTTTCTTCCAGGGCTCCCCATTTAACCCTTATGATAACAGAAAATGCTTTTCCATAGTCACTTAAATCTTATTTCCAGCAATTCAAACTGGGTACTCCCTCTACAAATACTTTCTTTATCTAATTTCTCCACTCTTTCAACTTGGTTACTTTCATAAATCTTTAATTCCTTTTTAGAATTAAATAAGTTATTTTTTCTTTAGACAAGTTATTGTCTTCTTAAATGAATCCATGGCTGCTCTAAACTTTCTCTTGTGAGCAGCTTTATACTCGGTGGTATCAATCTGATTCCCAACATTCCTGCCAATATCCTTCCCATTATCTCTCTGTCTGGTGATTACAGAATTGGTTTTATCTCGCATTCCTTTCAGTATGAGTAAGAAAGGTGGGGGGGGGGGGGAGAGAGAGAGAGAACGCATATGCATGTGTGTGCATGTGGTGGGGTTGTGGGGAGGACTAAGGTTAAAAAAGAGATAATACAACAACTAAGACACGCAATTATAAATATAGCTCTCCGCTAAAGTTCTATGTTTAGATCCAAATATTTCAGTGCTTCTTGGGGAACAGTGTAATATTGTTTTAGGACCTCTTTATAGGTGACCCTTTTGAGGTATCAACTACGTTTTCACTGGGGGAGAGAAAACCTTTTTGCCAGGATTCAATGTCCTAATACAGATTCTACTTTTTTGATATATGCCACTTTAGAATGTTGGCTAATTTTGTCCCAAAATGCCACCTTTCATTTTCATTCACTGCCTTCCTATTTTAAATCCATATGAAGTCTTTTTAAAAAAATTCTTATAATTTCTATGTATATTCAAGTGAACGATAGCAAAATTTCAGGGAGTTCCAAAAGACGACAGGCAGAGCAAGACAGGATCTGTCCTGATATAGTTCTGATGTCGTTCTGATCATCCAGCCAAATGTACTCATGATATCAGAATAATGTCACAACTTTATAACACAATAAAATGTCCTACCCCAAAATAAATTTTTAATTTTACTATGCAGAAATACTCCAAGGGCAGCTTTCATTATTTTGAAGGAGATGAATGGCAGAATTCAGGCACTGCCGAATTCATTTACTCCCTCCCTCCATCTCTTCGTTTATGCATGTATTCATTCTTACAGCAGTACTTTTTGGCAATTTTGTTATGCATAGTGGGGTTAGCAAGATGTGAGAGATTTCTCTATTTTGAAGACTTTAAACATCTGCTAGGTAATTACTAACCTAATTAAATATATATTCATCTATATCATATATATATAATATATAATTACATATAACTCAAATAACCAATTAACATATCAATAATTAATAATATAATTAAACCATATGCTTGAAGAACTAACATCACATTAAACCCTATAAAAAGCAAAGCACTAAGACAAGTAATATTCTCCCCATTTCTCTGGTGGAAGAAACAGACTCTCACAGAAGTTAAGTAATTTATATAACCTCACCCAACCACAACTTAAGTAGCAGAGCCAAGATTTAAGTGAAGCCTTCACTCTCTGATTCTAGAGTAGTGTTATGAATCACTATACATTGGTTTATACTTCAAATTGTTTTATCAAAACTAAAGAAGATGTGGTAATATTCACACCAGATACAAAAATCTAGAGTTTTTATAAAAGATTTAAGTGAAGCCTTCACTCTCTGATTCTAGAGTAGTGTTATGAATCACTATACATTGGTTTATACTTCAAATTGTTTTATCAAAACTAAAGAAGACGTGGTAATATTCACACCAGATACAAAAATCTAGAGTTTTTATAAAATTCATAAATCGATTTTTCAATCATGTTTTATCTAATTTTTTCTCAACATAGCTGTGTTTACAGGCATATTTTCTAGTAGGTGATTCTAATCTATATAATGATGTGTTTTATAAGGGGACTTAAAAGACTTTTCTTTTGTGCCTTTTAAACTCCTATTAACCCTTCAGATTCTAGGTCAAAAGTCACCCTCTTTAAAAAACTTTCCTTGAATCAACCCCCAGGCAGCACAGATTGTTTCTTTCATGATTGAACCTTCCTAGAACGAAGTACATAGGCTTGAGAGTGTTAGGGCTGCATCACATGAGGTCACATTTGTGTCTATGTGCCTGTCCTTCTAGACTGAATATGAGCACAACAGGGCAAATCATAGTGTAGTTCCCTTTTGTCTTAACACCTGATACTTTGTTTTCCATACAGTTAGTCCTAAGTGAATGTTGGACACTGTTGGTATTTAACTAAAACAGTGTTCCAAGCATAACTATACTCAGGTATGTGATTCTCTGGCTACACAAATGAGCCAAACTAAAATGTGAGACACAGGAAGGGTTCTTTTTTTTTTTTTTTTTTTTTTCATGTGTTTAAACTTTCCTTGATGTTAAAACATGAGCACAGAATAAAGATTATGTAATGGTTACATTTACTCCTGAGTATGGGGATTAAGCTAATCTAGAAGGATGTTTGTATCCTAACTAATGTTTTATAAATGATTTATTCAATCATTTCATTCATGTAGGCATAAAGGACTCTAACTAAACTAGGAAAAGTTGACTACAGCTATGGAAAACTTGCAGGTTTATGCAGCGTATTATTAGACAATTTGTTACTTAGCACCAGATCAATGTCTGTATTTTTAACGTCTTAAGCTACCACATTATAAGGGTCCGTGTGGTACTCTCTGTAACCAAACTGCCTGAGCTGGAATCATGTTCCTCACCACTTACTACCTTAGATACTTACTTCAGTTTTCCATATTACACCCACTTGTAAAAATCATTGTGACAATTAAATGAAAATAATTCACACAAAGCACTTGTTGGGTGCCTGGCATACAGTAAGCTCTCTCTACATATTAATAATTACTATTAGAATTAAAAGGCAAAGTTTCAGGTTTCATTATAGGTTACTCAACATGATTATTAATGGACTACACAATTCGTAGAAAAGGCCCATGAAGCTAATGGAAAAACCTAAGTTGTAGAAGATGGTCAAATGGTAAAAATTTTGGCAAATAACATTTCCCCTTTACTTCATGTGGCTGTAGCTCCACGCTCTTTTAAAATTTTGTTTTAAATTTGCAACACATGAGGTTTAAAACTTGCCACACTGGGTGGGGCCCAGTTATGGTGCCTCCTTAGGTTAGAAAGTAACAAGGTGAACATTGAAGGATTGGGAGAAATGTAATAGGGAGTCATATCTGTGAGGAATATATCAAACTGTCATCCTTAAGGGACCATTGTTCACTTATTCATTCAAACAAGCATTTTGCAACAAGCAGACTGTTAGTGAGGCAGGATAAAGCAGTGATTGTACATGAGAACAATTTCCAAAGCCGCTGAAAGGAAGTAAGCACTAAATCCCTCCATGAAGGACTTGTCACCGTCTGGGCCTTACTATAGGCCAGACATCCAACGGTCTGCTTGCACTGAGAAATCTTTACTCCAAATTGCAAGGTAAAGGAGGATGTATTTTGACACAAGAGATCATAGCCAAGTTTTCTCCCAGACTAGCTCTTTGCCAGTTACTAGGTGGTCTTGAAGTAAAACGCATCATGATCAGAACAGCTAGAAACAGTGATAATGGGTCTAATAAGTAGATGTGTCAAGAGAAGAAAATACAACTAGAAGGAAAAAAAAAAATGAGAGTCACAGGAAATAGGAGAAAACAAGAGGAAATGCTTCATGAAATAGATTAATTTCTGACTATACATTCTTTATGAAATTAGAGGAACTATTTTCTCTTTGAAATAAAAGCTTGGGGGTACCTGGGTGGCTCAGTTGTTGGGTGTCTGCCTTCGGCTCAGGTCATGATCCCAGAGTCCTGAGATCGAGGCCCACAGTGGGCTCCCTGCTCGGCGGGAAGCCTGCTTCTCCCTCTGCCTGCCTCTCCCCCTGCTTGTGTTCCCTCTCTCACTCTCTCTCTCTCTGTCAAATAAATAAATAAAATCTTTAAAAAAATAAAAATAAAAATAAAAGCCCAAACAGAAGACTCAAAGATGAGCTGATCTATAGTAAAAAATAAATAAATAAATAAATAAGTATTGCATGGCAGATCTTGTTAGAAAAAATGATGATACCCAGTAAAGATGGCAAAAGTAGTAACATTCCGGTGGTGGTGACAAGCTCTGGTAGTGAAAAGTGATATGGACAGTAGAGGAAGAAAGAAATAGTAGGAGTCACATGGCAGCTGATCAGACGTGTTGGTGAGCATTTATGTGCCATCCCTGCCACCATTCAAAATTAACTGTTAATATTCTGAATTGGGCTGAGGTCTTGTGTTAGTGATAAATATACAAATATAATAAATATATATATATATAGACAGATAGATAGATACACTACTTTCATTTATATATAAAATATATGTTTCCTGGAAGTACTTCCTGACTACTATAACTGTTTTGTTTGGAAGAGATATTCAAGAACTAAAAAAAAAAAAAAAAAAAAAAAAGCTGAAACAAAACATAAAGTGTTGTCCATTCACGTTATTAATGTTTCATCATTTTAGTTTTTGTCTTTCAAACACAGTCCCATGGTGCCTGGATCTAAATGTCCCAACCCAAAATACGGTCTCTGATTCTCATTAAGGTATGCAGCTATATCAGATTCTTGATGAGATTTTTGTTACCGCCTTAGCATGGATAGAAATGACCCTGGGTACACAGTCAGGAAAGGGCTGCTTCCTATATGTCAGCATAAAGCTTTAATTAGAAGTACTTACTGCTGGCTCCTTGCTTCCTACCCTCTGTACAGAAGAAACACAACTATTGTGCAATATTAGTATTTCTTGGAGAAAAGCAAAGATTAGAAGTTTCTCTTAGTTCAAGAGAAAAGATAATAAGGAGTCAAAGACAGTGACTGGCAGAAATTCAAATGAGTGGGAAAATTATGTTAAAAGATATGGTAAGAGGATGTTAAATTATGGAGAAGTTTTTGTTGTGTTTATTTTTTAACAACTGAGATAGCATTTTAAGAGAATGAAACATTTCCAGTTATTTAAATGTCTTTGCTCCTCAGTTTCCTTCGCCATAGGGGTTATAAACTCTAGCTCCTTTCAAGTTCAAATACTTTTGATCTCTTGGCTTCACTGTTTACTTAGTTGGGTCTTTCAGAAAAGACCAGAGAGTTTTGAAATTTCACAGTGATATCTAGGTGCCATGGTCAGATACCTACTCAGGTAGCAAACTGGTCGCTGAAATTCAGGAAGCTAGGTGCCAAGTGTCTGGTATTTGTTAGTGAGTAGTTTCATACTGAAAGACTTAATGCCTGTAATCTAAGTGGTGAGATTCAAACAAATGCATCTAAAAATCTGAATTTCAAAGTTCTGACCTTGGGTTAATAAGCTTGAATGTAGGCGAGGACGGTATTTGAAAAATGCAAGCAGTTATAAGTCCCAAGCAGTCTTCAACTTCTTGAGTAATCCAGGGCTGCAGAATATATCCCATATGAAGAGGGGGCCATGACTTTATAATTGTGGGTCTCAAAGCGAAATTTTATAAAGGTCCCTCATGAGCCCACTGTTTTCTATAATACCTATAATCTGTCCCTTGGAAACTTGTTACATTTCAGGAGAACACCAAGGTCCGGAGTCTGTTCAGTACATTTAAAAGAAATAACATAATTTTAACAGGATTGATTTTGATACTTGGGGCACCTCGGTGACTCAGTCGGTTAAGCCACTGCCTTTGGCTCAGGTCCTGTTCCCAGGGTCCTGGGATGGAGCCCCACCTTGGGCTCCCTGCTCAGCGAGGAGTTTACTTCTTCCTCTCCCTCTGTCTGCCACTCCCCCTGCCTTTTCTTTTTCTCTTTCTGTCAAATCAATAAATAAAATCTTTAAGAAAAAAAAAATATCTTGAATGATAAAATGATCAGGTCAAAGATTATACATTTTACATTATGATGCACATTGTCAAACTTTCCTCCAAAAAAGGAAAAAGTTATACCCCAACCAATGTGCATTGCATGAATGTGATTATTTCCTCACAATCAGTCTATCCCTATCTATTCCCAACAGTACTTCTCCTTCTATGTTTTTGTCCTTGCTGGTTTTTCTGTTAGGGGAACCCATATTTTTCTTACTTATGTTTTAGAAAAACTTAGTATTTTATATAAGATTATTTTTCTGTCATATAAGCTGAAAGTATTTTCCTAGTTTGTTGCTTGCGTTTCTACCTTTTTATAATTAATCTACATAGTATTAATTTTATCTAATCAAGTATATTATTTTTCTCAATCACTTTTCTTTCTGACTTTGATATTAACTTAGAAAGTTTTTTTTTTTTATACTCAAGAAAGCAAAAAACTTTCACTATATTTCCTTCTACTTATTTTATTATTTTTTAACGAGTGGTAGCATGGAATAGTTGTTAAGAACATTGACTTGTACCAACTTGGATTCGAATTTTGCTCTTTAATTTTAAACTGTGTTAATTTCAGCATACTATTTTATACCTAACATGGGGAAGAGAGTATTAAAAGAATGACTGTCTATGAAGTACTTGGCATGGAATATTATGATGTATCCAGCATATTATGAGTGCTCTACAGATAGATATTTTACTATTATTATCTTTTACATTTAAATGTTGGATTCACTGAGATTATTTCCCTGAGAAGTCAGAAATATCTTTTTAGAGTAAAGATTTTTCTTGTCACAATTCTTTCTGATATCACCCTATATTCTTCTGAATAAAGTCTTAATTCTTTACCTTGTCACTAACAATCTGCAATCTTGCTTTGTCATCTATGCCTGCTATAGCTCCTTACCCCCATTCTATTCTCTCATTATACTGGTTTATTTACTATTTCTGAACGGGACTTGTGCTTTGATACCTTTGTATTTTCTCTAAATTATTTTTTTTTCCCCCCTAGAATCTACCACCTTTTCTTTCCTGAACATTTAAAATAATTCTTTGAGGCCCAGGTCCAGAATTGCCTTCTTTTTTTTTTTTTTTTTTTTAAGATTTTATTTATTTATTTGACAGACAGAGATCACAAGTAGGCAGAGAGGCAGGCAGAGAGAGAAGAGAAAGCAGGCTCCCTGTTGAGCAGAGAACCTGATGCGGGGCTCGATCCCAGGACCCTGGGATCATGACCTGAGCTGAAGGCAGAGGCTTTAACCCACTGAGCCACAGAGGCGCCCCCAGAATTGCCTTCTTGATGAAACTTTCCATTGCTGCTCCTCCCTATTAGAATTGTTTTTCCTTTGATTTTCATGTGATACTTGCCCCTTCCAGCACCACAGTACACATGGGCATTGCTATCCTCCACCAGCTCATGAATACCTTGTAGGAAATATTCCATCACGCTTTTCGAACTTGTCTGCCCAGTGTTTGACACAGCAAGTGGGAATGGAAAATATTTGTTGACTACAAAATACAATATACAATTTCTGTCCTATTTATGTACACAGATCACAACACCTACTTTGTTCTAGTTCCCCATATAAAACATATTGTATGTATACATATATACGTATAATTACATATGCATACAATTTTTCTATGTAAACATTTGCTTATTACATATAAAACCTTGATAGAGTACATTTATAAATTGTATCAACCATGAAATATATTTTTTGGCAATGCCATTACATTTTTCAGGCTCCAAAATATTAAAAGACTGAACACTTTCAGAAACAGATCCATTCTGTGCAAAATCTAAGTTGGCAGAAATTTTAAGATTTACAGAAAATAAATGCTGAGCTATAGTCATGGGACTTCAGAATGGTTGGCCACGTGTTCCTATTACTATGTCATTTTCATTACTGTACACTGAGATCTAAGATGGACTATAACCGGTCTGCATAAAATCTAGTTAAATTAACGTCTAGTGATCACCAGTCTGTGCCCAGATACTACCATATAGGTCACCATTTTTCAGACTGTACTCTCTGAAATATTTGTCCTGGAAGATGTTAAAAGATTCTCCTCAAATAAATGAATTCCATAGAACAATTAGTTTGGGGTATAGCACATACTGATTTCTCCTCTGGGAGAGTCCTTGCCTCTTGAACTCTTAATTTAACTCATTGTTCTCCAAACTTATTTGAAAACTGAGCTTCTTTTCTGGTACATACATAGAAGCCAGATTGCGAAAACCTGACAGGTATTATCTCCTTTAATCTTTATAGAAATTTTGTCAACAAGTGCTGTGCTGAAACTCCTGTTTTGCAAATAAGGAAACAGAATGTTTGCCAAATGTCATCAGCTGTGAGAGGATAAAACCCAGTTCTCCTTTTGACTGTGAGACTCTGTACCTCAGTCTCCTCCTGCAAATGCTTAAAACACTGTGGCAACCTCCTTATCTAGGAAAACAGGACACTGCTCTGGAAATCATCAAAAGTATTTTTCTAGGAAGAAAAAATACTACCCTAGGCTTTGGAATACCCAACTACCACCCTAGCATCACCACCATCTTTTAATATTCTCATTCTTCCCAGATCATCCTACAGTCCCGTATTCTCCATGAGGTCTATTATGATAATTTCATCATATCCTCCTCACCCAAAATCTTGAAGAATTCTCTGAATTATGCATTCCGTCAGTTGCTGGATATTGCCGCATGTTGTTACATAACTTTTTCATGTGTGCCTGCTCTATTTCTCTAACATCAGGTTGTCTTAAAACCTCTTCATTTATCTGTTATCAGTATTAAATCCTTTATATAGTACTTGTTGAATGAATGAATGAATGAGTTCATAAGTAAATGACTAAGTGGATGATGGAATTATGGACACATAGTATGGACAAAGTGTTTTAATACATACCAGTTTGATATCCTAATTCTTAAAATCCTCATATTGGGGATAGAGTGGCAAACTGGGAGGGAACACAGACATCTTTACTAGTTTGATGGATCTCAAACTTCAGGATATATCAGAGCCACTTGGAGAGCCTGAACCATCCGTTGTTGAGCCCCACTCTCGGAGTTTCTGATTCAGTAGGTCTGACATAGGCCCTGACAATTCTCAATCCCAACAACTTCCAGGTGATGCCAATGCTGATGGTCTGAAGTCCAGACTTTTAAGATACACTAAGCAAGGATAATTTCAATAAGTTCAGTCACTGGGTTTGCTATGTTCAGCTGTGTGATTGAGCAAGGTTCTTAAATACTTAGATTTACAGTCATTATTTTTAAAATGAACTTAATATACTTAAGCTGCAGAATTATGGTGATATAGTATATTAAAAAGAGCCAGACACAGAAAAAGTCGTTAATGCATATCAGGTTGCTTCCTTCCCTCCCTTCTGAGGAAGTGGCTGAGAGTGCTTCATACTACAGTCTTTCCTTTTCCTTGTCTCCATCAGTTCTAGAAATTTATACTATACTATTCTTTTATAATGTGCCCAAGTCCAATAGCATATACCTTGGAATGAAGATATTGGATAATGGAAGCAGTAACACAGACCTCAGGCGCAGAATTCCTTACTTACAGCCAACGGCAGTTCTTAGAGCAGGCTATAGTCGGTTCTAGTTACAACTATTCCTTGCTCAAGTACAGGCTTCTGCTTCAAAACAACTCAGAGACACTGACTGCTTTCTGTTTTATCTCCTCATGTAGCCGTGATAGTGCTTAAAGTTATCCCCAATCTGATGCCATTCTGTCTCATTCCATCAAAAGGCACAAAGAAGCCCTATCTTTGCTTTATTACAGCATCCTTTCAACAGACCCTACGCTTGGGAAAGAACAGAGCTGAGCTTGAATGATATTGCCTCACTTTGGAACTTAACCATTAGCAAAATTAATTGTGAAAAGAGAGACTACGGTAGTTTAAAAATTCTCTGGTGAGAGATTTCTCCTAATTTTAAGTGGATGTATTACAACGAATATGTTCCTCCCTTCAGGCTTGTATTATCAAAATGGCCTCCTTTAAAGTTTAAAAAAAAAAAAACAAAAACTATCTTGTTGGGCTATTTTACTGTCTAAATTATTACATTCATTACATATTTTTTGACTCGTTCACTCCTGATAATATGTGTGTGTGTGTGTGTGTGTGTGTGTGTGTGTGTGTGTATAAATACATATATATATATATAAAAGACCAATTGGGTTCACAGTTTGAACCTAAGAGCTGAGTCACAATTATGCATATTAAAGCTCGACACCTGGGGTGCCTGGGTGACTCAGTTAAGCATGTGCCTTCGGCTCAGGTCATGATCCCACTGTCCTGGGATCAAGCCCCAAGTCAGGCTCCCTGTTACGGTGGGGGGAGCCTGCTTCTCTCTCTCCCCCTGTTTGTGCTCTCTCTCTCTCTCCATCTCTCTCTGACAAATAAATAACTAAAATCTTTTTTAAAAAATTAATAAATAAAGCCCAACACCTTTATATTACATAAATCCTCTGAATGCTGGAGGTAGGGGAAATGTCCATAAGGATCAACTAGGATTGACTGGCATCGAGTCTTCCAGGGACCCCCAGGAGGAATTAGAAATGTGACAGAAAGTACTTGGGGCTCCTGTCATGCAACACAGAGAGTTTCCAAAGGTTGAGTGTGATCTCCTACTGCTCTTGGAGAGACATTTCATTCCATGTTTGGGAAAATGAATTACTCCCACTTGGTTTAACTTTCTGAGAACTTTTCTCCTCAGGTTTCTGGCAATTCTATCCCTACTCATCAGCATGACAACTGGGCTGAATAAGTCTGAAACACTGTCAGTGACAGATGAGTGGGCTTATGTTTTGGTCACTTTGCTTTCTTCACTTTGGCATACAGCTTCTTTTCATCAAAGAGGTAAAACAAACCATGGAGAACATGAAGAGAAAAACCCTTTGTATCTCATCTGACACCAGATGGATCACCCTAGTCCCTGCCAGTAGCAAAACTGGTAGAATACGAGAAAGGAGAATTAGGATCACCCAGACCTTTTTCTCTGCCACGAGGCAGCCAATGCTTAGTAGAGGAAATCATAATACCGTATATATCGGTCCATTCCAGATAAACACTCTCTAATTTCTACTGATCCTTTTGGCTGGTGAGTAATACTTTGATTCATCTTTCACTGAATCATAATTGCTTTTGCTATCGTAATTATTTCAAACTGTCTTTATTTTTCATGTTTAGAAGCTTAATCCAACACTCTCTGAATTGTACATCATGTATCCCTCTAAGTTATCAAGAATATCAGGTTCTGTTTGACAGCAGTTTCCTCAACCTTCCCTCTCACTGCACTTGCACTTTAGACTTATGATCTCCGTATAACTGATATGGTTCTGAGGAAGGGGTTCCCATCGCCCGGCCAAAGCTCTGTGTGTGTACTCCATCTCACCCACTCACACTCCGTTCTTTGCTAATCAGCTATTTCCTCACTTTGCTTTCTCCTTCTTTTTGACTCTAAAAATTCCTATTCCTCTACTTGTGAGCATGTTGTTTTAAGACTAACAGTCTTAAAATTTCCCTTTCTCTTAAGCTCTTACCCAGTCTCTACTTCCTTTCACACATAAGGTTGGCTTACAATCTAATTTCTGCCCCAACTACTGCATTATAACTTTCATGCTGGATCATCTATATCCTCACACTCTGTGTTGAATTGAACAATGTAAGATCCTTTGTTTTTTGCTTGTTTTTTTCTTCTTAGGTATCTGTGGCATTCATTGTTGCCTCTGAAATTTTCATCCCTCTTCTCCTGTCTCCTTAATTAACTCTTATTCAATATTCAATTTCCTAAATATTGGCAGTTCTTAAGATTCTATACTAAACTCTGTTTTTGCTTTCTTGTAATTTACTTTGATGAGCCCTTTTGTCCTCATGGTTTGAACTATATCCACTGAACAAATAAATAACAATCTATCTCTTTGCTCCTCCTCTTTTTCTAAACACATACCTCATCAGCTCTTCAAATTCAAAGTATTACTTCCAATTTTGCCTCTGTTCATGTAATCTGCCACGTGTCTCTGTTCATGTTATCATTCCCCTACTAAACAGTAAGTTCCATGAGGACTTGCTCATCCTTCTCTCTGAACAACTAACAAATTGTGGCACATGGTCATTATTATATAGATATGTGCCAAATTAAATGAATGAGAGAATGAAAGGATGACTCCTGGTTACCTACACTTGAAAAATTTAATTCTTCTTTCCATTACTCCACTAATCAACATGGTGGCCAAGCCTCTTGGGTACTTCTACAATATTCTTTCTCTCTACCCTTTCTATCTGACTGCAATTTCTTTGGTGGTTTAAAAATTTAAATTCTCCTTACTTGGTCTCTTGTTTTAGCCTACTTATTGATCTTCCCAATGGCCAGAAGTAGATTCTCCCTTCTCTCCATTTCTTCCATACATTTAGGGTACTTATTACTTATACAGGTAGCATAGGTAATAATGTACATTTTATAATGGTTCTCTAAAATTTCATCAAAGCAGAAGGTTTATCATGCATTCTTTTAATCTCTCACAGCATTTAATGTATAGTTCTTTATTATTAAAATAATTGGTTTAGTTAATAGGTATGAATGAGGAAACATTACAGCCAGAGTAAACTTTTTAACTCTTACTTAGTCACTTCCCTACAATTAAAACATGTAATGGCTCTTCACTGCATACTGAATTAAGTTTAAAGTCCTCAATTAGGAATTTAACTTCCACCCTATCTCTAACTTCCTACCCTTAACATAGTCCAAAATCCCTTGCCAAGATTATACCTCTTCCCTTCATACATATTCTGTATTTTGACCATTGTAGAGGAGGGAAAACCTCACAGTTTTAGGTTTTTAGCTGGGCCCTTTAACAAAAAGGCAGATCAACAAGAGAAAAATAAACAGTTTATTAATGTGTGCTATGCAAATCACATGGGAGAAATCTTAACAAAAGTAACTCGAAGTGGCATTTAGAACTCTGGCTTATATAGCCATTTTCAACAAAGAACAATAAACTTATAGATAAAAGCCGCAGAAAAGGGATGCCTGGGTGGCTCAGTTGGTTGAGCAGCTGCCTTCAACTCAGGTCATGATCCCAGCATCCTGGGATCGAGTCCCGCGTCGGGCTCCTTGCTCAGTGGGGAGCCTGCTTCTCCCTCTGCCTCTGCCTGCCTCTCTGTCTGCCTGTGCTCACTCTCTCTGACAAATAAATAAAATCTTAAAAAAAAAAAAAAAGAAAGTTTCATGCAGAAAAGAAAGTTTCATGCTGCCAAGAGCAGCGAACTCTGGGAAGGTAAATATATGGGAGGGGGTAATAGAATCATGTTTGTTTGCAGATTCCTCTGGTACCTCTGTGTTGCTGAGAGCAATAAAAAAAGAATTTATATTCACTTTTAGGCAGAAAAGGGGAAGATAGAGAGAGTTTTTCCTGCATTTGCTTCTTATTGTCTCAGCTCAAAATAATTTTTGTGTCAGAAACATATTTTCGAGGTGAAGTTCTGATTTCTTTCAACATTTGAGTCTACTTTCAGTAGGCTGAAAGTAAAGTTGAAACAGGTAAGACTTAGAAGATGGATGAAGATAAAGAAACTGGGGACTTGTTTCCTGTGGCTTTCTCTTTTGTCAAACCACTGCCTGAACTATGTGTATTACTATCCAAAATTGCTGTCACCATTCTGCTCCTTGCTGTAGACTCATGACTAACATTAGGCATAGGTTATGTTTAAAATAGTCTAGTAAAGTCAAAATTCCCTAATCATTCTCCTAGCGCTTGGATCTAGTTTCCTTCAGCCTAAAGCTACAGGGGAGATTGGCAGTTCTGCAGGGGAGAATGGCAAGTACATAGCAGATATAGTAGGTGTCAGTGAAAAAATAAATCAAGGTTGGAAAAAAAGGATAAGCAAGTGGAAAATCTTTTTCTCATAATATTTTTTTCCATTTCCTTCCCCTTATAATTTCTTGGTTTTCTTATTTACCTTTAATACTTTTATTCACTGGGATGTGACCCACAGCCTAAATCATTCTTATCGATGTTAATCTCAGAAGTAAATTTTTTAAATTTATTTTTTATTTATTATTTAAGTATAGGTTATAAGTACATTTTTACTTAAATAGACAGTATCATCTGTTTCCAGGTTGAAAGAGAGAAACCTAGGACATTGTCTAAGCATCACAGATATTGGTCTCATTGGATGTAGTCTTAGAGACTACTGGAAGCCCTTTATTACATTACTAAGGCTGTACCAAGCCAGTTGCACAGATGTAGCCCTTGTTGTTCAGATGCTTACAACCTGAAAATTTAATTCATATTCCCACTCTTAGGATCTGCCAAGATCAAAAGTTTTGCATGCCTCTTCTCTATTCAGGAAACCATTAATTAACACCTCTTCACAAACAAACCTCACTCTGACTTTCCTTCTGCTTCATTCTTTCTTTTGTCTAATGTTCCTCCTGACATAAACAGGTAGGATCAAAAGCTACATCAGTTAGCTATCTTCCATAACCACCCTTAAGTCTGCCCTGGTATTTATGTCTCTGACTACCAGACAAGAGTTTCCTTCCCACATCACCCAAGAGTATATTCTATTGTGTATGAGAGCTACAAGGATGCAAACTGACACTCTGGATAGGATACTAAACAATGTCGGGGAAATACTAAAAAGCATCCTATTGAGAAAATCATCCATTTACTGGAGATCAGAACCACATATGCAAGCCAAACATGCCCAAGTAGGAAGGAGATACATAAAAAAGAGAGGTCAAATGGTGTAGGGGTGGGTGACTAAAGGAAATAAATAAATAGAAATCAAGTGACTCAGAGCCAATGAATTACCTAAAGCCAATGAAAATAAAATAGCACACATGAGGTCTGGTGATTATGTAAAAGTTGGAAAGTTATGTGTAAGTCTAGAACTTCTTTAATTCAAATCCTATTCAATTCCTCTGAAAATAAACTCATTTATTTTCAAATCTTTGACTTTGAGCATAGTTGGCTCCTTTTCATTCATTTATAGAACAGACATTCATATGAACACTGTGCTTTCCTATGATGACTAATCTAAGAAAAGTAAAAGGGGCCACTGGCTTAGCAATGGCTGCCAGATGGCAGCTGGGACACAAACACCCCCAGGCAGCACAAGGAAGTAAAAAGAATAGTTTATTGCAGGTGATAACACCACTTAAAGCAATGCAAATCATGACTAACATATTTGAGAATAGTGTGGATGAATGTTTAGCATTAACTGAGACCTAAATAAAATCAACTGAGTCATCAGGGGAAATTAATGACATTTAAATCTATTCTTCTAAAATGAGGAGAGTAAGGCATTCCCAGATTGTAGCTAAGGCTTTTGTGCCCCAGAAAAATGAGCTTGTAATCCTCTGACAAGGCTGTGAATAACTCAAATGAATATAGTCTTAGTTCAATTTGGAATTAAATTACCATATATCTGCTGGCATCTGTGCTATGCTGGCCTCTAGACAAGCGCCTTATTTAATTTACTCTATCATCTATCATCCATCCATCCATCTATCTATCTATCATGTCTTTATTTCATGCATATAGCATGTTTCCATGTTTCTGGATATGATTTAAATTCTACCAATGAGATGGTTTTGTATGTAATTTGAAAGATAAAACATAGAACCCAATATTCCTTTGCCAGAGGTGAGAGCTACAAAGTGTCTGGCAGATGAGTTCTTACAAGGGCAGTTTGAACCCATTCCCCTGCCAATCACTCAATTTGGGGGGGCGGGGCTGGGCGGCACAGGCTGAGACACTGGTAGTCATTTTTTGCATTTTCCTGACCTCTAGTGGCAGCAACTTCACTACTTTCTGGATCATGGTTCCATTTGTGATCAAAAGCCGGTGGTAAGTGCCTCACATTGTTTTCCTAGTCCTCCCAACAGTTTTGTGTGCACCTAACTCCCTGTATTAAGTCATTATTTGAAATACCTGTAAGGTTTCTGTTCTCCTAAATGAACCAGCCCCCTACTCCACCCATATGATTAAAATCTTAGAACACTTTCTCAAAATATTTATAAGACCACATTTTACTTATCCATACATCAGTAGATGAATATTTGAATTGTTTTCATTTTTGGTGATTACAAATAATGGTAAATAACTATACATGAATAAGGATTCATGTATAGTTATGGTTCTATGAACTTTCATGGCATGTTTTCAGTTCTCTTGGATGCACACCTCAGAATGGAATTACTAAATCATATGGTAACTATCTGTTTAAACATTTGAGCAATTTCCAGACTATTTCCCAAGGCACCTGCACCATTTTATATTTCTACTACCAGTGAGTGAAGGGCCCAATTATTCCACATTCTTGTCAACACTTCTTATCATCTGTATTTTTTACTCTAGCCACCCTAATGGATGGATATGAAAGTATATCGTAATGGTATTCTGACTTGCATTCCTTTGATAGATAATAATGTTGAGGTTCATTTTATGAATTTTTTAATCATCGTATCTTTTTGCCCTCTTTGTGTTTACCTTATCTATAAGGTTATTTATCTTTATTTTTGGGTTGTAAGAGAGCTTTATATATTATAGATATAAGTCCTTTATCAGATAGATAATTGGCAAAATTTTTCTCACATTCTGTACATTGTCTTCTCACTTTATTGGTGTTGTCCTCTGAAGGACACAACTCTTTAAAAGACTACTTGATGATATCTTTTTTATTGTTTCTTGTGTTGCTTGTGCTTTTACTGTCACATCTAAGAAACTGCCAATTCTAAGGCTACATAGACATGCCCACATTTTCCCTTAAGGGTTTTATATTTTTAGGTCTTACATTTAGGCTTTTGATCCATTCAAAGTGATTTTTGATTCATTTTGTTTTATAGACGGTGTGAGGTAGAATTCCAAGCATCATTCCTTCAATGGTGAATTTCCATTTTCTAATACCATTTGTTGAAAAGACATTCCTTTCGATGTATCTGACTGAATACCTTTATACAAATTCAACTGACTGTAAGTGTATGGATTTCTTTCTAGATTTTCAGGGGTTGTTTTGTTTTGTTTTGTTTTGTTTTTTTGTTTTTCCCTGTTGATTGAGATGTCTATCTTTATTTCATTACTATACTCCGTAGATTACTGGAATTTCATTAGTAAGTTTTAAAATTGGGAACTCTGCATTCTCCCAATTTGTTCTTCCTTTTGATTTTATTTTTTCTATTTTTCAGTCTCTTGACCTTCCATATGAATGTTAGAGTCAGCTTGTCAGTTTCTATAAAGAAATCAGGTGAGATTTGATAGAAACTGTGTGGAATCTGTAGGTCAGTTTGAGGAATATTGTCGTCTTAACACTATTAAGTGTTCACCCCATGAATGTGGGGTGTCTTTCAATTTATTTCTGTTATTTTAACTATCACTTAATACTGGGCTTTTTGTTTTGTTTTGTTTTTTTAGATTTCAAAATATAAATTTTGAACTTATTTTTAAAAATGTACTCCTAAGTGTTTTTATGGTATTGCAAATGGAATTGCTTTCTTAACTTCAACTTCAGTTTGTTTATTGTTCCTGTACAGAAATATAATTAACTTTGTACATTGACCATATATCCTGGTGACCTTTCTAACCTCATTATATCTAAGAGTTTTTTAATGTATTCCTTAGGACTTTTTAAATATATAAGATCATATCACTTAAAAATGAAAGAAATTTTTCTTCTACTTTTCTAATCTGGATGCCTCTTTATTTCATTTCTATGCTGAACTGTCCTCACTAGAACCTCCATTACATTGTGGTATAGAAGTTGTGAGAGATACTTGTTCCTCATCTTAGAGAAAAAGCAGTCAGTCTTTCACCATTTAGTTTTATATTACCTGTGAGTCTTCAATTCAGTTTATCAGGTGAGAAATTTCCCTTATGGAATAACAGTTTGTTCCTTTTTTTCCATGAAAGGTGTTAGATTTTTCAAGTGCTTTTTTCTGTGCCTATTGACATAATCATGTGATTTTTGTCTTTTATTCTATTCATGTAGTATATTAAATTAATTGATTTTCAAGATATTCAACCAACCAATTAGAATAAAACTCATTTACTCATGGTGTAATTTCTATATATATTTATATTTATAAATTTTGTTGATTTTATGTCAATATTTATAAGAGTCAGTGGTCTGCAACTTTCTTTTCTTGTGATGCTATTATCTGGCTTTGGTATCAAGGTAATATTGACTTTACAGAACTAAGAGTTCCCTCTTCTATTTTTGGAAGAGTTTGTAAAAAATTGATTAGCTTGTTATTTTACAACTTAAGTATTTTCTAACAATTAACTTATTTAATCAATTCAGAAGTTATTTGGTTGTATAGAATGAGATAGCAAAATAAACTGTTTGTTTTTTTTTTCCATTAACAGCTAACTAAGATTTCATTTACATTAACAGCTAATCAACTGGACCAGTATTTATGGAATAATGTTCTTAAATCACAGAATAGGAAAATTATTGTTTAGTAATGCTAAATTCACAGATTCATCAATCAAAACTGCTTAGCTATTCCTACTTTCTTTTTCGTTTAACTTGTCAAGGTTGTGGAGTCATTCCATGAAGAATCTCCATAGACTTCCTGGCTGCCATAGTAATATTGTTTTAGAGACAAAGTCTGCATTATATTATGCTTCTCAATCTTACTTAATTCTTAATTACATTAATTCCAATGTAATTCTATTACATTCATTATTATTAATTATTGTTAATTAATTACTTTAATTAATGTAATTATATCTTGTACCCTACTGTATAACTATTCTAGGAGTTTCCTAATCTTGTATTCTTATATCTTCATTTTCATGGATAACACATTTGACATCTGTGGGGCAAACAATAAACACATTTGTCAAAACCCACGGAACCATACAATACAAAGAGTGAATTCCAATGTAAGCAATCGATGTCGGTTAGTAACAATACATCAGTTTGGGTCATGGATTGTAACAAACATCTATATTAATTGTCGAAAATGTCAATAATGTCATTGTGATGGAGGAGAGGGGGTAGTTGGAACCTTTCTACACTTTCTGTTCAATTTTTTTGTCAACCTAAAATTTCTCTTAAAAAACATGCATTGATTTAAAATAAATGAATAATATGTGAAGACATTCTAAAGAGCTACATGAATGATATCTGTTTTTAAAATCAGATATTAACTATAAGGATGTTTTGCAGAATAAAAAATTTGACACTATGGTTCATTATTAGTGAATTATTTCCCTTTACTCTGTTCCCCAAAGATCCTCTGCAGATTTATAGTCCTTCTTATCCCTTGTGAGCCATTCTTTTGAATCATCAGGTCTCTGTTCTACAATGTTTAAATGATAGCAACTGTGACAATGTTATGTATATTTTCATGTGACTTTGCTGCTTATTTCCCTATTTTATAGAGTTTGAGTCCTGATAGACTCTTGAAGATCCTGTCCAAGACAGTAACATCATTTAAATTGTTGCTTCCCAATAAATCAGAGCAAAGAAGAGCAAACTTCATCTAATTCCAGTAAAAACACAAACTGAATACTCATCAAATTGAACAGAATTAAATAATTGTAATCTAATGAACAGTGTTCTGCTATCAAGATGGCATTTTTCTATGAACATCTAATGGCACGAAAAACACTCTCAATGTGCTCAATTAAAATAGAAAGATAAAAATTCATAGAGATAAATATAGATATGAAAGGAATACATCAAAAATAGCTATTCTGTCCATAATTGCCTGGAAAAACCAAGAAACATTTTAAATTAAAAAATTCCTACAGTTTGTCACCCGGACATACACTTCATTAAGTTGTCCACTAGAAAAAATAGCTCAATTGAAAATGCACACTTATAAGTCAGAGTTCTCATTTTTGTAACACTGAAGTGGAAACATATAATTTTTTAAATGTTTTATTTTGATATAATTTTAGATTAACCAAAGAGTTAAGTTTGTATGAAATACAAGTGGTTCTTACATACCCTATTACCTAGATGCCCTTAATATTGACATCTTACAATATGATGGCATTCTTACCAAAAGGAAGAAGTTATTGGTACAATACTATTAAATAATCTACATGTTTTATTTGGATTTCACTAGCTTTTTTTTTTTTTTTTTCCTAATATCCTTTCCCTGGTCCAGGATACCATATCACATTTAGTTTCCACACTTCTTTTGTCGACTCCAATCTTGACAGTTTTTTACTATGCTTTCTTAGTTTTCATGACCTTGACACTTTTGAAGAAGACTACTCATATTTTGTACAATGTTTCTCAATTTAAGTTCCTGTAGTATTTCCTTGTTATTAGAGTAAGGTTATATTCTTTTATGTTTTGTTTGTTTTACATTTTTTGTTTTGATTTTGTTTTTGTTTTCACAAGAATTCTATAGAGAAGAAGTGTCCTGCTCACCGAATGGTATCAAGGAGTACATGGAAACAACATGACTTAGTGGCGATACTAATTTTGTTCACTTGGTTAAGGAGATGTATTCAGGTTTCTCTACTATAATCCATTACATAAATCATTATTAATAAAGTTATTATTTTTCCCTTTTTGCACTCTATTCATTAGAAATTAGCAACAAAATCCAGCCCACATTCAAAGGCAGGCTAATTAAGTGCAGAATATATTTCAAAGAAATGTTTTAAACATCTGTTCTCTTTATGGCTTTTGAATGGTGTTTCTCTTGATTGACAGTGTGTAACATGTTCATTGTGTATGAGTTTTGCCTCTGAATGGCAAGGCCTAGCTCTGAGGGACTCAGTACATTTCACACATGCCCTGGTGGTTAAAGTTTGGTGCCATTTCCACAGCCATTTTGCATGGTGTAATAAAGAGATAATGGACAAAGAGTGATTTCTTTTTTATTTTTTTTTAAAGATTTTATTTATTTACTTGACAGAGAGATATCACAAGTAGGCAGAGAGGCAGGCAAAGAGAGAGGAAGGGAAGCAGGCTCCCCACCAAGCAGGGAGCCCAACGCAGGGCTTGATCCCAGGACCCTGGGACCATGACCATGGCTTTAACCCACTGAGCCACCCAGGTGCCCCTCCTTTTTATTTTTATAGATAAAAAATATTGGTTCATTCTGGAGATTATAATATTGGTGATTCTATTTTTTTAGTCTTTTGGTATTCACCAAATTTTCTTCAATATGCATGAGTGGATTTCATAACAACAAAAAAGGACGCTATGTAAAAACAAACAAAATAATGGGTTTATGCAAGGAATGTATGCTAATGGATGTAAAGCTTGAAGTAGAATAGCCAAAAGGATCAATCTTTTTTTTTTAATTTTTTATTTCTTTTCAGCGTAACAGTATTCATTGTTTTTGCACCACACCCAGTGCTCCAAGCAATCCGTGCCCTCCCTAATACTCACCACCTGGTTCCCCCAACCTCCCACCCCTTGCCCCTTCAAAACCCTCAGGTTGTTTTTCAGAGTCTCATGGTTCACCTCCCCTTCCAATTTCCCTCAACTCCCTTCTCCTCTCCGTCTCCCCTTGTCCTCCCTGTTATTTGTTATGCTCCACAAATAAGTGAAACTATATGATAATTGACTCTCTCTGCTTGACTTATTTCACTCAGCATAATCTCTTCCAGTCCCGTCCATGTTGCTACAAAAGTTGGATATTCATCCTTTCTGATGGAGGCATAATACTCCATAGTGTATATGGACCACATCTTCCTTATCCATTCATCTGTTGAAGGGCATCTTGGTTCTTTCCACAGTTTGTTGACCGTGGCCATTGTTGTTATAAACATTGGGGTACAGATGGCCCTTCTTTTCACTACATCTGTATCTTTGGGGTAAATACCCAGTAGTGCAATTGCAGGGTCATAGGGAAGCTCTATTTTTTAATTTCTTGAGGAATCTCCACATTGTTCTCCAAAGTGGCTGCACCAACTTGCATTCCCACCAATAGTGTAAGAGGGTTCCCCTTTCTCCACATCCGCTCCAACACATGTTATTTCCTGTCTTGCTAATTTTGGCCATTCTAACTGGTGTAAGGTGGTATCTCAATGTGGGTTTTTTTTTTAAAAGATTTATTTATTTATTTGACAGATGGAGATCACAAGTAGGCAGAGAGGCAGGCAGAGAGAGAGGAAGGGAAACAGGCTCCCCGCTGTGCAGAGAGCCCAATGTGGAGCTCGATCCCAGGACCCTGGAATCATGACCTGAGCCGAAGGCAGAGGCTTTAACCCACTGAGCCACCCAGGTGCCCCCTCAATGAGGTTTTAATTTGAATCTCCCTGATGGCTAGTGAGGATGAACATTTTTTCATGTGTCTGATAGCCATTTGTATGTCTTCATTGGAGAAGTGTCTGTTCATATCATCTGCCCATTTTTTTATATGATTATCTGTTTTGTGTGTGTTGCGTTTGAGAAGTTCTTTATAGATCCTGGATATCAACCTCTTGTCTGTACTGTCATTTGCAAATATCTTCTCCCATTCCGTGGGTTGCCTCTTTGTTTTGTTGACTGTTTCCTTTGCTGTGCAGAAGTTTTTGATCTTGATGAAGTCCCAAAACTTCATTTTCACTTTTGTTTCCTTTGCCTTTGGAGACATATCTTGAAAGAAGTTGCTGTGGCTGATATCGAAGAGGTTACTGCCTATGTTCTCCTCGAGGATTCTGATGGATTCCTGTCTCACGTTGAGGTCTTTTATCCATTTCGAGTTTATCTTTGTGTACAGTGTAAGAGAATGCTCAAGTTTCATTCTTCTACATATAGCTGTCCAGTTTTCCCAGCACCATTTATTGAAGAGACTGTCTTTTTTCCACTGTATATTTTTTCCTGTTTTGTCGAAGATTATTTGACCGAAGAGTTGAGGGTCCATATCTGAGCTCTCTACTCTGTTCCACTGGTCTATGTGTCTGTTTTTGTGCCAGTACCATGCTGTCTTGGTGATCACAGCTTTGTAGTGAAGCTTGAAATCAGGTAACATGATGCCACCAGTTTTATTTTTGTTTTTCAACATTTCCTTGGTGATTCGGGGTCTCTTCTGATTCCATACAAATTTTAGGATTATTTGCTCCAGCTCTTTGAAAAATACCGGTGGATTTTTGACCGGAATGGCATTAAAAGTACAGATTTCAGTATAGACATTTTAACAATGTTTATTCTTCCAATCTAAGAGCATGGAATGGTCTTCCATCTTTTTGTGTCTTCGTCAATTTCTTTCATGAGTGTTCTGTAGTTCCTCGAGTACAGATCCTTTACCACTTTGGTTAGGTTTATTCCCAGGTATCTTATGGTTCTTGGTGCTATAGTAAATGGAATCGATTTTCTAATTTCCCTTTCTGTATTTTCATTGTTAGTGTATAAGAAAGCCACTGATTCCTATACATTGATTTTGTCTCCTGCCACATTACTGAATTGCTGTATGAGTTCTAGTAGTAAACATTTTTTTCTCTGACTAAAAATACAGACTGGTTTTGGTGGTGCTGGTTCTCTGATGTTCTTGGCTGAGCTTTTTACATTCTGCCCAGTTGTCCAGGTTTGTTCTCACTGCTGCAATTTGTAGTGGGTGATGGATTAGTGGGTGTCAATTATAAAATAAAGAATAATAATTTCCAAAGGAAATGAAAACTTGTGAAGTGGATGGTTCCTCAAATTATGTTGCTTTTTACTTAAAACATGTGTCCTGAATTCAGCATCTTTTCTTCATCATATTTTATGCAACAGAATTATTTCAGACCATCATTGCCTACCACTTCGCAATAGTCTGGTGGCCTCTGTAACCACTTACTGCCCAGTTGTATAGATAACTATTATTATTATGTATAGATAACTATACATTCTAGTGAGGTTTAACTGCCTAAATTTTAACATATAATGTCATTTCCTATAGTGGGTTGAATAGTAGGCCCTCCAAAATGTATGACTATAACCCAGAACCCTTGGACATAACATTATTTAGAAACCAAGATCCTTTGCAAATGTGATTAAGGATCTCAGGATGAGATACCTGGTTATCCAGGTGGGCCCTAAATCCAATGACAAATATCCTTATAAGAGAAAACAGAGCAGAGAATACAGAGAAGAGGAAAAGGCCATACAAAAATGAAGGCAGAGATTGGAATTATGCAGCCAAGAGTAAAGAATGCTAGGAGCTACCACAAGCCAGAAGAAGAAAGGAAAGAATCTCTCTCAGACAGAAGCATCAGAGGGAGTGTGTCCCTGCAAAATCTTGGTTTCAGACTTCTGGCCTGTGGAATTGTGAAAAAATAAATTTCCATTGTTTTAAGTCACAAGCTTATGACAATTTGTTAAAACAACCCTAAGAAATGGATATATTTTCAGTTTATAAGTTCTTATTAGATCCTATGATCTAAACTGGTTTTGAAACTTGGGAACTCATAAACCCTTAAGAATATTTCTATAGGGGTGCCTGGGTGGCTCAGTTGGTTAAGCGACTGCCTTTGGCTCTGGTCGTGATCCTGGAGTCCCAGGATCTAGTCCCACATCGGGCTTCCTGCTCAGTGGGGATTCTGCTTGTCCCTCTGACCCTCCCACCTCTCATGCTCTCTCTCAAATAAATAAATAAGTAAAATCTTAAAAAAAAAAAAAAAGAATATTTCTATAGACCACTGAAGTCTAGGGGCCCTATTTTGAGAAATGTTTCAAATTTTTGTCATCATTTGTTTGTGCATTCAATGAGTATAGAAATAAGTAAAATGAAAGGAAGAAATTAATGAATCTCAAATCTGGGATAAAAGTGTTACCTGCAGCAGGAAAGTCCTTGGGGAGCAAGACAAGATGATATTCCAGGCACATGGAAAGGATTTTGCCCATGATAGGAGGAGGAAAATTGATACTATTTATATATATAAATAGCATCTCTCTCTCTCTCTCCCCATATATATATATATATATATATATATGTATGTATGTATATATGTATATTTATATATATATGTATATATGTATATTTATATATATATGTTTACATATAAACATATATAAATATATACATATATATATAAGTAGCATCTTTCTCTCTCTCTCTCTCTCTATATATATATATAGTCTATTTTCTACTTTCAACACCTAATGTGCTAATAATGCAATCCAGAAGAAAAAAGGCATACTTTTAGTTTACAGAGGGTCTGAACCAAATTTCAATAAAGAGATAAAATCTTAGGCTCCTGGTAGGCTCTGTCGGTTAAGCATCATCCTTTGGCTCAGGTCAGGATCCCACGCTCCTGGGATTGGGCTCCATGTGGGGCTCCCTGCTCAGCGTGGGGGAGGGGAGCTTCTCCACCTCTCACAGCTCCCCCCACTCTGCTTGTGCTCTCTCTCTCTCTCTCTCTCAAATAAATAAATAAAATCTTTTAAAAAGAGAAAAAGAGTTAAAATCCTATCTGAGCAGAAGGATAAAGGATGCTAACCACTTTTGGTAAAGAATGAAGTAAAGAACCAGCCATGACTAAAAGACAGAATATATGGCATTTTTTAGTTTGACGACAGTATAGTGTTAATGAAAGGAAAGAGTATAAAATGAATTTATAAATGTAAATTCCAACCTGGTTAGGAGATGGTCTAGCTTCGAAAGATAGGTCAAAGCTTGACAGTATAAATCTGAAATTAATAGCTACTCACTTATATTTTTTAAGACAGGAGGTGGATGGTGTAACATAATTAGACAGAGCCATGCTTTTGAAAGATAGATGAGGCAGCTTTGTGTCTAGAGACAAAGTTGAAAGGCTGTGAGCAGTAATTGCTGTCAAACTTACTCTGGAGGTGCGGGTTAAACTAGGCACATATTCATGGCCAAGGTCTCTTCCGTTTCCATTAGGTTTCCTTTAAAATTTAATAATTTAAACAAAAAACAGTCCCAAATAAAACAAGTTCAGAAGTTTTATTGACTCCTTAAAAGCACTAAATGGGGAAAGCAGTGACTTTACTTTGTGTGGAGACTTCCCCAAAAGTTTACCAAAGTGGAAAGCTGCAAAATATTCTGATTATTTGTCAAAAGCCCCAGGTTTTTTGTTTTTTGTTTTTTTTTTAAAGATTTTTATTTATTTATTTATTTGACAGACAGAGATCACAAGTAGACAGAGAGGCAGGCAGAGAGAGAAGGAGAGGAAGCAGGCTCCCTGCTGAGCAGAGAGCCTGATGCGGGGCTCCATCCCAGGACCCTGGGATCATGACCTGAGCTGAAGGCAGAGGCTTTAACCCACTGAGCCACCCAGGTGCCCCAGCCCCAGGTTTGCTATTCTGAAAAGGATAAGTATTTTACAGCTAGGATGGGTCATAATAACATCAGCTAAATATTTTACAATACCCAAAACATTGCTTTGAACACTCTCTTAGCCTATCTGACTTATTTTAATGGAAAAGATGATCATTTTATTTCTTTCTTTATTAATACATTAGAGTACTTATCCACTTGAGTGTTTATTGTGTTGCTTGTCTTTTTTTCTAAATGACCTTAATTTATCTCTGTGTCCATATTTAAACACCTAAAATGAACATGGCAATATAGGGCATTACTTACTACTTAAGGCCTACTTACAGGACATTATAAAGGTGGTGGCAGACTTTTGAGAATGTCGAATGTGACACTGCACATAACTCTACCTAACTCTCCCTATTCAGGAGATTCTTCGTACTCCGAGTAAGAGTCCAAATATGAAGATTTTTAAAATAAATATAGGCTTTTTTTCTTACTTTTTAAGGAGAGGGTATTGTTTGATTTCACACACGTAATTTAAAAATTATAGATACATACAACAGTAATAAAGGGAAATAGAAATGGGATTTATGTTGTATCACAGATGATTTACAAATAATTGAAAAACTAAAACATCTACATTTTTAATGCATCACGATTACAAACAAATATTTAGAAATTAAAAAGTACAATGTAGAGTAAGTTTACTAAAAAATTTTTACTAAATTGGGTTCACCTTAACCACAAGTGGTGATCCCACTATAATCCATGGCACTGGTCATTTATTTGAAATAAAATGTTTACATTCTTAGTTACCAGCTCAGTTTTTTAAGGAAACTAGGAGAGAAAAGAAAGAAAATTTAACTAATGATTTCAGAAAAAAATAGTAAGAAACACATTTTTAAGGTCACTACATAAATGACCAATGTTTAAATTCACCCAAAAGATAAAATAATTTTAATTGCACTTGTCTCTAATAAGCTGGCCTCAAATTATATAAATTACAAAATGGATAGAACTTCTAAGAAGTTTAGGTAAATTTATTAATATAGCGGGAGAGTTCAACATCCTTCTATTAATCACTGAAGAGAGAAATAACAAACCCCCAAAATGAAGATATGATTTGAATTGTAAAAAGAAACTTTATTCTAATGGACATATACAGATTTCTGTGCCCTCAAATTACAGTAAACATATTTTTCTTGAGTTCAAAACAAACATTCACAAAACTGATCACTTCACAAAGCCATGAATTAGGTAAAAATTAATATCAAAGTGTGGATATCATATAGATCATGTTCTTTCAGGATGATGAAATTCAGTTAAAAATGTAAAACAACAATAACACAATATGAATAAATAAACCCCCAATTATTGGAAAATTAAAAAAACCTATCTAGACATTTTACAGTGAAATAAGTTGACATAATGTAAATTTAAAGCAAATAACTTAGAACTAAAAATAATCACATCGTACATCAAATCCTGTGGGAAAACACAGAAATATTTTTTTGAAAGAAATGTATGCCTTATATCTTAACAGAAAAGAAATCAATTGAAAAAGAATAAACTTACTTATAAAAGAAACAGTGAATAAATCAAATTAGAAGGAAAAATGGGAGCAGATCAAAGAACTAAAAACACTTGCACACGTTTACCACATGTACCAAGGTGAGACTGTTCATAGCACTGTCTATAATAACAACAGTTGAGAAAAGCACAGATGCTAATCAAAAAAGAATATACACATGTTACAGCCACATCAGAATATTAAACAATAGTAAAAATGAATAAAAGAAATCTATGTGTAAGAAACTGTATACCTTTTGGTATTTAACCTGTCACCCAGAATGAGTTGGAGAGTATCTGAAAGGGAAAAAAAAGTCCTGAAGAAAATATATAATGTATACTGCTATAAAATTTAAAAACAAACATTTTACTTTTATATTAAACTTTTATTTTGTGATAATTGTAGATTCACATACATTGGTAAGAAATAATACAGAGGAGTCTTGTGTACCCTTTATGCAGTTACTATCATTAGTAACATCTTATAAAACTATAGTATAATACCACAACCAGGATTTTAGCATTGAATCAAACCACCAATGTCATTCAGATTTTCCACATTTTGCTTGTACTTCTTTTTGTGGGTATTTTTATTTCTACGCCATTCCATCACACACATGTAGGTTTGTTAATCGAGCACTGAGCCACTTAGAGCAATTCCCTCTTCAGGATCCCTCAGGTTGCCCTCTAATAACCACACTTCCCCAGCTTTATCCCCAACCTCTGGTAAGTACTGATCTTTTCTACATTTCTATAGTTTTGTTATTTCAAGAATCATATTTAATGAAATATTACAGTATGTAATGTTTTGGGACTGACTTTTTTCTCTCATTATATCTCCTTGTTGACTGACTCGTGTTGCCGCCTGTATCAGTCATTTTTCCATTTTATTGCTGAGTAGTATTGCTATAGTATGGATGTAACACAGCTTGTTTCACCATCTGGGTTTTTTTCAGTTTTCAGCTATTATGAATAAAACAGCTATTCTTCATGTACAGGGCTTTGTTTGTTCGTTTGTTTGAATGAATTTAAGTTTCCACTTCTCTGGGATAAATGCCTGCATGTTCAATAGATGTGTTATATGTAATCACATGTTTAATATTGTAAGAAGATGTCACACTATTCTCCAAAGTCAGTGTACAATTTTACCTTCTTACCAGCCATGTATGAGTCATCTAGTTTCTCTGGATCCTTGTCAGTGTTTGTCATTGTCATTACTTCTTATTTTAGCCATACTGATAGATGGGTGAAGATATCTCATTGAGGTTTTAATTTGCATCTTCCTAATGGCTAATGATGTTGAAAATCTCTTCATATGTCAAATACTCTGTCTTATTTTTTCTAAAAGTTTTATAATTTTATATATTATACTTAAATCTATTACCCATTTTGAGCTCATTTTTTGTAAGGTGTGAGGGTTAAGTTGTGGTTTGTTTTTATTCTTTTGCTATGGATATAAAAGAGCTTCTGCATCATTTGTTGAAAAAAGCCCAGGGGTAATGTCAAAGATTGGGTTCTCTGGAAAAGAGAATTTGAGAAGGAGATTTCTGTGTAGAATGTGAAGAGGAGAGATTGTATTGGAGTAAAATATAGTTTCCAAAGGCAGGGAATAAAAAAGGCCTTAACAGCCCCCATAGAGAGGTCTGGTGTCGGAATGGCCCCACAGAGTTGTCCTGAGCTGGAGCAAGAAGCTCGAACCTATACCTTTCCCCACCACACACACTGACTGGATGCATGCTGCTTCTGAGAAAGTGACCTTGGAAGAGAGCGTTCTCAATTTCAAGAGGGGGATGAAAGAAGACTTTGTCAATCACCAACACTCCCAACACTTGGATGAATAAATTCCTTATTCTTGAATAGGTGATCCAGGCAGCTAACCCCAGCATCCACCACAAAAAGTTTAACATTCAGAATAATGTTTACCTCTAGGAGTGGGGAAGATAGAAAAATGGTACAATGGAGAGCCCTTAGAAGTAAGTTATTTGTAAGGCTCTAGTTTTTGGTTTGGACAGCAGTCTCATAGGGATTTATTTATTAAATGAGTGACTAAAAATGAGAATAAATCAAAAAATAATAAAAGACTCTTATATTGGACCAATGATGATAGTATGGCATATATGAAAAATCAATACATAAAATGAACTATAACTTAAATAATGAACTTGTGATTCTTCCTTAAAGACAAAGGTTAGCTTCAGAAGTTGAATTATCCCATTGCCCAGCTGAATTGCTTCTCTCGTACACCTGGTTTGGGAGTATATTTCCTATGCCTCATGTTTCCTCTCACCTTAATATCAAATGAAAGGGTTTTAACCCATTCCAAAGATCGATATACACTCTTTGCTATTTACTAACTTGTTGCTCTTATCCTTTGAGAAACAATAAAGAAACATACAATGTAATCAGATCTATGGGTCTTGGAAATTAACCAAACAAAGCAATGTAGGATTTCAAAGCCTTGAATTTTAGTATTATTTTCTTGCTTTTTTAAGAGAGAAATCATGGTTTGACGTTCTTGCTTCTTAAACATGAATTCAGGAAAAATGTACATGGGGAGATCACTGAAAGTTTAAATAACTGAGACTCCTGCAGGCAATTTCCATTTCTAGTCTGATTCAGTGATTTCCATTTGCAGTCAGCTTCACTAGAGCGGAAGCCTGTGAACTGTCCTGTGTTTGCTAACAGCAATTCTCTTTGGGAAAAAAAAATCATTTGTTCTCTCTGAAGTGTGACTCTTTAGGCAGAGGATGCTGTGAGTGTTTATTCTGTGGTGTTTAAATTTTCCTCTTAGCTTGAATTTCCCTTTACTCAAACACAACGGTAGGATACTGGGTGAAGGGCAGGGAATGGTGAGGGGATAAAGGTCAGGTTTCTGTGCAGGCATAATTTTGACAAAGAACTCCAATTCAGTTATTTCCAGTTCTACATCTAGACTTGTCTAGCAACCGATGTACTATGTGCTTGAATTTCCAACTTCTCATTCTTTAAAGTCCTTTTATGATTCGCAGACATGCTGAAAGTGATTTGAATGTAAACGAGCATTCAGAGTTATTGTCTCCGCAGCTGCTTTGTTAGTCTGTAAAGTGGATCTCCCTGAACTTCATAGTGCCAGTTGGGTTCTCCCCATGCATATGCTTGGCACTGCTTGCCATTCTGCTATATGGCATCTGATGGCAACAGACATAATTTGTACAGGACCTCCATCTTTGAAGTTACTACCCCCATGCAAAAAATATTGCAGTTTAAAGATTTATGTAAATGTTACATTTATAATGATACAGGTTACAATATTTCCTCCTTGAGGAAATATTTCTAAATGTTTCTACATATTCTTTATATAAAATAGTTTGTCACAATTTTCTCCTGTGGTTTGGAGCTTAGAAGAGAGAATGAGATTTTTGAATAGGAAATCTGCCATTTCTCATTAAATTCTCATTACACTACTAGGCAATAGGTGCGATTATTGTCATTGTTCAAATGATGAAAGGCTGTGAGATGCTAGGTTATTTGAGGGATAAAAGGGACTAATAAGGTTGCTAGTTTGGAAATAATATTCTATCCCATTACACCTAAATTTTGCCAACTTTTTTTGAGTGACTCAGATTTTAACAGGCATTCAAAACAAACAAAATCCTTACAGTTTGGTTGCATGATAAAATGTTTAGAAAATCTACTTAATATATGTTGCTCAAATTTATTATGGCAAAACATTAAAAAATTTTAATTGTATCATACAATATGATGTAACCTACCCAGCCCCAAAAGATGTAGGGTTTCTTTTGTAACTTGTAAATATTTCAAGAGAAATATAATTCCAAGGTACAAAATGTTAGAAAGATGTTGCCTCTGAAGTATATATACTTCTCAATGAAGTGGTTTTTGAAAAGAATCTAGCTCATTTTCAAAAGCAGAGAGTCACAAAATCACTTTTTCCACAAGGTATAAAGAAATATTTACTTTGGAGTGACTGCAAGTATGTGCTGAGGACTGAATGTATTTTGTTCTCAATATTTTCTTAAAACCACAGGAAAGGATTAGGTTTTATATATTCTTTCATATCCTCACATCTTTAAAGGAAGACAAAGGTATCAGGGTATGCTATGATTTATTCTCAAGGGAATTACCATTTGCATTTTATAACTATTTTTGTTTTGATATATAGGATTTTCTAGAGTATACCAAAAAGCCTAGAAAAGACTTCAGAATATGGCAGGGCCCTTGATAAAAGAAAGACAAATTGTTCCCCATTGTGCTTCCTGCACTACTGGCCAAAATACATATAATTGGACTTTGCCAGTCGTACCTTGTTTTTTTTTCACCCTCCAGTCTCTCCACCCTTTACCACATACCTACACATAAACACACATGAATGCGTACACTCACAGACAATTCTAATATGCAAACCAGAAGAAGTAAAATGTGGATTATGACAATATAGGTAGAATGCTTCGAAATCTCTAGTCTTGAGCATTTGAAAGCAAGCCCTTACACATTTTTGTCATTCTTATATACTTTTCTCTTTGATTAAATCATATTTATGAAACTTCTACTATGTTTCAGGATTTATAGTACAAATAAGGAGGCCAAGTATGGACTAGATAAAGTCTCACTAGATACGGAGCTTAGTCAAGTATGGACACTGACCTGGAAAGTGAAGTGTGAAGCATATTAAGGAAGAAGAGGTTCAGTGTTAAAAGTTATTAGACTAAAAGGTGAGGAATTAAACTTGTCTAGTGATGGAGAAGCATTCTTTAAAGATCTAAGTCTTAGACTAACATGAAAGGATAAATAGGAATAGGGTGAGGATGAAGGATTGACAGTGTCCTATACAAATACACCTCCCTGGGGAAAAAAAAAAAAAAAAGCAGAACCAATAAATTCTGTAAATAATCCTTAAAATCTGAATGAAAGTCAGAAGATGTACAACATAAAGATCAAAGCTAAAGTGCCATGAGATAAGACTGGAGCTGTAAGAACTATAGTGTCAGTAGTTTCATAGAGATTTTGGATATTCCACAACAAAAGGAAGCTACCTCATGGTTTTAAGAATGGCAATGACAAGGTTAGATTTCTATTTTCACAGATTCCTCTGGTTTCTGGGCCAAGAATGAATCAGAGAGGGCAAGCACAGACATGGAGGGAATGATCAGAAACCCTCACAGTGGTAAGCATTTGGGCTTCACTGACGATGGCAGAAGAAGGGATATTAATATTCCAAATATAGGAAGAACAATTTGATAAATAATTAGATATGGACTATGAGGAAGAATGAAAAATCAAGGATTACTTCCAGGTGTCAAGTTTAACTAGCTGAGAGATTGGTGGTCCCTTCTGCAATGAAAAAGAACACTGGAAAAGAAATACGCCTCCTTAAGATGATGAGTTTGGTTGGCTAATAAGTTCAATTTGAAGTTAATGACCAAAGTTTAATTTAACCAGAACTTACAGCACTAATGAGAAAATGTAGGGATGACTGAGGCTCCCTCACCTCTCCCCAGTGACAATATTTCCCAGGTCTCACTCTACAGGGATTGTTCCATTCAGGACCATAGTGTCCGTCTCAATTTGCTCTTTGAAGCATTGTTAATTTGGGATTGGATTCTATTATTGAGTGTGATGCACAAGCACACAGCTGCTTGTCGTTCATGACTGCTGACACTCCCCCAAAAAGTGTCAAATAAAACCTGGTGTGACTAAGCAAACCCTCAAGGAAACTCATCACTCCATTCCTCTCAACCCAGTTTTGCTGGTAAACGTGATATCCTAAGTTTAAAATAATCAAACTGAGAATCTTTTTTTCTCTTTTGCATTTCATTTTTCTCCTTCCTTTTTTAAAAAATTGCATTTAGTTTTATTTTCTTTCTGAAAATATCAGATAACTTAGCAGCCATATGTACAGATTTAACTTCAATTGAAGCTCTAAGGTCAATAATCATAATAGTGGTGAATACCTATAGACTGCTTCAGATAACTTGGGATACCTTGTTGTCATTTACAAATTCAAACTAAAATGTAGTGGATATAAGCAGATTTGTTAAATTTTTCCAGTTGGACTCTAATCTCATAACATGCCTCAAGATTAGATTTTAGTTCTTAATAGTTTAGCCAACTTTTCCCTTTAGAGGATAAAAAGCAGTTACCCCTAAGACAAGATTGGAATTACTGTGCAATTCTTGGAAGAGGAAATGGCAATCCTGTCTTTGTAGATCTAGTTCCTTATGTCAACTTCAGAGCTTTCTGATCTCATATCTAGAGCTTCCGTGGTTAAGGAACAGTAGTTCTTTATACAAGATCAATGAAACTCTGATTTTAAAGTTTCAGAGACTCATAGTAAGAAACTTAAGAAGAGAGTAAACAAAATGAATAGAAAGAATTACTAGTGAGAGACTGAGTAGCTTTTATCTTTGATCTTTTCTTTCCAAAGTTTAAGGCACCCTCCACCTTCTTTATCAAATAAGAAATAGCAGTAGAAAAATTAAGGGAAATCTGATGTTAGAGTAAAGGCTTTGGGATAAAAGAAGAGAAAAAGAAAAAAAAAAACTTTTGAATAAATCCTATGGTTTTATTACCATACTATAATGTTCCAATCCATAAAGTGTATGTCATGTTCGAAAAAATAGTGTCAACCATTGAAGCATTTAATACACAATGTAAACTTGGCTTCACTCTGTTCTGGAACACACTGAACTCATGTAAAGCCAAATTTCAGATCCAAGCACAACTGGAAAATTAAGAACTTTAGTTTTGCAGCAAAAGCGTATCATGAAGTCCATTTAATCGCCTGCCATCGTTGCTGTTTCTGTAACCATGTCAACAAAATATAAACAATAGTAAATGTCACTATTTAAGGTGCTTAAACCATGGAGCCACCAAAATTGTATGGAAAATTGTATGGAAAGACGTACTTTGGTACAGGAAGCCAGGGTGAAAGGAGTATTTCAGAGAAAGCCGCTCTTTTTTGGCAGAGACTGACCATTCCATGTCGGATTTCTCATTCAGAAGGACCTTTGGAGTTCTACCATCTACTGACTTCATCTGTATGCAATATTTAATGTAGACCCGAACCTTGGATGGTAGAATACTTTCTAAATTGGTTGCTCATTGAGAAGTAAGTTTCATAAGAAAAATCACTCCCTTGTGTGTTTCATATCCTTTGAGGATGCTATTTTTTTTTTAACCAAACAGATAAATCAACGTTAGTGGGATTTTACAGAATAAAAGTAAAGTGGAAACCTGAAAATTAATAATTGGAGCAATTTTTATTCATTATTTCAGTTACTTTTTTGAAGTATCAAATGTTAGTACACAAAGTTGCTTTCCTAATGTACCAAAGGCTTGTATTATTTTTTTAAGATTTTATTTATTTATTTGACAGAGAGAGATCACAAGTAGGCAGAAAGGCAGGCAGAGAGAGAGGGGGAAGCAGGCTCCGCGCTGAGCAGAGAGCCCGATGCAGGGCTCGATCCCAGGACCCTGAGACCTGACCTGAGCCGAAGGCAGAGGCTTTAACCCACTGAGCCACCCAGGTGCCCTCAAAGGCTTATATTAAAGAGTGCAGTCACTAACCCTAAAACTTCCCATTACTCAGACAACTTCTCCAGAGATAATAATTTTGATTCTTAGTAATTATTTCCGTATTTCTAACCAAAATGTGCTTACATTGCTGTTAGTGATTAGCAATTTAGCATTTATCTATTGACTTCTGTTATGTCAAATGGAGATAGATTTCTTTCTTCAACCTTTCTTTCCCTGCCCTCTCAATATAATTATGTAACTACTGACTTACTGAATTAAACAGTGTTTACATCATCATAACCATTGTTGACTATAGTACCAAGCATTGTACTATAATTGGATTTTTTATTTATTTATTTTTTATAATTGGATTTTTAATTGTCAAACTTGTTTTTCTTAAATCAACAATTCCCTCCTTTTGTCTTTTCTTTCTCTCCCTTTCTCCTCCCCCCTCCCCTTTCCTCTTATCTCTTTCCTCTTCTCTATTTCTCTCTATATGTAATCACCACCAAATCAAAACCAAAAGTCACCAACAAATAACTTCTCATATTATCCATTTACTAAGTGTCTTGTTTTCCTGCAGCTTGTTCTTCCTCCCTAAGTTAAAAACTGCCCTGGCTATTTTAGAAATCTACCTGATTCCCAGTCACTCTAGGCTTTTCTTCACTGTTCTCCTGGGTTAGATGCACCCATTCCTGCATCTTACATCTTTATCTTGGTTTGCATTACTGCTTCCTCTAATCATTCACTAAAAAAGTAGGCATAGGGACAATATTTGGGGGGCCCCTCATAGGTCTGAAATACCTCTCTATGTATTGTATATTCTTGAGTCAAGTTATCTAGCCATATATCAGTATTTTTCAGAATTGTTATAGCAGTTTTTTGAAGTCTGTGTCATTCATCTACTTTTAAAAATAATTTTATTAACTGGGCCACCTAGGTGGAGCCAGTTAAACAACAGTTAAGCATCAGTTAAGCATCTGACTCTTGGTTTCAAGCTCAGGTCATGATTTCAGGGTCATGAGATTGAACTGTCTGTCAGGCTCTGCCCTCAGCACAGAGTCTGCTTGAGATTCTCTCTCTCTCTCTCTCTCTCTCTCTCTCTCTCCCCCTCTCCTTTACCCCTCCCCCTGCTAGCATGTGTTTGTGTGCACTCTAACAAATAAAATCTTAAAAAAATAAGAAAATAAAAATAATTTTATCAAATATGTACGCATCTCTAAATAATATATTAAGTTTTGCCATCTTTGAATTTTAAAAAACAGAATCATAAGACTTATTTTGCAGCTAACTATTTTCTCTCATTCTTGTTTTTGAGGTTCATTCATATTGGTGCATATAACTTAGAGTTTTAAATTTTTTCATTGATGTATAATAATTCTAGTGTATAAGTATTCTAAAATTTACTTATACTTCCTGGCATTCACATGTTGAATGGATTGGTTTTTGCCATCATAAACCATGCTACTATGTGTACAGTGTCACAACAATGTAAAGATCTATTGCTGTGTTTCAAGAATATATAAAGGAATGAAATCCTGGGACCAGATAAATGCATGTTCAACTTAACTAGGTAATGTGATACTATATCCAACATGGTAGTAAAATGTATACCCCCATGTTTAGTTCATGTTAATCCTTGTCCTTGCTGATATGTGGTTTCTTCTGACTTTAAAATTTTTCCTGATCAGTTCTACAGGAAATGATGCCTTATTTTGGTTTTAATTTGTAGTCACCCAATGGCTAATGCAGTTGGGCATCTTTTCATGTTCCTACACATTTTGCGTGTCCTGTTCTGAGAAATACACCCATGTCTTTTGCTCATCTTACTATCAATTTGTCTATTTCTTATTTATAATGAGTCCTTTATTTTGGATATGAAACTTTCAGCAATTAAATGTATTACAAATTTCTCTCAGGTGTTATTTGTTTTTTCACTCTATGCTGTTGTTTGATAAACAAAATTCCTCAATGTAACTTAATTACATTGCATATAGTTAATGCATTTAAATAATCAATATGTTTATTGTTCACATTTATAATTTTTTTTCAAGAACTCCTTCCTTATCCAAAGGTTAAGATGAGGATAAAGTATTTGCTAAAGGGCTTAATTTTTTTTCTGTCACAATTATATCATATATATATATGTATATATATATATATATATATATACACACACACATATATACCTATATATATTTCTTTGCTTCTCCATGTTTGAGTTTTCTTTTATTTTTAATTAACATATAACATTATGTTAGTTTGAGATATACAACATAATGATTCAATATTTCTATATATTGCAAAATGGTCATCACAGTGCCTAGTTAACATTGTCACCATACATACTAACATTTTTGTGTGTGATGAGAACATTAAAGATCTAGTCTTCTAGCAACTTTTACATGTGCAATATGTTATTATTCGTCATATATTACATCTCCATGAGTTATTTAATAACTGGAAGTTTGTACATTTTGACCTCCTCTACTCATTTTGCCCACCCCCACAACCCCCGCCTTTGGCAACCACCAATCTGTTCTCTGTATCAACAATTTTTTTTTTAATTCCACATGTAAGTGAGAGTATATGGTATTTGTCTTTCTCTGATGACTAATTTCTCATAGCATAATGCTCTTAAGGTCCTTCCATGTTGTTGCAAATTAGTTGTTTTGTTTTGTTTGTTTACTAGGGTTTTTTTTTGAGATTGAATTTTGAGTTACTGATTTTTAATCATTCCTTTTTTAGCATATTTATTTAATGTTATATATTTGTACCTGTGGATTCCACAAATTTTCCAAATTTCAGGAAGTTAGTGTTTTTCTATTATCTTAGTTTTATTATTTTCTAATTAATTCCATTGTTATCATTGATTAAGTCTTTCTCAATGACCCAAAACGTTGTGTGTCTGTTGTATAAGCACTCAAAAACATTGTACGTTGCATGTGCACTTGAAAAAGTATATATGAATTATGTTGCTGTTGGATACAATATTCTTCATAAAACCATTAGGTCATTTTCAAAAATTTTTGCTTAGATCTTGTATATTCTTGTGAATATTTTTTTCTATGTGTTCTATTAACTATTGAGAGAGTTGTATTGAAATCTTTGTATATGCTGATTTTTCTATTTCTCTTCTAGTTCTGTCAATTTTCTGTGGTTTACTTATATTTTGTGTGATTAAGATTTAGGATTGTGTTATCTTTCAGTTTTATTGATCCTTTCTCATTAAGGCTCTATTTTGTCCAAAGTCTATTTTGCCTAATATTTCTACAGCTTCATCAGCTTTATTTTTGCTAGCATTTCCTTTTTATGTTTTCATTCCTTTTATAGTGAACTTTCTTATGTCCTTATATTTCAAGAGTAACTTTTTAAAGCATCAAAGAGTTGGGTTTGGGGGCGCCTGGGTGGCTCAGTGGGTTAAAGCCTCTGCCTTCGGCTCAGGTCATGATCCCAGGGTCCTGGGATCGAGCCCCGCATCGGGCTCCTTGCTTGGTGGGGAGCCTGCTTCCTCCTCTCTCGCTCTCTGCCTGCCTCTCTGCCTACTTGTGATCTCTGTCAAATAAATAAATAAAATCTTTAAAAAAAAAAAAAAGTTGGGTTTGGTTTTGTTTATTGTTATCTGACAATTTTAGACTACTGGTAAGAGTAGTCAATTTACCTTTTATATAATTACTGACATACATGTATTTATATTTATCTTCTTACTATCGTTTCTAATTTCAATTATCTGTTTTGTGTTCCCCTTTCCCCTGTTTTTGGCTTTATTTCTGATTCAATAAGTTCTTTGTTACTTCCTTTTTATTCCATTAATTTTTAATTTTTGTTCTTTTGGTGATTATCCTAGAAATGATAACATACATTCTTGTTCTGAAAACTTGTAATATGTCCTGCTATCTTTTTAGAGGTTCTTAGCATCTATTTCTCAATAAGAATATAAAATCAAAAATAATTTTACATAAACTTTTTTCCCCTTCATTAACATGCAATTTATTAAATGCAAACTTCACATCTAAACTTCCTTTGAGTCAGATCTTACCACAGTACCAAAAAATCACATTTATAATTTCATATAAACTTATTTTCTTACACTTAAATTCCATTATCAAAACAATACATAGACTTCTGTTTTGTAATAGTGGTTTCTTTTCATAATTTAAATAATATTCTGTAGAACTACAATCATAGTATAAGGTTTATACTCTTTCTTATTTGCGTGGGAAAATTAAGATTTTCCGTTCTGATCCTCCCTCTTTAGAAATAGTGAAATAAAATGGTGAGCCAACATTTAGGATTTGTATTAATTTAAATAGAGCCAATATTTCTTTCGTAATTTTTATATAATTCTCTAAACTCACACATTTCCAACACAATAAATATTTCTTACCATCAAGTAGTCCTAATGACAGAGCATGTTCCAAAGTCTTAGAAAAACAGTGTAATAATGCAGCAAGAGTAAAGAGCCACAAATAAGTAAAATAAAAATTAAAATGATATAAATTATTTCTTTAACTTATCTAGAATAATGAAAGTTAGAATCCCTGGTAAGGTCTAGTCAATACACTAAAGTATCTTTAAATATTTGAAAGTAGATTATGTATTTTAATGATCATTCAAGTGTTCTTTAGATGTCTCAAGATATGACAATGTAGATACCTAAGTAAGAAATATGACAAATTCAGTTTATATTTAATTTTTAAATTATTGTTTAATTATTAAAATTTTTATTTTAAAATTTTTATTATTAAAATTAAAAAAAATTAATTACTTACATCTCACAAAATCATGTTTTTGGAATCTCATATAACTACATCAATACTAATTATATTTACCAGCTATATAAATGGAAAGATATAGAAATGTTTGCTTATCATTTCCAACTTTAAGAATAATAGTCTTGACCTCTTTGATTCAGATAGTTTGTCTGAAAATTGAGAGAAGTATCATTACAGTCTTTATTTCCTGCTCTTTCTAAGAGAGATATATCTAAATAGAGATGTAATATGAGCCTCTGGTATTTGGTAGCTTTGCTTAAGACTACAAGTAGAAATAAATATAATATAACAATAAGCATGACTTAAACTGTTAAGCTGTGTCACTGGCAGACACAAGGGAAAATAAATAAGTTCTATTAGTCTTATGTTACTGATTTTTTTACCAGCCCCCCACAACCCCACATCAAATATATAAACAACTCCCTTAGATAGAAACATTAGGATATCTGGACAGCCCCCACCCTGCAGGACTACTTTCTGGATGCTATATAGCTTTATAGCCATTTTTAGAAGGGAAACTATTAAAATTTAAATCAGCTTAGAAAAATTATTAGTGTTGATAAATTATCTTAGAATTCAGAAATCAAATCTATGGGCTCATATGGCATTTCAAAAAAGTAACCAAACTTTTCTACTTGTCTTTTTTGAATGCTTGACTAAAGTTTGAAGAAACATAAAAATTTAAACCCTGTGACTGTTAGTATGCAATTTGTGAACAAATGAAAAGTACACCTTACTGAGACATATATAGTTATGATATCCAGATGTGCATTGCATAATGTTGGCAGTATACAGAAAGTTATAATGTATATTTTAATCTTTTAAAAATGATAAACTAAGAAATGTGTGGAAGTGGTGCCTCTAGTCACCACTAACATTTGCTTTTACCTATAAGATTTAGGATTCTATTCTCAGAATTCAAAAGAAATTCACAATTTTATGGCCACACTCCTTAGTGTTTCTAGAGCCCCATTTCTTAATTTCTCTGTAGGTTCTCACTTTATGGAACACTTATTTTAATTCTTCTGCTTTAACATTTGATGAGTCTTCTTATTTTTTTGTCTTTGTAGCTATTCTTTCTTTGCCTCCTTTTCAAGATCTTTACTTTACCTGGATTCCAAAACATGAAGAAGACACTAAAATTGTGTCTTTGTCCATATTCCCTTATTTCTTGAAGCCTGTTCTTGTTGAGAACCATCTAAGGTCCTAAAGATCAATGCTTCTCTGTTCTATGTGTTCTCTCTCAGCTCTTGCCAAGAATATCTACATGGATATCCTTTACGAATATCAAACTCAAGCACTATAAACTTAACTCATCTGTCACTTCTGAATTGTAAAAACATTCTTGCTCTTCCTTCTCCTGCTGACTCAGATATCATTTGAATAAAAGTGAACTCTGGAAATTCAAACTCACCATGATGCTTTCCCAATGGCTCATGTTTACTAAGCCCCAATTTCTGTCAATTTTTTAATTGCAAAACTTCACTCAACACCAGTCATTCTTTTTAACTCACATTTCTCCACATTTGTGTTTAAGTTCTTGTGATAATTTGTCTGAACCACTGCAATTGTCTGCTATCTGCTTTTAAGGGTTCTCATCTCTACATTTCAATAGTGCTCCATATAATGACAAGAAATTTTTTAGTAATTTTAAGGATGCAGACAAAGGAGAACCTTCCTACACTGCTGGTGAGAATGCAAGCTGGTGCAGCCACTCTGAAAAACAGTATGGAGGTTCCTAAAAAAGTTGAAAATAGAGCTACCCTACGACCCAGCAATTGCACTACTGGGTATTTACCGTAAAGATACAAATGTAGTGATCTGTAGGGGCACGTGCACCCGAATGTTTATAGCAGCAATGTCCACAATAGCCAAACTATAGAAAGAACCTAGATGCCCATCAACAGATGAATGGATAAAGGTGGTATATATGTACAATGGAATACCAGGCAGCGATCAAAAGAAATGAGATCTTGCCATTTGCAACAAAGTGGATGGAACTAGAGGTATTATGCTGAGTGAAATAAATCAATCAGAGAAAGACAATTATCATATGATCTCTCGGATATGAGGAATTTGAGAGGCAGGGTGGGGAGTCGTAGGGCTGGGAGGGAAAAAATGAAACAAGATGGGATCGGGAGGGAGACAAACCATAAGAGACTCTTAATCTCATGAAACAAACTGAGGGCTGCTGGGGGGGGTGGGAGGTGAGATGGATGGGGTAGCTGGGTTATGGACATTGAGGAGGGTATTTGCTATGGTGAGTGCTATGAGTTGTGTAAGACTGATGAATCACAGACCTGTACCCCTGAAGCAAATAATACATTATATGTTAATTTAAAAAAATCAAGTACATCTTGAGTAAGTGAAGATCATTTATTCCTTGAAGGTCTGGCAGTCAGAATCAACATTATGAAAACTGGTATCAACATATTAGCAAAAAGCATTTTTAAAAATTTAATAACATCTAACTGAGGGTAACCCAGCAAAAAAAGGTTTTTAAGGAATTTTTATATTAAAATAAATTGTGAATCATCCATTTTTAAAGTGAAAGAAGAACTCTGCCTTTTGAACATAACTTGCTTTTGAATATAAAGATTTATAGTGTCCTTTTATCACCCAATGTGATACGATTTATAAGAGCTATATTGTATACAGATACTTCCTAGTGATCTGAATTTCCTTTATTGTCTTAATTTCTAGGTACAAGTATTACAATCATTTCTTTCTCATATTCATGACTTAAAAAGTGTGAGCATTTATTAATTTCTTATATTTTTAAGAAATTTAATAAATATTATCTCAGTATTTCTAATAACCTGTGTGATAAGGAAACTAAAATGATAATCACAATCAAGTGATATGCATTTTAACAAAGAAGTTGTTTACACAGATCATTAAATGCAGGTAACTACAGATCATTAAATGCATTTTTAAGAGGGCTAAGGATGGACAGATAAGAGGGCTGTCACTATGTGTTGTAGTACCACCACTGCATTCTAGAAATCAGGTACTGAAGAGCAGGGAACTGCTACCAACTGAATGGCTACCATTACCCAGAAAGCTGGTGACTATGGAATGAAATGTAGAGTACAACCTCCTCAAAAACCACGGCAAAAGAAAGGGAATGGCTTTTACCTTCTTTCTGCCTACCAAAAAATCACACGGTTGCTGTCTCAGTGGCAGAACTTCAATCACACTCTCATGGTGAAGGAGTCTGGCAAATTTGCTTCCCAATCTTTATGGAGTGTAAAAGAAATAGTGGATATTGATTCTGGTTGCCAATAGGCAATATCTATCACATGGGGTCGACTTTACGAGTTTTGTGTTCTATGTCTAATATTCCTTCTTTATAAGCACCCAATACCAGTTGTGCCAGCTGCGCCCTGCACATTCATATGTTACAGTGCAGGCTTCACTCAGTGTTCTTATATTATATATGGAATTAGTATGAGGAAGGTCAAGTAACAATATAAAGAAAATGTGTGACCATGATGGATTTACACCAGCTTTTTCCAGTAGAACTAAAATGTAAGCTGCATATGTACTTTCTTAGTACCCACATTAGAAAAAATTAAAAGAAACAGAAAAAAATTAATTTCAACAATATATTTAGCCCAATATATGCCCAATAATATGAAAATATAATTAATATAACATTATAATGAAATATTTTATTTTTTGCATACTAAGTCTTCGTAATAAAGCATGTATTTTATACTTACATCTCTTCCAGGTGGTAAATTTTCAGTAAAAATATTTAGTTGTATTTAGATTTCATAAAATTCATAATCGAAGTGAGAAATTCACATACTCAAGCTGTTCCAAAAATACTTTCATGTTTTTAAATAATGGCCTTACACTACAAATATTTGCATGCATATTGATAAAGCTGATTCATTCTTCTTGCATGGATTGATTTGCCTTTAAAACAAGAGCATACCAGTACATAGACAGAGGATAACCCTCATACCAAGATGCTTACATCTTAAACTTTGAAACCTGTGAATATGTTGTCATATGGCAAAGAGCAATAGAGAAAATCAATAAAGCCAAAAGCTAATTATTTAAAAAGTGAAAAAAATGATAAGTGTTTGGCCCGCTAACTAAGAATAAAAAGAAGACACAAGTTACTAATACCAAAATGAAACAGAGGACATCATTAAACTTTGCATAGACATTAAAATCATACTAAAAGAATATTATGAAAAACTTTATGCCCATAAATTTTATAACCTAAACAAAAAGAATAAATTCTTTGAAAGAAACAATCTGCCAAAATTCATACGAGAAGAAATAGCTAATCTAAATAAGACTATATCTATTAAATTTAATTGAAAATTAACAATTTTCCAAAAAAGAAAGCACCAGGCCCAGATGGGTTCAGTGGTGAACCCTATCATACATTTAAGGAAGAAATTATATGAATTCTTTACAATCTCTTACAGAATATAGAAGTAGAGAAAATAGTTCCTAACTCACTTTCTGAGGCCTGCATTCCCCTAATACCCAAACTAGACAAAGACATCACAAGAAAAATACAAACCAATATCTCTCATGAACATAAATATAAAAATCTTCATGAAAATATTAGAAAGTCATATCCAACACTATATAAAAATAATTACATAGCACAATCAAGTGGGATTTATCCTGGATATAAAAGGTTGGCTCAATATTTGGAAATCAATTAATGTATTCTCTTATATCAATAGGCTGAAGAAGAAAAACCACATGGCCATATCAAGAAATGCAGAAAAAGCATTTGATAAAAACTGATACCCATTTTTTTATAAAAACATGTGGTAAGCTAGAAATAGAAGTTTTCTCAATTTGATGAAGAATACCTACTACATAACTACTTAACATCATACTTAATGTGAGAAACTTGAAACTTTCCCACTAAGATCAGGAACAATTGTCCCCTCTTACCACTCCTTTCCACCACCATACTGGAAGTCCTGGCCAATTCAATAAGACAGGGAAGGGAAGGGAAGGGAAGGGAAGGGAAGGGAAGGGAAGGGGAGGAAAGGGAGGGGCAGGGAAGGGAGAGGAAGGGAGGGGAAGAGAAAGAAGTGGAAGGGAGGGGAGGGGAGGGGAGGGGAAGGGAGAAGAAGGGTAGAAGACAGATTAAGGAAGTAAGAGATAAAATTGTTTTTGTTCAGAGATGACATGATCATTATCTAGAAAAATCCAAAAGAACCAACAATAATAAATAATTATAGGAACTAATAAATATATATATTTATATACATATAAATATATACATATAAAATAAATTATAGGAACTAATAAATAATTATAGCAAGGTTGCAGGATATAGGTTAATATAGAAAAGTCAACCACATTCCTATATACACAATGAACAAGTGGAATTTGACATTTAAAACACAATGCCATTTACATTAGGCACACACACAAAATGAAATACTTCAGTATAAATCTAACAAAGTTGTACAAGATCTATATGAAAATAGACTACAAATACTACAAAACACTGATGAAAGAAATCAAAGAATAATTAAATAAATGGAGATATAGTCCATGTTTATGGATAAGAAGACTCAGTATTGTCAAAATGTCAGTTCTTTCCAAGATGATCTATAACTTCAATGAAATCCAAATCCAGCAAGTTGTTTTGTGGATATCAACAAACTAATTCTAAAATTTATATGGAGATACAAAAGACCCAGAATAATCAACACGATATTGAAGGAAAACAGAATCAGAGAACTGGAACCACCTAATTTCAAGACATACTGTAAAGCTGAAGTAATCAGGACATTATGATATTGGACTCCTGATACACCCCTCAAAGGCAAGTAGATAAATGAAACACAAAAAAGCACCCAAAAATACACTGACATAAACACATTCAGTGATCATTGCAAAGAGACAAAAAGCAGTGAAATGGAGGAAAAAGTGCCTTTTAAACACATGGTGTTGGAACAACTGGATATAAACATGTAAAAAAAAAAAAAAAAAAAACCATCTCGACGCAGATTTTACACCCTTCCCAAAAGTTAACTCAAAATGGATCACAGAACTAAATGTACAATGCAAAATTTTCAGTCATGAGGGAAACTGATTTTTCCATATCAGGCTAAAACTCTTCTTTGACAGTAATAAGCAATTTAAACACCTACACTATACATTTGATATTTTAAGCTGTGGATTGACATTTCTTTGTTAGTCTGGAAGTCTTTTGGCACAAAATGCAACCAGAGTATTCACTGGGTAGTGCCTCTTATATCAAATGACTAATTTTTTTTTAAGATTTTATTTATTTATTTGACAGAGAGATCACAAGTAGGCAGAGAGGCAGGCAGAGAGAGAGGGGAAGCAGGCTCCCTGCCGAGCAGAGAGTCCAATGCGGGGCTCCATCCCAGGACCCTGGGATCATGACCTGAGCCGAAGGCAGAGGCTTAACCTACTGAGCCATCCAGGCACCCGTCAAATGACTAATTTAAGGCTAAAACCAAATTCTTGGAAATTGTTGAACTTTGAATCAAATGATCTTTAGTATTGTTAGAAAGATTTCTTTTGGATCATGGCTTAATTAAGATCTTTCACTTTTTGAAAGACAGTTTTAAATAATATACTTCATAGTTTCATTGCAAAATATCCATAACTGAAAAAATGATTTTTTTTTACCATCTCTCTATCTAAAAGATGTTTTCTTCTTGGAGTCTATAAGAACATAAGTCATTTTAAAGCTGTCCAAATTTATACTCTCAGATTCTGTTAAATGTTGTTTAAAATTTTTTTGTTGGACATTAATTCTAATTTTATGTGACTTATTTTGCTGTTTATTTTTTTAATTATTGAAGGAAAACTTCAAATAAAAATCATTAAGTATTTACTGATATAATAATTGTACATTTTATTCTCTTCAATTTATTGTAACATTATAATAATATAGTTTTGTTTTGTTTTGTTTTGCTCTGCTGCACCAAATTGCAATGGCCAAATCATCATGAAATTTATGACATGACTTTTACTGGCTTCTTTTTTCTCTCCCATTCTGAATATAGTACTATAATCTTTATTTCCACTCAATTCTGCATTAGTGATGTCTTTAGGTGAAGCTTAAAATTTTTCTGTACTTTTTTAAAAGTAGAAATACAATTTAATTATAATTTAATTAAGATATTAATAAGCATTGTAATATATTGACAATTTATGATTCCTTTACAAGAAATGGTCAGCATTCTATCAAATTTATCTTCTTTTTAAATTTTCTGACATGTTTTAAAATAATTTTCATTATATGCAAATGCATTTACTTAAATAAATATGATTATTTAAATTTGTACCTAGCCTTCTCTTGAATAAATTATTATACTAATGCCTTTTACTATAACTTCCAGAGGGCAGTTTGGTTTCATGGAACAAATACATAAACTCAGGTCAGATAGACCCACTCTTCATTGGCCTGATACATAATCTGAGCTGCAGTTTCCACAACCAGAATGTGGACAATAACACATAATAACACATAGCTATGAGGATTATTGCAACCGCTAATTCATAGTGCACAGACCGGGTGCCAGGTCCTAGAGATTTAAGGATGAATGTGATATGATTCTTTACCCAGTGCTCAGAGTCTAGCAGAGAAATCAGAAATGTGGTCCAAAATTATATGTGATTTAAGTTATTTCAGGAATATATAAAACACATAAAGTAATAATTTTCAGGGAGGAATAAAAGAAAATTTAAATTGTAAGTAATACTTGCAGAATATGTAGGAGCTGTAGTTTTGCTAGAGTAGAAATTTGTATATAGGAAGAAAAGAAAAATGGAGATATATAAAGAAAAAAGATGAGAATTCCAGAAAGGGAAGAAAGTAATTGAAGAAAACTGTGAACTCTCAAGGACCATGTGAAAATATATTAAAAAGAAAACTGAGATCAATTTGTGAAGGTTCTTATTTGTCATGTCTTACTAAAGCCCAAACACTGGGCAAGTACAGTGACTGAGTGGGAGGTAGGCGGGGGGCGGGGGTGGGGAGTGGTGAGCAGTGGAGAGAAGCTAGTGCATACCCCATCTAAAAGTGGGGAGTGACTAACTCACCAGGAGACAATTGATCTGTGAGGATTCAGAATGCACAGTATTGTTAAACCTGATTTTTTTTTTTTTTCCAGAAAAACTGGCAGTTCTGGTTTTTATGGGTGATCTCAGTTTGTCAAGAGCTGTCAACAAATTCTAATGCTTCGGAAACATCATAAGTGTTAAACACATTTGTTGACTGAGGCCAGTTTGGGACAACAATTTTCAAATTTTATTGTAGACAATAAAGTCATCTGGGGCTTATCAACAGGTATTGACATGATACCATGTTTGCATAGGCTATATGAATGATGGAAAAATGCCCTAAACTGCATGAAAGATAGAAAGAACTGATATTCAAAACAACAGGTTTAGATCATAATCGATGTAAGAGCAGTATAGCATTATAAGTGACAGAAGGACTGTTTGGAAGTATAAACCACAGGACATCCAGACTAGAAACAGAATAAAGGGAACAGGTGAGAAGACAGAATGGCTTAACATTCCTGAGATTTGACTAACCGAGATAATGGTGATGCTATGAACAAAGAGTAAAGTCAGGGGGAGAAGAAAAGTTGAGAATTTGAAAGAAACACTGAGTTATACTATTTAATAGATTACATTTGAAATAGAACTATGCAGGTAAAGATATTCAATAAACAGTAATAACGGTTTGGATTTCAAGAGCAAGATGAGGCATGAAAATATTGATATTTTAATTAATTTTAATTGAGATATAATTAGAGTAAAATACATAGCTCTTAAGAGTATAGTTCAAGAGTGCTAACAATTTATACAACTGTCTTACCAATATTCCAATCAAGATACAACTACTTATCACCTTAAAAGGTCCAATTACCCATTCAAGAAAATCACCTTCTTCCCAGGGCTACAGCTATTTTAATTTCTATCTCCATGAATTAGTTTGTCTGTTTTTGAACTTCATATAAATGGAATCATATAAACTTTTGGGGTCTGGCTGTTTTCACTCAACATGGAATTTCTGACACTTAACCATGTGCATTAGAAGCTCTTTCTTTAATGTATTGCTGAGCAATATTCCATTGTGTTATGTTACCAGTTCTCTTGATGGATATTGTTTCCAATATTTGCTATTATTATAAGTAAACTGCAGTGAATATTCTTACACAAGTTTTAGGGGGGAGACAAATGTTCTTTCTTTTTGTGGAGATGTCTAAAATGGAATTACTGTACCATAATGGAGGAGCATGCTCAACTTTATAAAAGGCTGCCAATGTATTTTCCAAATAAGATTGCACCCTATTATGCTCAGGAAAACAATGGATGAAAGGTTCAGTTGTTTGGCATACTCTCCAATATATAGTGCTTACTGTTTGTTCATCTTTTAAATTTTAACCATTCTACTGAGTGTGTAGCAATAGCTCTTTATTATTTTAATTTGCATTTCTGATGACTAATGATATTGATCATTTTTTAGGTGCTTACTGACTATTCATATATCTTACTTTTTGAAATAATCTAAGTCTTTTATTCATTTTTATTGTTTTTAGCTATTGATTTGTAGGAATGCTCTTTGTTGGGTACGTGTATTTAGAATATTTCCCCACATTCTATAGACTTTTCCATTTTCTTAATAATATATTCTGAGGGGCGGATGTTTTTAACTATTATAAAATCCAGTTACTTTTTTCTTTAATGTTTAGTAATTTTGAAGTTTTACATAATCATTTGCCTTTTCCATTTATCTTTAAAATCCATCTCAAGCTAATAGTTTGCCTGTTCTAATGAATAAGTCAAGGCTAATGCTTTTTTCCCCATATAATTATCCAGCTGATTCAGCACTTTTTTTTTTTAAAGACTGCCCACTGAATTGCATTGGTGTGTTTGTCAAAGACCATTTGACCTTGTACAGGTGAATCTATTTATGTACTCTCTGTTCTGTTCCATTGATCTATTTGCCTGTCCTGTTACCAATTTCACTCTATCTTTAATAATGTACATTTTAAAAATACAGACTTGTCCAGTGATGCATAGATAAGCTGACACACATATATTCCGCATATGTGTCAAGAGCAAACCACTCTGGGAAGAAATAAAACTAAGAAAGGAGAGAAGCCTGGGTGGCTCAGATGGTTAAACATCTGCCTTTGGCTGGGGTCATGATCCCGGGGTCCTGGAATTGAGTCCCACATTGTGCTCCTTACTCAGCAGGGAGCCTGCTCCTCCCTCTGCCTGCTTTGCCTGCAGCTCTCCGTGCTTCCGCTATCTCTGACAAATAAATAAAAATCTTAAAAAAAAAAAAAAAAGAAAGAAACTAAGAAAGGACACTGTAGTTCATCAAACTTTATGAAGCAAGTAGAAGAAAAGTTACCGAAGAAAGTAAAGCGTACTCAAAAAGTAAGAAAATGCAAAGAAAGTTAAGTTATGAACATGGAAATCAAGAAATGAAAGGGCTATGAGAAGAAAGTTTCCAAAAGGGTCTCATGTTGCAGAAAGCCATACAGGTGGTAATAAATAAATAAACAGTAAATAAATAAATAAATAAAAAGTTATTTGGACAATTACAAGAAGTCACTGATTACCTCAGTGAAGACAGCTTCAAAGGTGATGATGGCATATATTTCTTCAATGGATATTTATTGATTGTGTAGGCATATTGCAAAGTGCTATGAACAAGAAATACTGTCAGCCTTTCTGAAGTTTATGGTCCTGCAAACACACGGAAGTTATATTCCCATTAAGGAAGAAATGGGTAATGTGACAAATAAAAATCCAAAGCACAAAAATTCTTTATAGGGTGGCAATAAAAGAAAGAAGTAGCATTTGGTAGTTTTATGAGAAGATGTTGAGAAAAGGATTTTGTTTGTTTTGGTTTCAAGGCAGGGAATGTTTCCATCAGCTTTTCAGCAAAATGGAAGGTAAGAGTAGAAAAAGAGAGATTGAAAAACAGTCTGGGAAAAGTGGAGTAATGACGGATTAAGCCACATTCAAAAAAATAAAATGAGATTCCCTCAAAAAAGCAAAGGTAAAGATTAAGTTTTAGAAAGAAAGAGGAATATTCATTTCTCAAAAATGCTGATGGAACATAGTGAGGGATGAGCAGAAACAGAAGTAAGAGTGGGAGTATGTAACATCGTTCATGAGTTCTCTGTTCTTGGAGATGGTTTCTGCTGAAAGAATAGAACTAAAGCAAGAGACCTAAAATGAGTGACAAAGGGTTGTAAGGGCTATTATGAGAAGTAATAGAAGGAACTGATTGAACTAACTAAAAAGAATAATAAGGACAGAAAAGACTCACCAGAATTTAGAGATAGTGTATGAAGACGCCATCTTAACGTAAGATGAACCATTTTCTCCAGACTCAGGAAAAAGAAGTGGAAGACATGGTGTGGGGGGAGGTGGTGAGGAAGGGTTGATCCTGGTTTAGTTTTGATAGATGTGTACAGTACAATGGGAAAGGTGGAGAGTTTGATTCTCTGGGGAGCTGTCTGAAGTGATTGCCAGTAAGCTTTAATACAGAAGAAAAGAAAGTTAGGCTGATCACCTGAGTGAGGACAGCAATGATTAAGAAATTGGAAGTTAGAAAAATAAGGAAAAAAGGGATGAGGAATGTAAAGAAGAATCCATGATCCAGCGGTGCGCTGCAGCCAGGTACTTTTCCAGCTAAAGATTGTAAGCACTTTTTCCCAATTCTTCATTCAAGGACATCATGGTGGTGATTTGAAATCAGCCACAGTGGAAGTGTTCATACCATGATAACCAGCAACAACTACAAATCAGCCCCACTCTTCTCTTTTTTTCCCCCCAGAGAGTTGTTAAACAATTACCAGTACACCCCTGCGGTGATCCGATAGTAAAACTTCCTATTTTCTTTTTTCCAGAGGTGATAACAGGAAGTAGGATGTAGTTGGGGGAAGGTAGTTCAGTTTACTATCAAGTTGCTATGTACTTACAATAGTCAACATTTTATTAATAGTGACACAAAAGTCATCTAAGATGAGGTCAGGAGAGGATGGTAGTGAATTAGGAAGAAAAAAGTATTGTGAATATGGAGCAAAGACCACATACTCATTGAATAACACTGAAGATAATGGAGAGAAGATAGCGGGGCTTAGAAAATGTTAAGTTAATAAAAAGTAAAGGATGCTAATAGTTGTCACTGAGAACAATAATTTGGAAGTCGTAATAATGACTTAGAAGTATTAATTGAGCTAGTATAACTGACAGTCCCTAGCAAATGGTAGGCTTTTGATAAATATTTTGTTTTTATTTAAATCCTGCCTAAAGATGTTTTGCCACTAATGAAAACAGCTGAGAAGAGGGATTGTAACTTGGAATCCAAAAAATATTCATTCGACTCAGAAAAGGGTTCTTTCTATCTTTAGTTATAAACTTTTACTATTACTTAGAAAAACTTCCTAACACTTGGAATAAGTTCTTAAATTAGCATCCTCCCTCAAAAAAAAAGCTCAATTTTCAAGCTTATTTCTGTTTTTAGAAATTAGTTGATATTTAGTCATTGATATATTCAATCTAATATTACAAATATTTTAATAATATTTAGGAATTACCTTGTCTGTCCACAGGACTAGTAGTTAAATACAAAAGTAGATGTAAAACTACTAATGTAGTTTAATATTAAACTAATAAGAAATTAAAAATCTAAGCCCTAGGGTCACAAGATTCTCTCTCTGTTTTGTTATTTACTGAAAAAATTCTCCTCCAGTGGTCTGTCTCATGTTAAAATATAATTTATTGAATAATGGGAGAGAATGATTTTGGAATGAATCACAAACCAGATTTACTGATAGAAAAATACATACACATTTTCCCAAATACAATATTAGAATATTAATAAAGTCAATGGGAAAACAAATAAATAAATCCCAGCATATCTTAAATATAAAATAGCTAAAGAAGAGTTCACACACATCCCCACATGAATTACACTTCTTGGACAACAGCTGAAACACCTGGAAAATTAACTTGAAAAGGACATTGATAGGAAATGTTATTTGGAATTTGATCTCAAGAAATCTTGAGAAAATGCACCTGGGAAGGCTTTGTGTACTTTCAACTATCTTATGAAAGTTATATAAATAAAAACTCATTCAACAAAGCACCTATTATAATAATCCAATGTCCATTTGGACTTCTCACAGTCTTCCTGAAGACCTCAGTCCCTTAATAATATTTCCAGTATACCAAGTACATACATATGTGTATCATTAGAATAAAACTGTACTTATTCAGGGCCCACTTCAAAATACTGAAACAAACCCCACAAAATACATCCCCGAACTCTAACTTACATTTAATAAAAGAATGTGCTTTTACACTCTCTCCTTCATATATTAATCTTTTCTCTCTTCACTTCAGGGAATATGAATTCTCAAGCACGGAGGGAAGAGAAATCTCCCATTTTCTCTCCCTGAGCCAAGCTTATGCTCAGGACAAAAAGCAATGAATTGTTGCTCCAGGAAATGTTCAATGGCTCCCAGTTCTGAACTTCCATTTGTAAATTCAGAGTGGCCTAGAAATCTCCCAGTAAGATTTAATAACTGCTTAAACAGCTTTAAAACTTGTTAACAGTGGGACAGTTTGAAGCAGGAGGTAGGGAAGGAAAAAAAAAACTACAGAAGGTCTTGAATTTTTGCCAGTCCCTATACCCAACTGTCTTGCCTTTCTGTCCTTTTGCTCACTGACCAAGAACCCTAATTGCTGAACTTTTTAAGTTTAGCCTGGAGCTGAGAAGTCTTTGTTTCCTTCAGCAGTGGAGTTGTCAGATCTCAACACAAAGGTGTAGTAAGAGTCACCAGACTACAACTTGAAATACAGCTGAGTGCTCTCCACCTTAACTGCACAAGGAAGGTGTACACAGTGCGTTCGTCAGGGACCCGGGGTCTGCAGATTGTTTTAAAAATTAGGTGAAACTTGAAGTCAAAAGTGAAATATCTCTGCCAGGTACTCAATATGCAACCCTGGAGAAGTTCATGTAGACTCCGTGCTTCATCCAAGTGGTATGAGTTTGCACAGCTGAAAATGACTATTGCCTATTAATCTATAGGTCTTGAAAAATCAATTTGGATGCAATTTTGTGCATATAAGTGAGCATAGATGTGTGTTCAGTGGCTATGGATGCTTTTTAACTCTAGTTTTCTTTTTACAAACCAATCTTCTAGATTATCTAATCAAAGACTCATTATTTATAATGCCTCAAACTGACCCTTACACTATTCATATTAATTCAGTTAATTAACACAAGTGATGGTTTGATCAGTAGGACATTACAAATGTTCTTCTTCTTAGAGATTCTAAATTGAGGATAGAAAACAACATCCATATTATCAGGCATAACCATATCTTTTTTTTTTTTTTTATCAACATAGATCCATAATCTGGAAACAAGGAAGGAAAGTTGGTTGTGTCATAAGGTGAACTAAAGAATAGTCCAGGTATCTTAAGTTGGGGACACATCTTTGCCTCAAATATCGATATAACTAAATTAAGTGCATTTTAACCTAAATTTTTCAGAGATTTACATTTATAAAGCAATTAATGTGTTAATGTGGAAATCATTCTACCTTCTCTCTTACTCTTGAATGAATTATTCCTTTATTTAACAAAAATTTAACAAACTATGACATCATGCTATTCACTGGGGATTCTGTGATGAAGAAGATAGAAAAATTTTTGCCCTCATCACCCAAATTCTCTTCTCTAGAGAGTTATCCTTGAGTTCCACAAATACAGTTACCAACTACATATTCAGAATACTTACAGCACTTCGTATCTATCTTTTTTAGTTATTGTCATTATGCACAATCCAAGAACCCCAATACTAAACAGACTTCTCATTACGTGACAAGTACATAATACATATTTATGATATGAAGAATGAGTGAGAATCAAAGCTACTAAGAGTTCAGAACTGTTGAGTTACTCAATAATCATTGAGAATTACCGAGTTTAGAATTTATTCCAAATGTTACAAAGCAAGAATATATGTAAACAAAATATAAGTATATCCTACTACTTGGTTAGTGGGTGGAAACAGCTGTGAACAATATTAGCACAATTTCTGTCTTCACAGAACAAGCAGCTCAGCATGGAGAAGAGACAATGGAAATATGGACTATGATAGATGAAGAAGGACACTGAACCCAGAATTTGGTAATGAGGAGAGACTTCTTAGAGTTCAGCTCTAGGCTGAGATCTGCAAGATTAGTAAGTGTTGGCCAGGCAAAGACTTGAGGAGAAGAGAAGAAAAATTCGAGCAGAGGCCTGCAGGTAAGCCTGTCCTGACCAAAGATTTCAAAATCGTTCAATATAGCTGGAGGTGGTAATTAGTAGTAGTAGATAGTAATGAGGACTTGGTGAGAGAGGGGCTAACACATAAGAATAGCAAAGTGGAGAGATAGAAGGAATGTAAATATGAAACAAGCACAGCAGGCCTAGTAGGTCTAGTTCTGGATGTATTTATTTCTGCTACTATTTGCAGGATTTCATATTACTTGGAAGGAGACAAGAAATTCCAAATTCATTTAAAAATAGTATTTAAACATGGAAAAATTGTTTATAGATATGAAATAACTGAATAAAAACTCCATATATGTCTATCTTGCTTGAAAGTATTTTACCTAGAATTTTCCAGATATAGTCCTAATAAATTGTTAGAATCTAAGGAGTTGATAGGACTATAATGATCATTTAATACAACTGTAGCCCTAATCTATAATCTATATAATCTATGATTATATATTTTGAAACAAATTATGTAATTCCTTGGATAAATTAAATATTTTAAAGGAGTAAAAGGTTATTTGTTATTGTTTTTATTTCTCTTTTCTATCTTTTGGGTCCTCTGTCCTTTATTTGAATTGCTTAAAACCCTGTAAAATTTTTTTCCAAATTGTAAACAAATATACAAATTTCTAGTCGTTCATAGTAATATGTTTAGGGATAAGAGAAACATACATGTTATTAATTGTTGTATTGACTAAAATAAACCATCCAATCTCTCAAAGAGAAAGAATACAAATGAGTTTTTTAGTATATCCTGTAACATAATTTCCTTCTTAACAAACAAAACCCCCAAATTTTGGAAGTTTCATAAGTGTGTGTAATTTCTGTAAACAACTTGGGAAGTATTATTTCAAAATATACCATGTCAATCATATAACTACAACTGCTTTTACCAAATCTTTATATATTCCAACCAAATCAGTGAGAACAAAAAAAAAAAAAAGTGATCATCTAGTAATCGATAGGAAAAGTATATTGTTCAATATATGCAATTTTTTAAAATTCTCATAAATTCCTCAGTTAATAATTCTTTCAGTTACCCAGAAACAAAGAAATGGTATCACAGATGGAGCAACTTTACATTATTTTTTTAAAAACAAGAGGAAAGTTCTGTTGAAATCATAATCTATGTTATGTTGAAATGATCTATTTATAGTTTGGATTCAACATGTAAGTTTTGATTGAGTGCACTTTAACTTTGATATGAATTTAGAAGCTCTAAAGTTCCCCTATTGTATCTCCTTATAAGAGCCTTCATTTAAGCAAAAAGTGACTTTAAAAAAAAAAATCAGAAATGACAATAGAAATGAACATCCATTTTCTCTCATTTTTTTGGGAGAAACATGGAGAAGACATGACCACCAGTTGACCCCATGGAGCTGGACCCGGCAATTGAAGTTATTCACCCTCTCCCCTGTCCTTGGAATGTGCATTCTGCTTGCCTTCCCCACTCCCAAAGTTGCCCCTAGGACAGAGCCTCAAGAGAGTGACATGGTGTTGGGACCATCTAGATGGTACATACAATTAAACCCCACCAAGACCTCTCCATACACTTTGAAGATTCTGGCAGGCCAGTGTGCTACCTACCAATCTGGAATAGCTTGCCTCTTTGGTTTCTCCCTGCCCTCCATGTAGAGGGTTCAGTTTTAGATTATTCCTGGAAAGCTCCTAAGGTTTCAAACTAACGCATTTTGCTCAATATATGAAAATAATAATGAGTTGTTAGAGTTAAAGAACACTAAAGGAAGAGTACGGCAGATTTAAAGTGTGAAGCAAAACTACGGTGGAATAATTTTGAATATACGTTTGAAATTTCTTCATTTAATTTGCTGCCTGATACCAATATAGCACTTGGCTGTTTACATTCTTATTAAAGAAGCATCAGAGATCAATTGAATTATTCACGCATGCATTTATTTAATTTGTTAAGTTAATTTACTCAACAGTCATATTGGGTATGTACTATGTGCAAGCACAACACAAAGCACTGAGAAAACAAAATAGACAACCAGTTTCTGCTGTCAATACGAGACAGATGAATACTGAAAACAGACCGTCACATGGTCAATGTCAATGCTATTTTTATAGGAGAATGAAGCAAACCAAAAGCCATTTTAGAACCTGTCTCTTCAAATTAATATTATATAACAAAGCATGCTTAGTACATGCATTTATATCTTTTTGCTAGAGAACACACAGAATAAAATTTTCCAACGCCCCTCTTAAGACATCATAAACCCCACCATCTCCTCACTTTGAAGTTAAGTCATTCTACTCCACAGATAATAACACAGGAAAAAGGCTGATAGGGAAAGGAGAGGGTGTGGGGCATTGCTTTTTATTAGTTTGTAATGTGATATGTATAATGGTGGCTCGACCAAGGAGTTCTGCCTAACCCTCTCTACAGCTGCTGAAAGGGAGAAAAACCGGTAGAAAGAGGAACAGAGCCAAAAACCATTTCAGCAGTTTTAGTCACACAGTTGGTGGCAGCTCTTCATTATCCCCTACTCCCGCTGCCAAAAGAAATCCCCCCAAAACAAAAAACAGACACAAACTAGTGATGTCATACTATCATGCTACTGTTTTGTTTTGTTTTGTTTAAAGCTTTATTTATTTATTTTAGAGAGAGATTGAGAGCAGAGAGGCAGTGGGAGAGAGAATCCTCAAGCAGACTCCCCGCTGAGCGCAGACTCCAATGCCACTGGATCCCAGGACCTTGATATCAGGACCCACGCAGAAACCAAGAGTCCTCCTCTTTTTTTTTTTTTTTTTAAAAGAAGGATTTTTTTTTTTTTTTTTTTATTTGTTAGAGAGAGAGAGAGCACAGGCAGACAGAGTGGCAGGCAGGGGCAGAAGGAGAAGTAGGTTCCCCGCCGAGAAAGGAGCCGGATATGGGACTCGATCCTGGGACGCTGGGATCATGACCTGAGCCAAAGGCAGCCGCTTAACCAACTGAGCCACCCAGGCGTCCCCCAAGAGTCCTCCTCTTAACAGACTGAGGCACCCAGGGGCCCCATTAGCATGCTACTGTTCATGCTATATTTTTTTCTTTCATTTAACATATGGTAACAGTGTTAATATGTAAATTCCTTATATATTTGAACTCTGACTTATATGTATTAAGGATTTTTATTTCAATGTTAATAAACACATTTTATAATTAAACTTCAAAATCATGGATATTATAATCTAACAAGTCTAATTTAGGAGAAGGACCAATTTGGTCTAGAAACCATTTTACCAGAAAAATTTATTCATAAAGGCAAAACACAAATGCCCAAAAGTTCTAGGAGCCTAGAGGAAGGTCACCTAAACTTGTCTCACAGCTTCAGGGAGAGTTTTTATAAAGGTCACTGTATGAAATAAATCTTGTAAAATCCATAGTAACCAGCTAGGCGTTGTGGTGATAAGATAACCACAGTGGAAGTGTGACTGATGAGACAGGGGCACCAGGCAGATTGACAGAATGAGAAAAGGCACATACATGAGAAAAACCATGGAGTGTGGGTAGCTTTCATTTCCTGCAGATGTAAGAGTAGCCCATGTGAAGCTGAAGCTGTAACAGAGATACGAAACTTTATCCCATAGAGCCAATGCAGAGCCACTGTCAGGCTTTTGCTCTGGAGAGCTCTTTCCAGCAGCTGGGAGGCAGATGGACTCATGGGTCAGGTCAGCAGGCAGAGAGCCCAGTTAGGTGACTGGGAACACTGGCCACTTAAGGAATGACTGAAACTCTTTGAGGATAGTGATAATATGAAAAAGAGGGCTCAAGTTAAAAAAAAATCTAAAAATCTGAATCGCATGGGCAGGGTTTGGAATGGGGGATTGAATACGGGGCAGGGACAAGGTGAGGATAAAGGAAGCTATAAGGAAAATGCCTGGATCTTCACCTGGATTAACTAGGTGAGGGATGATCCCTCCTTAAAAGAATATGGCCTATAGGCAAAGCAAATTTTAGAGAGACTCATAACCCACATAGAGACTTAAACTCAATTTCTCACAATTTTCTGGAGCTAATGAGTTCCTTCTTAGATAAATATATTTTCTAGAGGTAAAGAACTATGCATAAACTTTCTCTCTAAACATTGAAAGGTGATGCCATATTTGCTAAGACTTTAATCCAGGGTCATCACTTCACTTACGTGTTCACACATTAGAATATAAATCTAAAAAAATTGGGGAAAGTTATTTAAACCTGAATGCAAAAGTAGCCAAATAACTATTTCATATAATAATCCAAAAGCTTGACCTATAGAGAATGCTTCACACATGTATATAGGGCAAGCACTCTTTTCTCACTACCAATCACAAATCTTACATAGTTTTTGCTATGGGCTGAGTTCTAAGTGCTTCATCATTTCATTCTCATACAACCTTGTGTAATAGGCAGTGTTTTTTCTTATATTTTACAAAAGAGGAAATGAGGCTGTAAGTCACACCCTAGAAGTGACAGGACTGGGATTGGGACGTTGATGGCCCAGGAACTTCAGTCAGGGAGGTGGGCTGTGGCCCTCAGCAGGTGAGGCACGTGCTCCAATTACACCTCCTTGCTTCATGAGCTTGAAGTCCCAGCCTCCCCTCCTCATCCAGAAGCAACCTTTTGTAGCCACAGACATGGAGACCCACCTCACCACGAGGTTTCCTGGCTAAACTGCTTATAATTCTGGTCTGTTTCTGGGCGATGGAGACTTCATTTTGGGGGGGTATTTTTACTCATGTATTTAATTATTAGTACTAAATACTTTATCTAGCAATCCAATAGGCTTGAAACTAAAAGGAATTATTACCCATGGGCTTATCCTGCCTTTGAGAAAAAGTATCTAACATCTTTCTAACCAAAGTAATACATTTTCACACATTAAAATAAATCATAAATTAAGAAGATTTAAATGTACTTAATTTTATCACACATAATCTTCATATTTTAGAGGATTAGCAAAGACTGCACTTAACAAACTCATCACAATGGCTCAGGAAACACACTTGACGCAAAACCACCAAAGGAATTACAGAACTTCTTTGAGAATCTAAGAAAACAGTGTAGTCATTGGGAACCTAGAGATGTATAAAAGATCTAACTCTATTTGAACGGTAGTACATGACTGGTCTTTACTGGAATTCACAAATAAAAAAGCAAGGAAGGGGATGTTTGTGTGGCTCAGTTAGTTGAGCATCCTACTCTTGATTTTTTGCTCAGGTCATGGTCTCAAGGTCGTGAGATCAAGGCCTGCGTCGGGCTCTGCACTCAGTGGGGAATCTGTGTGAGATTCTCTCTCCAAGTCTCTCAGTCCCTTCCTCTGGCTAGTGCGCTCTCTCTCTCTCTCTAAAGTAAATAAAAAATAAGTAAATAAATAAGGAAGGGTTTCTAAATATGTTTCTTTGTATACATTATTGTTCTTTATAATATAAATGTGCTTATTACTATTTTACATATATTCAGAAACCTTAAAAAATATAAACTAATATTTGTTGAGTACTTACTGTATGACTAGTACATTTCAAAGTACTTATACGTTTTAACTCTCTTAAACCTCAAAAAAATGCATGCAAAAGTATTATTCCCATTTTACAGATGCCCACATATACAATGAAGTTGTTTACATAAGATCTCAGAGCTTGTAAATTAAGGGAATATTTTGAAAATATTTAACTGACATCTTCTTTCTTACAATGTACTTCCATTAATTTAAAAACACAAAGCTATTTTTCCCAGAAGGATAATAGAGTGCAACTTAAACTGGACAACATAACTTATTTGAATAAAGATCATGATATGCGACATGTTATAAGTATGACAGGATCTCTTGTTACTGGAAAAGTTGCTGAAGAAATTTTATGAGAAAGGTTTCTGCTGGAAATCATGATTGAATTTTCTTCAATAAAGAACAGGAACACATGCCCTAAATTTAAGGTAGGACATTGAAACAGAAACTTCTCTAATTATTTTAAGATATATATTCATCACAAACATGAAGTGACAAAATTACAAGGTTGCACAAGCAGCTGACAGTTCTAGGGTGTTTCATCACGTTTGTATTTTGGTGAAATAAAAATCCTATATGTTCTTTTCTTTTTCCCATAAATTGTCTGATGGTGTTTAAGTTATTCATTACAGTCAAATATTTTAAATGTAGTGATGATGGATTTATTTCTGTCCCTCCACAGTGCAGAGACAAATCCAATACTGCTGAACAGAATAGTGTAGTATTAAGCAGAAAGAAAAGCAAAGTGTCTTTTGTTTCCTAATTTAAAAAGTAACTCATGATATTCATTGCTTTCATTAATATCCATAAAATAGAGATTTGTACTTAATTATACATGAAAGCAGGAGAAATGGCACAGCCATTTTGGAAAAGAGCTCAGCAGTTTCATAAACAGTTAAACAGATACCAATGTTTGCCCACACCTATGTATGACTGTTTCACTCAACCAAGAGAAAAGGAAATGTATGTGTGTACAAATTGGTGCCTGAATGATTATAGAAGCTTTATTTGTAGTAACTCTAAACTGGGGAAAGAAGCCCAAAGCCCAAATGTCCATCAACAGATGCATGGATAAACATATTGTGGGATACCCAAACCTGGGAATATTACTTAGCAATAAAAACAAATGAACTACTGACACATGCAGCAATGTGGATAAATCTTAAAAAAATTATTCTAAGTGACAGAAGCCAGACCACCACCTCTAAAAAAAGTGTTCATACTGTATAAATCCACATAGAAAATGTAAACTGACTTACAGTGACAGAAAACAGATTAGTGGTGACCTGGGGGGAGGGGGAAAACAGGGAGGGAAAGGTGGGGGGGATGAAAAGAAAGTACAAGAAAACTTTGGGGAGATGAATATGTTCACAATCTTTGTTTTGATGATTGTGTGTGTGTGTGTGTGTGTGTATGAAAATGCGTCAAGTCATATAATTCAGTAATACAAGTTATATAATTCATAATAGTCTATTTATGTCAATTATACCACAATACAACTTTAATTTTTTTAAATAAATTCAAAAAGAATGACTTTTAAGTCAGTAACTTAAAATCACTTTTAATCAGCTTAACCATGGATCAACAGTATGGAAAGCTATTCACTGGTTATCTTAGAACAGCTATGAGAGTCTAACTGTATTGCATTTACATTTTTTCCCTGAGTGCACTTAACAGATTGTAACAGCTTGATGAAGGTAATCTAAATAATGTTTTCAAATGGGTTTCTTTTATTTGCCATATGAGCGACTAATGCATCGAAGAGCATATTCTTGTTATAATTTCCATGTAGTAAACTTTTTAAAGTGGACACTGGATTTCCACTAATAAAAAAAAGACACGTTTTTTAAATCCATTCCATAGTTAACCTTCTTTGCTATTACATTATCAAATTATTGACTCTTCTTTTCCAGATAGTCAGTGTAAATTACTGTTAATTTCCAGAAATAGCTGAACTGTACTTAAATTATTTTATGTAGGTGTATAGACAGAACGATGGATGACCCTGTTCTCAAATCCTCCAATTCCTAATTGTAGTAGACAAAAGATCGTCCATTATGCCAGCCTGCTGACTATCTCTAACGCCACTGTGGTTCATAGCTGGAAAACATTTATCCCAAGACAGTTTGAGACTTACCTTAAATCTTAGAAACCATGGGCTCCACCTAGTGGCCTCTCCCCCAGTTGGTATTATGGTTTTAAATCTCACATTTAGCTCTTCTGTTCATGGCGTTATTTAAATTGTTTTAGTAAAATTATAAACTAACAACTATGTTCTGTTTAAAAAACAGATAAACTTGTTTTCATCCTTTTTCTAATTATTTAACCTTACTACTATAGTGTTTAATATCATGATTTTATTTGATTCATTCTAAATGGAAAGAAAATGGGATCATTTTTTAATGGTAAGGAAGTGGAGAGATGTATGCAATTGCATTTTTCTAAAACGGGAGTCTATTAACCACTGTGTCTAATCTCCAACATAATGTCAAAGGAAACTAATCTAACGATTCCATGATATAAATTATACAAAGCAATGAGCTCATGATCATGGTTACAAGTTTTCTATAGCTTTTTATTTGCAAACAGTTGCTCTTTGAGACACCTAATATTTTTAATTTGAAAAACTGTAATTACATTGGCTCATATTTAGATTATATAGTTATTTATTAAATGCCAGTTAGGATTCCTGAAATGATCACACCTTTTGCTCACCAGATAAAAGATACTATGAATATGCACATTCCACTTCCACTGGGTCAGACCAATGGGAAAATATGTGTCATCCAATATGTCAGAGAGGGCCTCTAAACATTACAAAACTTCTGAGAAGCATATTTTGAGCCAGGAGCCAGGAACTCACCCTTTGCTCCTTTTATCGGTACTTGAACTTGTTTTACTTCCCTACCTGCTATCCCTTCCACTCATTCACCAACCCACAAGCATGTGCCTATGAATGCACAGGGACACACACACATACACATACACAGAGTTTTCCTAGCTCTTGTGACTACAAATAGAATATACTAAGCTTTTTAACTCATACCAGAGACAGACTGATGAGAAGAACATTTTAGGGTAACCAAGGGTGGAGGCTAGGGCAATCCCTAGAGGATCCTGGAGGATATCCACCTTACGAAATCATTCCTTGTCCATTTTTAGGACTAGGTTGAGGTCGTCTGCCTACAAAGGCTTCCAGGTGGTGGGAGTCATCAGGCTCTTGCCAAGAGGCCTGGGAAGGCAGAGGGTGCTGGCAATCCTCTCTCCCAGAGCCCTGGTGATGCAGCTGTTGCATAAGTTGCACAGCGCCTGCTCACGGGACCACCAAAAACAACAATGATACTGCAACATCAGAGAAAGCCCAGACAATGACGGGATGAGAACAGGGTGAGGACAAATTGTTTTATCTGCATCCCCTATACAGATCGGTGTAATCCCTAGGATATCTCAGATGATCAGTGAAGACTGCACTAAAAAGAAAAGACAGAGCCCTTAGCCCCTGCTTTACCGTCAAGTTGCTATGTAATACTGTGCCGTTATTTTGAGTTAAAACATAAAATGAACATTTATATATCTATATATCTAATACATAAATAGACATATATATATTTAAAATTTTTTCCTTGAATTAGCCTGAGTGTGTTCAAAAAATACACAAAATGTTGATGACCAATAGCTTAGTGGGGCATGCATTTTTCAGAATCAATTCAGGAGCATATTGACTCTCTTTATGGAGAGGAGGACCTCTCCCCCATACCTTTTAGGAAAACCTCTAAGGTTTCAACTGACTCACCACAAAACTTTTTTTTTTTTTTTTTTTTTTTTTTTTTTTTTTTTTTTTTTTTTTTGACAGACAGAGATCACAAGTAGGCAGAGAGGCAGGTAGAGAGAGAGGAGGAAGCAGGCTTCCCGCCGGGCAGAAAGCCTGATGTGGGGCTCTATCCCAGGACCCTGGAATCATGACCTGAGCCGAAGGCAGAGGCTTTAACCCACTGAGCCACCCAGGCGCCCCACCACAAAACTTTTAAATACATTCATAGTCTAGGAAGGAGACAACAGTGCCTATTCTCTTCTCTTCTGCCCTCTTTTATTCAGGATTACAACTAGGAATCAAACGCAAGCAACTCTTCTATGAGCTAAAACCAGAGTGCACAATATAGAACATTTATGTGATGAAGATATTAGGAGTCATATATAAGATGTAATCATATGCACATGTTCGGTGGGACCCACAGGAGCCCTGTGGTTCTTATGGTTAGTGATGATTTCAAAGCACATGGCTTTGAATATGGTTGCTGTGGAGACAAACAAGCAATTTACAGAATCTCAAACCTAGAGGATTAATTTTAATAACTTCCATCAAGAAGCAATATAGCATTATAGCTAATAGCACAGTCCTGGGTGCCAGGTTGCCGGGGTGCAAATCCTCATTCGTCATTTGTCATTAGGTCATTCCATAACAGATTATCTGTATGTCTCTGGGCAAGTTAATTGATTTCCCTCTACCTTAATGTTATTATCTGTAACTCTATAAAACAAAGATAGTAATAGTACAAACATGATTGGTAAGCACATGATTTAAGCGAATCTACCTATGTAACATATATATACACATTACACGCGAAAAACAGAATCTTGCACGAATGAGTGCACAGTACATATTGTTTATTAATCCAAGTAGTTATTAAATCTTGTAACTCTTGGTCACCTGCTCTGCAGAAGGCATTTGTTGTCTGAAAGAGATCTCCTATCAGAGAGCTTGATCCCTCTTAAATGAAGACTGCTTCTTTGTCCCTTCCCCATCTTCTTGGTCCAATTACTCTATTATTCTTTCCCTTCCATGTAGACTGAGTTGCAGGAGACAACGCTTGAAGCTATTTTGGTTGTGAGATCCCTCACATAATGAAAGCTTTTCGTAAGAAAACATGTAGAAGTGAGAAACACAAACCTCACCCTTTCTATCAACAGGAATTTTAACAGCCTGCCATCGAAAGGACTCTATTTAAACTTTGGTCTCTGTTTCTATTTAACTGTCTTTTCTGCCCCTTTTAGCAAATACCTGGTTAATTTCTTCAGTTTTCTCATTCTAATTCAGGAAGTTTGTTGTTGTTGTTGTTGTTTGTTTTTGAGAGAACAAAAGAGAGCGCATATACTCTGGAGAAAGGGTGGGAAAGGGGCAGGAGGAGAGGCAGAGAGAGAATCTTAAGCAGGCTCCATGCCCTGTGCAGAGCCAACACTGGGGTCCATCTCCCTGAGACAAAGCCAAGAGTCAGATGCTCAACCAACTGAACCACCCAGGCATCCCTAATTCAGGAAGTTATTATTTTGCTCATTGGAATTAACTCTGGGGCAAGTTTGGCAATTCTACCTTCCTCTGACCAGTCTCTAGAATGGCTTTGCCTGGTCAAAAGCCAGCTCCCAGTGCAGGGGTTCTCAAACTTTACTCTGCATCAGGGTCACCTGGGGGGCTTAATAAGATAGATTGTTGGCCCCCATTCACACAGTTTGCCAGCAGTAGGCCCGTGAGCGAGGCCCAAGTATTTGCTTTTCTAAAAGGTCCCAATGAAGCTTTTGCCATTGTTCCAGGGACTATATTTAGAAAATCTGTCCCAAAGCAAACAAGTGATCATCTTTTACGAAAGAAATAATAGAAATAATTGGGGCTGGGGTACCTGGGTGGCTCAGTGGGTTAAAGCCTCTGCCTTCTGCTCAGGTCATGATCTTAGGATCCTAGGATCAAGCCCCACATCGGGCTCTCTGCTCAGCGGGGAACCTGCTTCCCCTTCTCGCTCTGCCTGCCTCTCTGCCTACTTGTGATCTCTCTCTGTCAAATAAATAAATAAAATTAAAAAAAAATAAATAACTGGGGTTGTGTCCCTCTGCAGTGGTTATGAAATAAGCAGTTATTTTTGGAGGGGGTGGGGAGTAGAAGTCAGAATAACAAAGCATCAAGCAAATTATACCTCAGTAAAGTTGACTAAAAATTAAATGTTAAAATCAGCCCAGACATCCACGGAGAGTTACCCTCAATCAGAATCATGATCTCTTTCAATGTATTCCTTGAACCAAGTTTGCAACTATAATTTTCTAATCTTTTGCTGGAAAATGGCTCCATGTTTTCTATACTCCGCAGTTGTCTTTATCGATTAGCTCTCTTAGGCATATTGAGAAATCTCTCCTTCAGTATCCAGAATCCCGTATATTCATCCTAAAAACATAGATAGGAAAGTAATGCCTTCTTAGTCATTTGTCAGTAAATACTAGAGAAAAAAACACAAAATAATTTTAAATATAAGTGGTGGTATGTGGAGTTTGCTAGACCAAGAATTGATATTATTTTTACCTATGACTCTCTAGTTTTATCACTGATTAGCTTCATCAGAATTAATTTTATGGTGTATTAGTCTATAAATAAGCTTTAAGTAGTAAAAGTCATTTTCCTAAGTAATAATTTGAAACGAAACCAAAAAGGAGAATTGTTCAGCTCAAAATGAGCACAGGGAACCAAGATCTAATCAGCCTTCCTATCCTATTCCTATCCTTGTTTCTACTAGGTGGCTCCCAAGGTATCTCTTCATGGCCTTGGACTCAATGGAACTCAATTTGGAAACCTCTGGGAGAGTGGAAATAGCACGAATGCTGAGGCAAAAAGATCAGACTTTTGTTTCTACCCTTCACCAAACAGTTTGAAAGCAACTATCCCTTGAGAGTCAGTCTCCTCATCAGAAAATGGGGTTAGAATTCCCTAGCTCAATGTATTATTGTAATAAACTCAAGTATACCAAAGTCCTTGGAATACATTAAGTTTCATAAATACTAGTTCCTTCTTGTCTAGTCTGAGTTTAAGTTGGAAAGACTATGACATACAGAAGCATTAAAATTCACATTGTATCCTTTCACGGACACACAAAGTCCGAGATAAAGCAATGTAAACATCGTATCTACAGCTTGAATTCTCATAATTAGGTTTTAGTTATGAGAATTTTTTTTATACCTCCAGAGTATCAAAGTATGAAAACCATTAAATAAATGGGAATGAAGTTCCCTATTGTGTGCCTGGTCTCATAAAAGGTAATCAGAATATATACTTTACAGGCCAGTGAAATTGCTGTATCAACCACACTATTTAATATTTGTGAAGATCTACTGTAGATGTAAAGTAACTTAAATTTCTAAGACTTCATTTTTAAAAATCTCATAAGGAAAACTCAAAATTGAATACTCTTTTGGTCAAGTTGATAATGCAGTTTTTAAGGAAATCCTTCTTTTAAGTTTTTAAGGAAATCCTCACTTTTCTTCAAGCCTATATTTCTCTCAGCATGGAAAATAAATACATCGACTTCCCTACACTGGAGAGTCAGATCAAAAACACAGAAGACATCTGGAAATGGGTAAACATTTCAATAAGCTCAAAAATATATTAATTTTGTATTGGAACTTCTCTATGGTTATTTGCGCAGCTAAATAGCTATATTAAAGTTCACATCATGGATATGAGACATGTTCTTTCATATAAACAGGGCTGCCTAATATAATGATAAGGAATCATTTCTCCTAGCCCTGTTAGGGGAAGCCAACGTGTAAACAGTGAAGCCAGACCACGGCTTATAGAGGGCAAGGTTATGTATTTTTCCTGTCACTGCAAGAAGAATACTCTGTGTGAAACTTCCAGTCTCAGCATGGGTGAAGTTTCTGAAGTATGCTTGAAGGCAGCCCGGAGCAAAGTCAATTTGTGAAGGAAATTAGCATTTTCTCTGGTCTATATCAGCTACTTCGGCATTTCTATTCGTTTGCATTTGCAAGCCATTTTTGAAGAGAGGAAAGCGTATGTTCAGGCTCAATATTCTGCTCTCCAGATGGAAAATGCAACAAACAACATGGCTTTGCCAGTAGGAGAATAAGCCAACTTCATCATGAGTGTTCTAGTCACATGCCTCCAACTTCCTACTGCACCTCTTCCCATTGGAAGTCCCACGGGCATCCCCCACTCAATATGCACCCAACTTATCCTCTTCCCCTTTAGCCATCCTACCTCCACTTCCAGGAAATGGTGCTGCCAGCACCTAGCAGTTTATCTGGAGGTCAGCCCTGGCAACCCTCTCTTCACATTTCCATTGAATCTATCATCGCTTCCATATCCTACATAGCTCATTAGAGCTAATCCGTCTCTCCTCATCTTCAGGGCCACCACCTTTGAAAAGCAGCCTAACTGCAAGGAGAGCAACTGCTTAGGAGTAGTTTTCAATATCTTTACCATACAATACCACTTGACCATAAGAGTTCAATTTTTTTAGACCCTCCATATTATGAATTCTGGCAGTCTCTTACCTGTTCCTTGCCATTCTTTCCTCTATCTGTCTCGCCGGGTCAATATGAAAATCTTTCATGTCTTTGAAAGCACACAGTTCTCTCTTTTCTCTTGGCTTCTTACTGGGCTAAACTCTTTAACAAGAAGAAACTAATCAATTCATTTGCGTAGTCCCACTCAAGCTTCAAATTCCAGCAACGTATCATTTCCTTTGGGGTGTCTGACGGCACTCTGTCCACTGATCACCTTTACACATCCACTTGCCAGGCTACCTTCCTGGAATGAGGACCCAGTCATGGGCTTCCAGAAGAATCCCATAAGGATTAGGACGATATTGCTCCAAAGTGTGTGGGAAGCAATTGAAGGTCCTAGAGAGTAAGTTCATCCAGGGGAGAAACAGAGACCAGGACCGGGGTACCCCTCCTGAACTGTATTGCAGGTTCCTGCTGGTCCCAATCAATGGAGGCAGACCTAAAATATTTGAAGAAGCCCTCCAAAGCTCAGGTTCCTGAAGTCATGCTCAGATTAAAGTCCTTATTTCCAGGAGTCTAAAGGACTGACAGAAGCCCAACTTTTCAAATTTCCTTTTCCTGGCTCAAACAACTGAATTTGGACAGTGTGGGGCAAAATCACCATATTAAGAATCTTTGTGCAAATAACAGATACTCAAGGAGGCTTCCTTAAGTCAAATTGGTATGTATTATAAGGATGAAGAGGTATCTAATCGAGATCCAAGGGCAGAAATATGGCTGGCCATAGAAAGAAACTAGAACAAGTGATTTAAAACTTTTCAGGCATTTCTCTCAATATTTCTCATCTCTGCTTCTCACTTTGCATTCATTTCCCTTTGTGTCTCCATATACTAGATTGTTTATCCTTTATCCATAAACCAACCATGGATGGAGCATAATTCTTCTGTTTACATGCTGAAGGTCTATCTTCTTGTAGCCTCAGGTCCAAGTTGGAAGTGGTTCCAACTTATGTTTCTAAAAGAAAGAATCTTATGGTTTCAGTGTTGCTCAGCTATCTACATCTGACCCGGTGAGCTATATTCGAAAAGAAGAGGTCACATAGCAGAAATGTAACACTCAGGACCACATGACTGTAACACAATGGAAGGCTGTCACATAGAAGTTTCTAGGTTTCCTCAGTACTCACCCACCTCAGGCTTACTCCAAGAGCACTTGCCTTCGTAGTTTCCTTGTAGCTAGAAATCTCCTACCATGCCCAGTATATGTAGGTTCCCACTACCATCTAAAGAATGTACCATACTCTTACAGGCCCCAAATCTATGTGCTACTGTAAAATTCTTCCATTTTGTCTGCTCCATGATTTTGTTTTTCCTTTCAAAAGGCTATAAATCGGAGAAGGAGGGGTGGGGGATATCTTTTTCCAACCAGTAGGACCCCATCCTTTTAGATCCCAGAAAATGGTCTCTCCATTTCATAAAGCAATGCTATTACTCCCAATTTTACTTCATTCCTTATTTTTTTTTAAGATTTTATTTATTTGACAGACAAGAGATCACAAGTAGGCAGAGAGTCAGGCAGAGAGAGGAGGAAGCAGGCTCCCCGCTGAGCAGAGAGCCCGATGCGGGACTCGATCCCAGGACCCTGGGATCATGACCTGAGCCGAAGTCAGAGCTTTAACCCATGAGCCACCCAGGCGCCCCCTGCATTCCTTATTTAATGAACTTGGTCAGAACCCAATCTGTCCTCGCTACTGGCCAGAGCAAGAATTCTGTCCTAAACCAAGTTTCCTTGCTTTGTCACTCTCCCTCTTGGTATAGGGGAACTCCTTTTCTACCTGATATGCTGCAAACTGCTCTAATATACTAAGAATTATCAGTAACAATGGACTTGGCCACCATAAGTTTTAAGATACCCAACTGTCTGTTTTTCCTTTCATTTTCATTATTCATGATATTATAGCCCTATCCAGCCCATCAAAAACTGCCCAACTGACAGGACTTGCAGTGACTGAAGTGGCAGAGGGTATGGCTTTGAACTCAAGAGTGACTCTCCATGTAGAATGACCTGACAGTGTTCTATGATCCTATTTCGTTTTAACAAAGTGATACAAAGGCTTCGGACCCGGTGTATTGAAAGGGCTCCTTTAACTGTACTTCTTCCTGGTTTCCTTCCTACTATAATCCAGTAACTTTCAGGCGAAGTAAAAGAGAATGGCCATCAAGCAAGCACTGGTCTCACAGGGCTGCAGGCTGCAGAATTTCTCATACATGCTGTACTTCCTTTCAGCAGCTGTTCTTCATCTGCCCTTTTCTCCTTCTATCCAGACATTGGAACTTCTTCCAAAAGACATTTTCCCTCTTTGTCAAACTTCCCATATGTTAGACTAAAGAATTACTCCTTGAACCCTGGGGACTCTGGTTTTAGGCTTTCAAAATTTGCAAAAACAATGCCTTTTTATTGGTTCCCTCTTTTAAACAATTCAATAAGAAGATCGTTTTCTCTCTCCTTCCTTTCTCTCACTCTCTCAGGTTCTCCCTTTGTGATATGCCATGTATGAAAACGTTTATCTAGTACCGTTTTTAGCTTCTAGTCTGGAATCCCTTAATCTCATTTTTCTAAACTACACTCTAAAAATTATCTTATCCCATCCATACATAAGTCCTTAGAGTATCTGCCAAAAGCAGTAAAAAGAGCAGGTGCTACTTAGTTCAATAAAAAATCAGCATTTTGGTGAAATTTAATACAACTCTATTTGAAACAATAAAAACAAAACTTTGCCATTTCTCAATGTGTCCACTAGATGGCAGAGTAGGCCTCCATTTTTAGTTCTATGAAAAAGTCCCTTAGTTTCTTTCATGAAGAGCATTATCAAGTTCCTCCATTTATTTTTTTTTCTGCATTTATTTTCAAATTCTAGACTTCTGATGCTCTGTCGAGTTATTAAAAATAAAGACAGCAAAAGTTATCATCTAATGAATGCGTGCCACATAGCTCGCTATGATTTGCTTTATGATTATAAGCACATATGCACAAATAAATAATGATAAAATGAATAATACTTTATGATACAATAGTGGTGATAAGATCAATGAGAATACTACTCCATTAGGTATTCCTATTTTATATAACTGAAAAAGAAACTTTAATAAATTTTAACTGTGACTGAATTTTCAGAAATGGCTATAACACCTTCATTTCTTTTTCTACTCAAAGGTAAAAGTGTGCCAAACCAGTAAGTGGAAAGGATAATGTTATTTCTGGGTCATATTACCATTCACTAAAATTTCTGTTCCCCTCATTGACTAAAGGAATTATTTGGATTTTTAGAAATACAGCTTTTTAAAAGGTTAACTACTATAAAATAAAATACCTTGATTATATCCATAAGTGGTAAGGTAATGGTTTGAATCTTCTGGTAAATGGTATTTAAATTTTTTTTAAGTTTCCAAAGCTAAAAACATGTTCTTTTGAATAAAGCCATGTCAATTTTTTAAAAAATGTATAACACTAGATACTGAACCAAAGAAATACATGCAACTCTCCAATAGAAATTTCACTTATATGAATTAATTCTCTACTCCAGTGGATTTAAAACTGTGACCTACGAAGCATTGGGGGTTCTATGAGGACCTGTGTGGGGGCTTTGCCCAGACAGTAGGAAAAAGGTCTGACTCTACTGATGAAGTTCTAGAACATAGGTGAGGTTCGGTGGGGCGAGGTCTGGAGCTGATGACCAAGAAAGAATTCTTGAGACATCTTTGGTGCAAAATGGTGGTTTATTAAAGCACGGGGACAGGACCCGTGGGCAGGAAGAGCTGCTGCCCTGGGGATGTGAGGAGTGGTCTATTATATACTTGTAAGTTAGGGAGGGGATTAGGGATGGTGTAAGTTTCTAAGGAATTTTGGAAGCAAGGTTTCTAGGACCTTGAGGGGCTAGCTATTGTCTGGGGAAAAGGTTATTCATTACCAGTAATAAAACCTTCTTGGAGACCCTTTAGATGTGTATCAGTGGGCCATATGCTTGGGAATGATTGTCGACACTATCTTGGAGGTTTAGAGATAAAGTTTCCTAAAGGAATTGTTAAAGCAGACTTACAGGAACCTGGTTGGGGATAGGGGGTTGGTCAGGCTAGGACTGTCCTTCGCCCTTAGCAAAACCTCAAGGTGAGGGCAGTTGAGTCCCTAGAGAAGAGCCACTCTGTCTGTTTCAAGGGCTTGTCAGTAGGTAAGGAATTTTAATGATTTTCTTCTGCCTCTGTGTCCCACATCGCTATCACTCCTATTTCAACCAGAGTGTATAGATATTCATCCTTTCCTCATACTGGGTAATCCCTTTTAACAAAAAATTTTACTGCTAAAAAGGACGTTGGATCTCTGTTGTTAAATATAGGTTGAATGAAAATAATTTGGTATATATGAAAGTAAGGATTCTATTTTCGCCAATGGCAAAAAATGACTTAATCTGATTAATTTGGTAAAAATAAAATCATAATTTTATGTCAAAAATTAACACTAGATCGCAACTACCATATAAAAAAGCAAACTTGTTTAATTGGATTTGTTATTTCAATCATTTTGTTGTCATAGTCTGTGGCTGAATGAAATACACTTACAGCAAAGAAAATGAAGGAAAGCAAGAGATTTAAGAAGCAAACAATGTGCTCACAGGCCTGACACTGGGCCTGATTCTGTTAGAAGATTCAGGGGAGGACTGACTTATACAAATACCTATGCATGTAGAGATACGTTGATAAGAACCTGTCTTACGTAAAGGGAAAGACAACAATGTGAGCACAGAGGAGATACAGGACATTGTCTTAGCGTCTTTAAACCATATCTTTTGGGCTTTAAGTGCTTATGGTCTGGTTCTCTTGTATACATCTCATATAAATCTCATATTACTACAGAGACACAAGATGTCATATATATATATAAGTGAATGAGTGAATGAATGAATGAATGACTAGAGCAGCTCTATAATCCTCTATGATACCCAGTAAGAGTCTCAACCATAGGTATTATATAAATTAAACCAGCTAGTGTCAGCCATAGGTATGCAGTTCACACACACACACTCAAAGCCTCTTTTCTTTTTTTCTATTTGTTGCTTCCTTCACTATGAGTAATCAAAAATTTAGCCCTGTGACATACTAGCCATGTGACTTTAAGCAAGATTTTTTATGTTTCTCTGAGATTCAGTTTCCTCTGTGCAAAATGTTTATAATAATGGTTTCATGCAAAGTGACTATGAAGACTGAGCAATAGAATCTATGCTAAATACCTGGTTATGTGGTCATAACCTCATCACCATATCTGACAAGGTAGGGGTGAAAAAATGAGAGTATCAAGAGTGTTTTTCTTTCCTATTTGCCAACTATTAGGTAAGGTTTATATAGCATATATTGGCCCCAGCCCTATGGCTTTTCTCTGTACTTAGAAGGGGCATTTCTCTTCGTTTCTTTTTAAAGTAAAGTTGGTAGTAATTAAAAAAAAATTAATTCCATATTTAACAGGTCAATAGTTTATGAGAGCAAGAGGCTCCCTGGAAGAGAGTTTCTTGATTAATTTTGAGCACAGAGTGAAGGAACAGGTGACTACAAAGCATATAATTACAGACTTGTCACCTTACCAGTGACTTCAGTGCCAGAATTTCTTCAAGACACATAATATGATGATAAGGTTAATATTCTAGACCTCGAAAAAGGTATTTTCACCTGAATTGTTCATCAAGTTTTTAAGAATTCAGGATCTGACTGACCTATGAGGTTCAAAACTACTTGGAATTGTCATTTAATCAAAACCACTCTTATGAAACATCATCTGCAAAATATTATAAACTGTGTTTTCTCAAGATGTTTCAGGTTGAGCATAAATTAGCTATTCGTAAACAGATAAAAAAACATAATTTTTCCACGACCATTTAACTTATTAAATGTATTAAATGAGCCACACATGGGTGTGTGTGTGTGTGTGTGTGTGTGTGTCAGGGGGATGTGCATATGTTGTTTATCCTCTGCATCCAGACATTATTGAGTTAGTTGACATTTACCTGACTTTGGATTATGTACTTTTTTGTTTTGTTTTGTTTTTAAAGATTTATTTATTTATTTATTTGACATGGGGGGGAGAGAGAGAGAGAGCGAGAGAGAGCGAGAGCGCACAGGTAGGGGGAGCATCAGGCAGAAGGAGAGGGAGAAGCAGGCTCTCCACGGAGCAGGGAGCCGGATACGGGCCCCGATCCCAGGACCCCGGGATCATAACCCGAGCCGAAGGCAGCCATGTAACCGACTGAGCCACCCAGGCACCCCGTATTATGTAATCTTTTAAAAATTTCCTTACTGTGCTACTAATCTGGTCTCCTTGGAATCCCTAAAGATGGACTACGATGCCACTGACTAGGGGGAAAGAAGTTAATTGGGAAGGGATACAGGCTGCTAAGTCCTTCCTCAATACTCACTGTATTTTGCACCAGCTTTCATTTGTAAAGAGAAATCAACTGCCAGAAACTTTGAAAATCACTGCTTTAGAAACCACTGCTTCAATTTACGGATGAGAACCTAACCTCAGTTTACTCTGGTTTGCCTTGCCCAAGGGCAGAAAGCTAGTCTTTTTTAGTCACTCTTGAACTAGAAAAAAATTTTGTTTAGTCATCCTTGAAAAAAAAGAATGCTTTATTTATTTATTTTTTTAAGTTTATTTGTTTTAGAGAAGGGAGAGAGAAAGCGTGCGCACCCTCAAGTTGCAGGGAGAGGCAGAGGGAGAGAATCTCAAGCAGACTCCTCACTGAGTGGGGAGCCTGATCTCAGGACCCATGAGATCATGACCTGAGCTGAAATCACAGGTCACATCCTTAATGAACTGAGTCATACAGGTGGCCCCAAAAAAGAATACTTTAATAATAAGTAGTCTCAAATGTCTAATTTTAACTTCATGGCAAAGTAACTGAATGAATTCATCCTGGTATCATAGATTAGAGAATTTTGAAGTGTTCTCACTAGCAGCATCCTTAAAGTCCAGATTTCTACTAACAGTTTTTTGAAGGACGTTTAAGCTTTCTCTATCGTGGTTCTCAAAAATTCCTTCAGCTTCCACCCCTGGTCCCAAAATAATTCCCACAATTTTTTTAGTTCGGTTGGTTCCAGTAGCATCACACTTCCAGGTACTAAAATTTGTATGAGTTACTTATTGCTGCATAACAATATTCCCGCAAATTTAATAGCTTAAAGATCATACACATCTATTACCTCACAGTTTCCATGCATTAGAAGTCTGAACACGCCTTAGCTGGGTCCAAATTACAATGCAGTGCATTGATTGTAAAGCCTTAGTTGCAATCAAGGTGTTGGCAGGGGCTGAGATCTACCTGAGGTTCTACTGGGAAAGAATTTGATTTCAAGTTCACTCAGGTTGTTGGCAGAATTAATTTCTTTTTGGTGGTAAGACTGAAGATTTCAGTTTTCCTGCTGGTTTTTGGCTGCAGAGCCCTCTCAGCTGCTGGAGGCCACCTGTAGCTCCTTGCCTCATGAAATGTTCCTTCCTCAAAGGCAGCAAGAGAGAGACAGGCTCTATTCTAAAAGGAGCTACAATCTTACACAACAAAACCACATTACCATGTGCATGTAATCACACTTTTTTCCATCATTTTTTCCTTATTTTTTTGGTCAGAATCAAGCCACCAATCTATCTACACTCAAGGGAAAGGGAATCACACAAAGACATGAATATATCTTTACCTACGTTTATATCTATATCCATATATATTTATATAGAGACACATAAGCATATATAATATTTATATATCTATATATTTGTGTATCTATATGTTATATATTTATATTATATATAATATTTATATATCTATTTATTATATATTATATATTTATATATCTATTAATATTATCTATTAATATAATATCTATTATATAGATATTATATCTATTAATGAAGGTATATCTGTAATGATATGCTGACAATATACTTTATATTTTTAATTTTAAACTACCAAATGACAGATTGGGGGATTAGTTGGTTGGTTGGTTTATTGGTTTCACTGATAAAAACAAATGATTTAATCTAACTTACATAAGTACAAAAGGATGGTAATGGACTCAGGGTATGACACAATTCCTTAATTTATAATCTTGAATCCTGGAAAACAATCAGAAGTAAATGACCCAATTTAGGAAAAAAAATATTTGGCCAGCATTAGATATTTAATGTCCTAATTAGGTAGTCTAAAGTAAAGAAGTAGCATAATTGAACTTTTGAAATCAGCGCCAAGAAACCCAGTATCTTTATTTTGAGAGTATGAGAAGAGGTTGAGTCAAGAACTCAGAAAGAATGTTTACTAATTAGATGAGCAAATAATTGGCACTTGTGTTTTCCTCTATTTTTTCACTTCTTCCTTGGTCAAAAAATTTCAAACATGGAATGTGCGACTGTTGTGCTGCCAATAACTATCCTGGAAATATTTATGTCTCTAATAAACCGGCAGCTAATCAAGCATGGCTTATTATTTATACCATGCATTCAAGTCACCCATTACCACTGTGAGTTCATTTTTAATATTTAATAGTGAGAGAAGGTATTCAGAGAACCTTTGTCCCATGACCTATCATTTATGACTAGATCAGAACATTTAAAGTGTGTTAGATCATGAATGAAGTCACATTTCAATCTGAGTTAAGTCTAATCATATTCACATACACACAAAAAAAATTACAATTAAGAAGGGTCAAGATAAGCATATTTGAGAAATTTGTGTATGATCATAATTTCTAAAGTGACTTGTATATAGTGGGTGCTATAGTCTGAATTTTGCATCCTTCCAAAATTCATTTGTTGAAAACGTAATCCTGTGATGGTAGTGGAATATGGTGTGGACTTTTGGGATGTGATTAAGTCAGGAGCTTGCAGCCCTCATAAGTGGAATTAGTGCTCTTCTGAGACACCACAGAGCTTCCTAGCCCTGGTGTACTATGTGAAGATACAATGAAAAGTCTGCAACATGGACAAGGGCCCTCACCAAACCATGCTAATACCCTGATCTTGGACTTCCAGCTTCCAGAACTGTGAGAAATAAGTTTCTGTTGTTTATAAGCCACCCAGTCTGTGGTAATTTGTTATAAGCCTGGTGGACAAAGTGTGTAACAAAAATTAGTTGTATTTATAAATACAAAGTGCTTTAATCTAGAAATACCCTTTTACCTTTCTTCTTACTAATTTTAATTGAAGTTATGCCACTATCACCAAGACTTCTCAAGCACACATACAATATTAAAAATAAATGAACAAGCAAAAGAAACTTACATAAATGTATCACTCACTTGGTCATTTTATTGGCCAATTATATATAAAAAATAGATGCAGAAAGTTTCTTCCTTAGTAATAAAATATACATCATCAGTCAAACAAATTGATTACGCTGAACAGTTGATAGAGTACATAAATACAGAGTTTTGAGTTCACAAAAATTGGGGTAAATCATATATTTTATATTGACCCTGCAACATATTTTTTACAGCTTTATTGTGGTATTATTTATATATCATAAAATTCTTTTAAATTAAGTACACAATTCAATATTAGAATTGTGAACCGTCACAAAATTCCAGTGTTAAGACTTTAAACATTTTTAAAGTCAATTTCATTTTCCACTCCCAGCCTCAAGCAATCACTGTCTGCTTTGTCTTTATAAATTCACTTTTTCTGAATATCGCACATAAATGAAATCATACAGTAGGTTATCTTCTGCATCTGGCTTCTTCCATTTATAGCATTTTTGAAGTTTATGTTGCAGGATATGTTAGTATCATTCTGCTTTACTGCAGAATAATCTACCAGCACAAGAATATACAATTTGGGGGGCACCTGGGTGGCTCAGTTGGTTAAGCAACTGCCTTTGGCTCGGGTCGTGATCCTGGGGTCCTGGGATCAAGGCCCGCATGGGCTCCCTGCTCAGTGGGGAGCCTGCTTCTCCCTCTCCCTCTGCTGCTCTGCCTGCTTCTGCTCTCTCGCTCTCTCTGTCAAATAAATAAAATATTAAAAAAAAAAAAAGAATATACAATTTGTATTCATTCAGCAGTTGATGAGCATTTGGATCATTTCCAAGTTAGGTCTATTACAAGCAATGATATTATGAACATTCATCTGCAAGTCTGTATAGACATATGATTTCATTTCTTTTGGGTAGATTCCTAGGAATGGAATTGTTGGATAAAATAAGTTTATATTTAACTATTTAGGAAGTTGTCAAACTGTTTCCAAAGTGACTGTGTTATTTTACATTCTCACCTACAATGTATGAAAGTGCCAGTTTTTCTTTATCTTTGCCAGCACTTGATACTACTGTCTGACATTTGGATTAGGACCATTCTAATGCATATGTAGTAGTCTGATAGTGACTTTATTTTGCATTTCCCCAGTGACTACAGAGTTGACAACTTTTCATATGCTTATTAACTTTCCACGGTATCTTCACTGGTCAAAGTTTATTAAAGCTTTGCCCATTATTAAATCAGTTGTTTGTCCTCTTATCATTGAGTTGTAAGAATTCTTTATATATTCTGAATATAAGTTGTTTTCTCAGATATATGATTTGCAAATATTTTAACCCAATTTGTGCCCTGTCTTTTTATTTTAACTGAGTTTTCAAAGCACAAACATTGTTAGTTTTAATAAAATCCAATTTATCACACAATTTTTTGGACTTTTGTGGCTTTTGGTTTAGTCTAGGTATTGTATCTAAGAACTATTTACCTAACACAAAGTCTTGACAATTTCTTCAATGTTTTCATCTAGGAGTGTTACAGTTTTAGCTTTTAGATTTAGGTCATGACCCATGTTGATTTAATTTTTCTGTATGGTGTGCAGAAAAAATCAGTTCATCTTTTTTGGCTAAAGATATATAACTGATTCACCTTATGATATATTTCTACACTTTCATTTGTATATAGTCTAAGTCAATGCACCTGTAATTAACTTAAACCGGGAGAATTGTACTAGGATGAACTGTGAATTACAGAATTATACCCAGGATGAACTCTGAAATAGCTCTTCTCTCAGCCCTATGCCAAATCTTATCCTTCTGACTAATCCGTAGGAGGAAAGAGATCTGTCAGCTTGCTACCAGACAAAACCAAAACCGAACTTCCTACTTCCATACTCTCTCTTTTTTTTTCCCATTTTATTTTATTTTATTTCTTTTCAGTGTTCCAGCATTCATTGTTTATGCACCACACCCAGTGCTCCATGAAATACTGCCCTCCATAATACCGGCCACCAGGCTCACCCAACCCTCTACCTCCCTCCCCTTCCATACTCTCTTAAAGAAGTATTCTACTGTTTTATTTCAGTGGAGTTCCCTGTTAAAGATAAAATTTTTTAAAATTCTGTGTATCTACAGGAATATTTAGAAGACTTGCTGTCTAAATAATTATAGGAAGAAAAAAAAACAGGAAAAAGTGTCTAAAGTACCCCATGAAATTGCTAATTAAAATGTGTTGAAAAATACGTGCAGTGCTTATAATCTAATGTAAGACTCTTCTAGATATTGTATGACATATAGTGAGGTTTTTTTCCCCCTTTGCTGGTGAGTGGAACAGTATTGAGAAATTTCAGAATTTTTTTTCAACTAAGACTTGGTTATTGCTTATTGCTTCTCTATATAACAGCTCTCTTTTCTCAATGTTTTTCTCTTTATGTACAAAAACCAATGTTGTCAGAATCAATCTGAAGAATCAATCATTCCACCATACACAGTAGGAAAGAATCATTAATAGAAGATTTACTCCTGCTTGTTTTTATCTTTATAATATGAAAGCTATCACTTTGGAGCTAATATGAATAAAGTCATTACAGTTCATGAATAAAAGTAAGCTATTTGAATGCTAATCACATCTTAGATTCACAGTGATAAGAAAGCAGTAATAAGCCTCAGCCAATATTTTCATTTTACCACTCATAAAATATAATTCCTTTAAGCTTAAGAAAGCTTTGAGTATGTAATTAAAATCACAATTTAACTCATGAATTTGTGCATTCTTATTGCCAAATGTTAGCAAGAGTTCAATTTTTATTTAAGAAGGACATTCAAGGGGCGCCTGGGTGGCTCAGTGGGTTAAAGCCTCTGCCTTCAGCTCAGGTCATGATCCCAGGGTCCTGGGATCGAGCCCCGCATCCGGCTCTCTGCTCCGTGGAGAGCCTGCTTTCTCCTCTCTCTCTGCCTGCCTCTCTGCCTACTTGTGATCTCTGTCTGTCAAATAAATAAATAAATCTTAAAAAAAAAAAAAAAAAAAAAAAAAAAAAAAAAAGAAGGACATTCAAGGGGCGCCTGGGTGGCTCAGTGGGTTAAAGCCTCTGCCTTAGGCTCAGGTCATGATCTCAGGGTCCTGGGATCGAGCCCTGCATCAGGCTCTCTGCTCCGCAGGGAGACTGCTTACTCCTCTCTCTTACTTACTTACTTACTTACTCCTCTCTCTTACTTACTTACTTACTCCTCTCTCTCTGCCTGCCTCTCTGCCTAGTTGTGATTTCTCTCTGTCAAATAAATAAAATATTAAACAAAAAAAAAGAAGGACATTCAACTATTAGTCCTATTACCTCTTGACATTATAAATAGTACAAGATATATTTCCTAAGGACCATGAATTCTTATTCAATACAGCTTTTGGTTGACAATTTTTCCATTCATACCATCCAAAGCCATTGCAAAACAGTATGATTTTGAGTTCTCCACTGTAAATTCAGGAGATGCATTTCAGTCTCATGTTAAAGCAATTGTTTTCAAAATGTGGTCCCCAAACAAGCGGCATCAGTCCCCATCACTAAATAAGATCAGGAACAATGTGGATAGCACCCAGCAGTCTGTGTTTTAACAAGCCCTCTAGGGGATTCTGATGCATGTTCAAGTTTTGATAACCACTAAGTTAGTAATTACTGATAAATTCTTATTAGGAAGACTCTTGTTCTATGAGCTGAGCTATGGTCTCTCTTTAAATTATCTGACCTCTGTTTCCCTCAGAAGTGACTGCATGTGAATCACATCTTCCCTGGGGACTGGTGTGGAAAAGCTCAGGGATAGGAAGGACTCAGCTAAGGTAAAATGCTATAATGCAGGAAGGATGGTCAGTTCTAAAAGGATGACCCCAGTGGACATGTTCACATTGAAAAGCTTAACTCTGAAGGTGAACTAGGTCATTGTGTACTTTTCCCAACGCCAGACAGAATGCTTCCCAAAATGGTGGCCTAATTGTAAATCTTCATGATCAAGCTTCCTCTCACACAGTATATCCCACACTTACTAAGGGAAATATGTGAGACCTTTAACTTCCAATCCCTCTCTTCTAGATTATCTCCAAAGCTTTCTTTTCCAATCTACCAAGCATATGCTGTCTTTGTTTATGTTCTAAATGCTTTTAAAGAGTTTAAGTTAGGTCATGTCACTGTCTAAAAGCTTGCAGGCCTTCTATTTTCTCCATATCTATATACATTTTTGCCAAGTTGACATTTAGGCCCTCTAACGTGGGTTTCAGTTACTCTACTATTCTTACTTATAACTGTTTCTTAATATACATATCATTTCTAACAAACTGAACTATTTTCCCTGAATGTTCTTAATGTTCTCTGCAATGTTATCCTGCCTCATCCTGTTCCTACAACTCTCTAGGGATACCTGCCACATAAAACCTTTGGTAGGATGTGATCTCACTTTCTCACTTGGACCTTTATAACTCCCTGTATTTTTCCTACAACATTCTGGTATAAATTGTACTTATTTGCACATAACGTGGTAAATATAGTAGGGTGAGAATTCAACCTCAGTTTCCTTAACACATAAAATGAGAATTATAGACTTTACAAATCTTTTTAAATAAGGTAATGAGTGTTTTTTAGTTATATTTATTACCTTTGAATAGTATTCACTTAAACACAAGAAAAAAACTGATATAGAACATTATTAAAATATTAATTGCAAAAATATTTATCAACTACTTACTATGCTCCAATACTAGTCCAAGTACTAAAATGTCATTATCATCCAGATAGGTAAATTGTAAATTCTAACCAGGACAAACACATAAAAGAACAAATTTATACAGTAATTTTAGAGGATGAGAATGCAATGAAGAAAATAAAACAAGAGGATAGAATGGAATGTGACTTTAAAGGGGAGATATTTAAAGCTCATTTTTCAAGCAGTCTTTCTTGTGATTTATATTTTTTTTTATCATTCATCTTCTACATGTTAATTTTTCATTAGCATACAGGACAGAATAAGTTGCTACTCTTACAGAATACTCACTAAAGAGGAAGAAACAGTGACAAGTAAACAAATAAAAAGAAAAATAATACACATTTATAGTAAAGTTATAGTAATAAGCAGTCCATAAAAATAAACCAGGGCACGAGATAAAGAGTGACTGTTGGGGTGGGCATGGTTGTTTTCAATAAAGTGATTAAGAGACATCCTTCAGGAAGTCATTCATTTTAGAAAAGAACTTAATGACAAACAAGAGTCAACTCTCTGCTTATCTGGTAAAAGACACTGCACTGAGCAGACATTAAAAAGTAAAGAAAATTCCCACAAAGATCAGGAAATCTTTTGAGGAAGTCTGCTTAACAAATGTTCCTGCCCAGCTGGGCAAGCTTTTAGATATTTTGGCTCAGTGTCTGAAGTACTGAAGGCTTAAGCTAACCAACCCTCCCAGATTTGGTGTTTTGCTTGCCACATGTTGAAGGTCAGAGGATGTGAGTGTGGGAAAGTTTCTCTCCTGAGTAAGAACATTCTGAGTGGTATCCGATGAATTCCTCTTCTGCTGTGAGCAAATGCTTCCTTTATTTTGTGTGCTTTAAAGTGATGCCAAAGTCATCAAACTATGTATATTTCTTTCTATTTTTTCTCCATTTTCCTTGTCTGAAAATCCTGAGCATATTCACATACATCATATAACTAAACAAACAGGCAATACAGTGGCCTGTTCTTGCTCTTTGTCACTCCTGTGGCTAGACAGTCTCTTATTTGAGTTTCCTGATGTATTTCTCAACACGAAGTTACATATTCTGCATATGTGGTTCCTTTAAAGTGGTTTTAGTGTTTAACTCCCATAAATTTAATTAAAGTAAGAATCAATCCTTCACTCAGTTTTACACTGTTTACAATTAAGATCAATAAGTCGACATTTGACAAATAAATGTCGACCAATTAAAATGTGACTGAATCATGTAACTCTTTTGCCAATATAAAGCATAAATATTTTGGCTGCATATCAACTGTGAATACTGTTAAAAGAAAAAGCAAAGGAGAAAATAAAAGCTCAATCCTAATCAATATGTAAATGCACTGCATAAGTCAATTATATCTCAAAATATTTATGTATAAATATGTTTGTACCCCAAAATGTTGACACATCTCTCCTTTGTTCTCAGTTTATTTGTATATCCATGAAATGGCTAAATAAATTGCTGCTGCCAATTCTGGTTCTCCACTTGGCTCTGTTGGTAAAACTTTTGTATTAGAATTTAAAAATCAATGAAGAAGTAGCTAAAAGGAACAACCTGCAGAGTACTCAATAAATACTTGCCCAAAGCATGACCACCTGACCAAAACATTAACACTAGACATCAGACCTATCTGCCTTTCCTCCAAAGCTATAACAACGCACAAATTTCTGAGTAAAACTCTCCTCTTGGCATAAACCTAGGTAAACCTCATCCCATAAGTCTGGGAAAGAGGGTTCTAAACCTGTCTCTGCTCCTCCAATCTGTGTGGTCCTAGATACACTCAATCTTTCTTGAACTCCACTTTTATGGTTTGTAACATGATTTGGTCTACATGACATCCGGGGTTCTTTGTGGGTTTGCATTTCTGGCCCTAAGGTTTCCGCTGGTCTGTTTGTTTCCAGTCAGCCAACCTAAAATCTCTCTCCTGTAGAGGCTGATTTATGAACTAGATTCACTGCTTCTTTTCTTTTCTTTTTTTTTTGGGGGGGGGGGTTGTAAATACAGAGGAATGAGCCTGAAGGTTGGAACAAGAGACCAAAAGAGGAGGAGGGTGGGAGATAATACACCTTTCACTACCACACTTAAGAGCAAACTATTCACATTTCCATTCGGGTATAACTGTCAGGCAGGAAAAGTATCTTAGAGAGTAAGTATCTAAGGAGGAACTGGTGTGCCTCTCCCCTCTTGTAAGATTTCTTCAGGCTTGCTATGCTAGTCAAAAACATGTGTTGAAAGGCTTACCCAAGAACAGTGAAGGCATCTCCTTTTGCAGGAAAACACTGTCAGTTTTGGGAGGTCCAGTACAGACATCTATCAGAGTGTAAAGTAAATTATATTGAATTAAGGCACTGAAGAATTTAAGGATTCAAAAATTTTGGACATATATTCTTTGTACATATCAAACATGTTCTCCGGGGCGCCTGGGTGGCTCAGTGGGTTAAGCCTCTGCCTTCAGCTCAGGTCATGATCTCAGGGTTCTGGGATCGAGCCCCGCATCGGGCTCTCTGCTCAGCAGGGAGCCTGCCTCCCCCCTCTCTCTGCTTCTCTGCCTACTTGTGATCTCTGTCTGTCAAATAAATAAAACCTTTAAAAAAAAAAATGTTCTCCATTTGAAAAACATTTGCATATACATATTTTTAGAATGTTTGGTATGTACAATAAAATGAAATATCTGTTATAGACTGGGTTTGTGTCATGCCAATATTAATATATTGAAACTCTAATCTTCCCATATGATGGTATGTGGAGATGGGGTCTTTGGGAGGCAATTAAATCATGAGGGTGGAACCCCATGATGAGATTACTATCTTTACAAGAAGAGAAAGAGACTAGAGCTGTAAACCCTGGAAAGATACTATGAGACGATGGCCATCTGTAAACAGGAAAAGAACTCTCCTTAAAAACCAAATTTATCTGGGCCTTGATCTTAGACTTTTCAGACTCAAACTGTGAAAAATAAATGCTTGTTGTTTAAGCTACCCATTGTATGGTTATTTGTTATAGAAATCCAAAAAGACTCAACAGTGTGTTTTACATATTTAATCATTTTTGTGGTAACCTTTGCTTACTTCTGAGAGAAGATGATGTTTGAAAACACAGTTCTGTGTTTAGTCATGTGCATAATCTGCTATAAAGTGTCTCTGTCTTCTAAGGAAATTACCATTTTGGTTAATGGACATTTTGATATTTTAAATAACAAGGCCGCCTATAATCAAACTGGAAGATATAATACATACTTCTGAAAAGGGTTGAAGTGTCTGTATCATCTAGTTGAACATGTCTTCTAAGTTTTCAAATGTTACTAACTTAAAAGCAAACTACATGGGACTTTAGCCTGAGAAATTATATTAAAATATTCCACTTATAACTAACTGGTTTTTTCCTGCCCTGCCTGTATCTTCATCATTTGAGGAATTTTCCTAGTTCATTGAGTTTCTGGTACCTAAAACATGGAGCTGAGTTATAGTTATAACTAGAAAACGGAGAATCCAGTCCCTACATTTCACCTGTCGTCCAATGCAACATGCTCACTGGTCTGCTTCTGGACAGGTAATCAACATGGGAAATCAGGTACAGACATTTGTCACCTAGAGTCCCATCTAATCACCATTATAAATGGAACAAAATGCCTACTTTCCCATCACATGTTACCACCTTTACACTTTTTCTGAGAATCTACTGGCTCTACTATCTATATTCCTTGCATTGAACCTACTTGGGAATAATTAACACAGCCATATTGGAGTGTTCAGAATCTTCATACTCTGTCACAAAAGTGAAACAGAGCACTGGTGGTACCATTATTAAATATATCCCTTGGCAGGACATTCTGGCTGGTAATGTCAGATACCGAACACCCAATTCATGATTTTACTGGTACCAACCCCTGAGGGTGTTGTTGAGGTAACCAAGGTGAAGTAACCATAGTTAAGTAACCTGTTTTTCTCATACTCATTCATTTTTTAATTAAGATTAAAAGCACAGCTCTTCATGCTTCATGAGAAGTTGGTTTCACAACTCTGAGTTTATAAGAAACTCAATTCCTTTGGGACAGAAATGTTTTAAAAACATGTTAATTTTTGCAATAATCTTTTCAGGTGGTCTACTCAAATCTATTCTGAATCTCCACATAGATCTATCTTCCCATTAGGCATAAATCTGTAAAAACAAATAAAAAGCTTTTGTGTTTAATTGTACTTAAATTTAATGAAATCTTGTAACAATAGGCATCTCTTGTTTCCAGACAAAACCTTAGGAACCTTCTGAGCTCCTGATAGTCTAATACCAGTTCGATGGAATTTGTATATAAAACCATAACATCTAACATAAAACAGGAAAACTAGGAAATCCTCCCTTGACTTTGTTTTCTATTAAAGAAAAATGAGATCACAGATATGGACCCATATATACAAAAAAAGATACTAAAAATACACTATTGACATCCAGATGCAGGACGGCTACAATATTCAAAGTATGCATGCTTAGTAAAGTCTCCTTTTATGTGCTTCTCCAGTGAATGTGAGGCATACAATTTTAAGACACACTCCCATTTTATTTTATTGTTTTTCTGATGTGAAGCTTCATACCAACAGCCTCCTTCCAACATCACACTGAGAAGCCCACATCAGAGCCCCAGTTTCATGAATATAAGAATTTATTGGTGAAGGGGAAGTTAGAAATGATACTGTCTGACCTCTTCATTTTTTAGATAAAAAGTGAACACTAAGAGAAGTGAAATGAATTGTTTTTCATCAACTCAAATAATTCACCGACTTAACATACATTTACTGAGTAGAGAGTGTGTGTAAGGCCCTGTGCCAGCAAGCTAAGTTGGAAAGATAAATAAGATAATATCCTAGAATAGAGACCTCTAAACTGAGCAGTAAAGTCATTGAGGAAAGAGAGACAGTTAATAACTTCCAGAACAGAGGAAGGATATCTAATTCATTTAAAGCAGTCAAGAAAGACTGAGCAGTCTGAGATGGGATCTCGCGTATATGCAGATACGAGACTGGTGAGTGCAGAAAAGGCATTCCATAGCACAGAGTGCTACAGCAAGCACAGTGGTTAGAAACAGCCTTTAAAGGATTGTGAAGCATTAAACAGGACTTAGGAGATGAGACTGCAAAGAGAAGCATTCTGTGATCATGAGAAATGTTCTCAGCTATTACGGAAGAGGCTATACATTTTCTGATTTTGGTGAATATTTTTTTTCTTTTTTCTAATAACATGCAAAGTGTTTTCAGAGAGCCACTTACCTTTACTAATTGTATTAGTCCTTCCACTTCCCATTCTGGTGGGACAAAATTAACTTCTAATCCACTTTCAAATTTCTTTCCTCTCTTTCACTTCTCCACTACACAGAAACTTGAAACAGCTTTTAAAAAACACTTCAAATCCATTATTTCTGCTTGAAAGTTTATAAGTAGTTGAAAGTGCTTATGTCAGCCCAAATGATCATATCTGAACAATGTCAGCACTCCTGAATTTGGAACATGTAACAACAGAGTTCAGCAATACTTTGCCTCATTCCAGTCAGACCAGAGGAGCTACTTACTTTCCTAAAGAGACTAATTGTTGAGTGATGCCTACATATGAATGGGAGCTGTACATATATACAGAAAACAGTTTTCATCATAAATGATTCTCACTCCTAATGCACCTGAGATAAGATTTTTGAGTAAAAGCTCATGGAAAGTCCTTCCCACGACTCTCCCCCAGATTTTAAGATTTCCCAGGTCTGTGGTTTCATTATGACCTGGATTTTAGTGTTGAAAGAAAGCCTTTAGGACCTAGTTAGTAGGAAACATTGAAGCTGCTACTTAAAGGTAAAGTCACTTAGCCATTCATGATTTTAGACAGTGAAAAATGCCGGATTGAACACATGTAGTTTCTATGAGACAAGCCTCTGTGATTGTTTCCAAGATATCACACAGCCCATCTTGAGAGCCTATACACTTGGTGGAGTTGAAAATCCATTGGTCTTTTATTCTTTTTCAAATAAGAGTTGGAAAAACAGGGCATCTAAATAATTTTCTATGGATTCATACTACAGTCTATGGGAGACTACAGCAAAGAGATTAAGAGCTTTGAAATCAGAAAACCTTGATAATGAATCCTTCCTTAGTTATGTACTATGTAACAATGTTTAAATTAATTATATCATGTCAGGCTTGGTATCTAGGTTATGCTAAACATATATAATTTTCTGCAAAAAATTGTGTGAAATTGGCAATTTTTCTTTCTTAAAAATTTAGTAGGGCTCCTTTGGAAAACTATCCAGGCTTGAAGGTTTCTTATGGGAATTTGATTACAAATTTAGTAGCTTCGTAGTTAAAAGATTATTTAGACTTTTTACTTCTACTAATGCTAGACAAATGAGCGGTAATAAGAATTGCTTCCTGTAAACTCTGCCATTTCATCTACATTTTCAAATTTAATGCTATAAATTATTCATAATACCATCTTATAATATTTCATTATCATAAGGATTTATAGGACTGTTCCTCTTTTAAAAATTTGTGATACTGGTAATTTGTGTCCACTCTTATTTCTTCATCAGTATCACCAGAAATGTACCAATTTTATAGTTTCAAAGAAAATATTTGGTTTTACTTATCTTTATTGTGTGTGTGTATATATTGTCCAATGTATTTTTCTGATTTTATCCTTATTACTTTCTTCTTCCTACATTCTCTTAGTTCAAATTACTATTATTTTTCTAAGTCCTTGAAGTAAATGTTCAGATCATTAATTATCAGTTTTTCTTCTTTTCTAATATGTATATATTTAAGAATATTACACTTCCATTAAAAACGTGGTGTTGGTTATATCCTACAAGTATTAAAATAGAATGTTTGAATATCACTTAGTTCAAATTATTTTCTAATTTCTTCTGTGATTTCTTTTTTGATACACAGGTCATTTCAAACTGTATTTCTTACATATTTTGATGAGCACTGAGTAAGGGACAGAATTGCTGAATCACTAAATTGTACACCTGAAAGTAATATAACACTGTATGTTAATGATTAAAAAATCTATATAAAACAGTACAAATTTTTAAGGATAAATAAATAATATACTTCTTAATTTAAAAAAATAGTTGAGATTTCTATTTACCTTCCTGATATTGTTTTTTGGCATAATATGATCATCATCAGAGAATACAATCTATATGATTTCAACCTAAAAATGTACTAAAATGTGCTTTATGACTTTATGTGCTTTATGCTTTATGACCCCATAAATGGTCAGTTTTTAATGTTTCCTATGAACCTGAAAAAAATATGCATTCTGTAGTCAAAGGCATATATTTATCGCATTCATTAGTCCAAATTTGTTAACTGTATTGCACAAATCTTCTGTATCCTCCATTATACTTTGATTGTTCCATCAGTTGCTAATCTTCCTTCTATACCAAACTTTATATTTTTGAGGTCATGTATTAGGTGCAAACAAAATTAGAATAGTTATACCTATTCACTAAATTTAATTTAATTGCACCAACAGTGATGCTTTTTTCTTATAATAATGTCTTATACCTTAAAATCCATTTTGTGTGATATTAGTATAACTACTACAGTTTTTTTGCTTTTTAGTGTTTGTATGTGTTTTTAACCCTTTTATTTTAAACTTTTCTGTGTCCTATGTTTTACTTGTTCTACATATTTTGTGTTTCTGTGCCAGAGGGTAAGGCCACCATCACCTATCTGTACCTCATTAAGACTTTTTAATCCAATCAGGTACTTTTTGTCTTTTACCTTTGTAATTAGTCCATTTTAATTTATCTTCAATCAATACATTTGATGAACTATTTTAGAATTATGGCTACCTTTTTACTATGTACTTTCTATGACACGTGGTTTCTACTCTTCTAGAATTGATAGAATACTTACATATTTCCATTTTCTATGAAAGTTTTATACTATATGTCTATTGTTATAGTGATTACCCTAGAAATGACTACAGATATTAATTGACATCTTTATCCTTTTCCTTTTGAAACTTGAAAGAGTTTTAGAACAGTAACTCCAAACTCACATGCTATTATTATATATTTAAATTGCATATATAAATATATTTTTAAATCTTCCAAGATATTAGTATTGTTCTATACATTAATATGCATTTACATTTATCTATGTATTTCATTCTATTTTATTCTTAATTCCTTTCTGCATCTCCATATTTTTATTTTGTATATTTCTTTCATTTGAAAAACATCATTTGAAAAATATCTGTTGCTTGAAAGTTGCTCAGCTTTTGTTTGTCTGAAATACAGTCATTTCACCCTCATTTTTGAAGGATATTTTTGTTGAGTATAGATCCTAAATTGGTAATTCATCCTTTTGGTATATTGAAAATGCCCTCCCAAGGTCTTTTGAGACATATTATAGGGATTATATTATTGCAATGAAGATAACATCTGTTTACATAAATTTTGAACTTTGAAAAAAAGTATCTTTTTTTTCCTTCATATTTTAGATTTTCATCATTGAAACTTTCTTTTCTCAGTGTGGGAATTTTTGTTTAGTTTTGTCTTTTGTTTTCTTGAGTATTTTTTATTCTTTATGTTTGCGGCAATAGCACTTACTGCACCTGTGGCTTATTATTTTTCATAATTTTTCAAAGAGTCTCACCCACAGTATCTTTCAACATTGCTTTCATCCCTTCTTTCCTCTTTTCCTTTCAGAAAAAAAAAGTATATATTAGACTTTTAATGTATTAGCCCTATATTTCACACTTTTTTGATTGTTTTTATTTTCCACCTTTTCTTAAGGCTAGATATTTTCTTTTGATATATTTTTTTATACTTGATCTTAGCCAAAAGGCCAAGAACCGATATTTTGATCTATTTTTTAGGTCATTAATTTATCTTTACTCAAAAAGGAGCATCTGGGGGCACCTGGGTGGCTCAGTGGGTTAAAGCTTCTGCTTTCGGCTCAGGTCATGATTCCAGGGTCCTGGGATCGAGCCCTGCATCAGGCTCTGCTCAGCAGGGGGCCTGCTCCCTCTTCTCTCTCTGCCTGCCTCTCTGCCTACTTGTGATCTCTGTCTGTCAAATAAATAAATAAAATCTTAAAAAAAAAAAAGGAGCACCTGATCAGTTGTTAAACCTCTCCTTATATTTTAAATATGTTTATTGTACATTTTAATTTTAAAACTTATATTTGGTTCACTTTCAATCTGTTATATCACCTTTTAGAGTTGCCAAATATCTGTTGATAATTTCAAACTTGAATGCTACTTCTCTGATCACACAAAATATACTTCTTATACACTGTGTATCTGGTAGTGCATGCCATTACCTATAGTCTCTAAGGTCTGTATTGAAAAAAGTAGTCCCTCCTTTTCTCCCCAAATATTGCTTCTGCAAAACTCTGTGGTTCTTCTCATACTTCTGGCTCTTACTTCATTTTTCCTGTTTCCTCATATGCCTGTATTGGATATTATATTTAAGAAATTGTTTATGAGAACTCTCTCCTAAAAACCATAAAACATTTCTGAGAAAAAATAAATTAGTACTAAATAAGGACACCTGGGTGTGTCAGTCAGTTAAGCGTCTGCCTATAGCTCGGGTCATGATCCTGGGGTCCTGGGATGGAGTCCCGCATCAGGCTCCTTGCTGAGTGAGTAGCCTGCTTCTCCCTCTGCCTGCCACTGCTTGTGTTCTCTCTCCCTCTCTCTCTCTCTGACAAGTAAGTAAAAAAATTTTTAAAAAATTAGTCCTAAATAATGGACAGATATACCATGTTTGTGGACTGAAACACCTAATACTGTTAAAAAGGCAATTCTCCCCCAAATTGGCCTGCAGATTTAATGCAATCCTAATAAAAACCTCAACAGTCCATATATTTTTTAAAACATTGCTAGTAAATTGTAAATTCTTATGGAAATACAAAGAAACTAGAAAAACAAAACATTTCAAAAGAACAAAATTAAAGAAGTTTCTATACCTGATTTCAAGGTTTATGATACAGTTGCAGTTATCAAGAAAATTTGCTACCAGTGAAATGGTAGATCAGATCTATGGGACAGAACAGAAAGTCCATAAATAGACCCACTTCCTTATTTTATATTATATACCAAAATTAACTCAAAACAGATTACAGATCTAAATGTAACAAACTAAATCTATAAACCTTCCTGAAGAAAACATAGGAGGAGATCTTTGAGACTGTGGTGGAGATAACCTCTGAGATAGACTACAAAAAGCACTAACCATCAAAATATGAAAAATCAGACTTCTCAAAATTTTTTTAAAAAATTGCTCTTTCAAAGACACCTTTAAGAAAATGAAATGTAAGCCACTAGTAGAAAGATAATGTTCACAGCACATATATCTGATAAAGGAATAACTAGCTAATGATTGTAATGCAATAATAATAAGATGACCCAATTTTTTAATGTATAAATTGCAAAATGGATTATAGAAAATGAGATTAAGAGTAAAAAAAACATAGTAATTTTAATAGTCCAAAAATGAATAATCCTTTTTTTAATTAGGTAGTTATCAAGAAATACTTAGAAACAAAAGATACAGTAAAGTATTTACTTTGGTAAAGAACCACATTTTGCTTATTTTGTATTCTGATTTTAAATTTTATCCGGTATTCTGATTTTAAAAATTGGACACAGAACCAAGGAATAGAAGGGCAGTATGTTTGGAAAGAGTGAAGAGAGAGAAAAAGAGCTGACTTTTGAAAAGAGTAGACTTTAGATACCTGATCTGACATTTAATGGATCTGCCCATTAGATTGAGTAGCTGGTGACAACTTGAAGGAGGTTTTCAGAGAATCTAGAGAAAAAACCTGGGAAGATGGTGTCATAAAGTCAAAGAAAGAAGAAATGATATGTTGAGTAGTACTGTAATATTGAAGATCTTAAACAAAAATGAAGAAATGACCACCATATTTGGCAGTTAGGCTCTGGCTATTTTAGTGGGAGGCATTTCACTGGAGTGGAGGAGGCAGAAATAAAATTGTAGCAGGTTGTGTGAATAAGACATGAAGAGATGGAAACAAGAATTGTACACAGACCATTCCTTCAGTGATACTGATTATAAGTGAGTTACAGAATGAATAAATAAGATTTCTCTAGTTACAGTTTATGGAGAAGATATTACAAGAAAAGGTATGAGTGTAAACTGTGTTAAAGAGATTGGTGGTTTGGGGACAGGGTTACAAGAAGAGAAGGGAACTGATTACATTACTCTTAAGTGAACTTAAACCTGAAGATGCTCTCAGTGGGATTTATCTCAGAGATGTACATTAACAATGAAAGTGTATGGGCACAAATGTTGAAAGTCTACTAGGAATTTCCAGGCTATGGCTTCAGTCCCTTCTTTCTTTGATTTAGGGTGAACTCTAGATGAAAAGAAGAACTGAACTAAACAGCTTTTAATGTGACACTGGGATTTATTTTTAAAACACCTAGGTATTAAATTTAAGTAACTTGTTCAGTTTTTGCTGCCTCCTGGGAATTTTCATGATAACTATCCATCTTTGCAACTTAATCACATGAATAACAATGATAATTATTTGAAACAGAGACTTTATTTTAATATTCTTTTTAATTGTAGGAATATTATTCATACTTTCATAAGCTTTAAATCTCATTGACATTTAGTTAGAATGGATTTAGTTAGAAATGGAATGGTATATGTTTCAAGTAGTAAGACTTTATCCTCTATGTCATTTATAGGAGATAAGGAAAATTTTTAATTATATACTATTTTAAGTGTTGTTTTTTTTTTTTTTTTTCTGTCTATTTTAGAAAGAGAGAGAGTGCATGAGTGGGGAGATGTAGAGGGGAAGGGAGAGAGAGATGAATCTGAATCAGACTCCAAGCTCAACACAAGCCTGAAGCAGGGACTCAAATCCCATGACCCATGAGATCAGGACCTGAGCCTAAACTGAGAGCCAGAGGCTTAACCAACTGAGGACTGAGTAACCCAGGTGTACCTATTCTAGTTTAGTGTGAAACTTTGGTAGATATCTTTATTATCCTTATTCTCCATGCGTAAGGAAATTTAATGACCTATCAAATTTTATTTAAAAATTATATTTCTTGTGATTAGAGAATTAAAAAAGAAAGGAATCCCCCAAATTTAGTAAAATCATATAGTACTTTCACAGATTTGAAACAGCCCTGTAATCCAGTATTTATTTTACATGTAATGAACCTAAGGGCAAAAAATGTGCAATGAACTGAAAGTCCCCACAACCAATAATGAGGGAATGTCAGATAAGAAGTTAAAATACAGATCAAAACTTTGTTCTATTTTCTTCTCAAACATTAGATAATACTAACAATTTATGTTTAATTATAGGTATTACCAAGGACAAAATTATGATTCTAAACCTTATTCAGTAATAGCATGAGCTCTCTGGACTTCACTGCATTTAGGCAAGAGTGATAGAAGAGCACCTGAAGAGAAGAGGAATATACAGATTTCTTCTAAATTGTTCAGCTAATTTCTCAACTTGTTGATATATGAACTATTTGTGATGCCATGACATTTCCTTGATATTAAAAGTGAGAAAGATAAAGATCTATAAAATTAATCCTTTTAAAAATTGTACTGATAACTTTATAAACACTGAAGCAAAAATCCACAAAATGTAATTACTTAGGGAGGCGTCCTTAAGAAACAACCCACAACACTTGCAAAAATCTCTTTAGTGAAAAGAAAATAAATGATTAGAAAAGATAAGAAGAAAAAAGGAAAGAAAAAAAAAAAGAAAAAGAAAAGGAAAAAGATAAAGGAAGGAAGGGGGCGCCTGGGTGGCTCAGTGGGTTAAAGCCTCTGCCTTTGGCTCAGGTCATGATCCCAGGGTCCTGGGATCAAGCCCCGCATCTGGCTCTCTGCTCAGCAGGGAGCCTGCTTCCTCCTTTCTCTCTGCCTGCCTCTCTGCCTACTTGTGATCTCTGTCTGTGAGATAAATAAATAAAATCTTTAAAAAAAAAAAAAAAAAAAGAGAGAAAGGAAGGAGGGAAAGGAGGGAGGAAGGAAGGAAAAAACAGACCTCTGTCATGAATAAAAGTTCGGTCTATACATTTAGATGTGAAGGAAATACGGTTTTGTTTTTTCAATTTCTTAAGTAAATTTCTTTAAATCCACATTTAACCTTATTATGAAAATAAAAGTCATTTTGAGATGTCAGAAATTTGAATCATTTCAATTGAGTCTCTCTCACTCCACATAAATTCTTTTGGATAGGACCACCAGGTCCACAGGGGAGGTCTTCTGATTTCAATATAAGATTTCTCTTGTTACTTCTGAACTCACTTTAAAGCCATGAAATTCATATTGAAATTGATAGAGTTCAGAGAAGGCTGCCCCCCAAATTTGCCACTTTGGGATACTGGTTACTTTGAATTAAAGTTACTTAAGAAATAGTCAGTGCAAGGTCACTCTGACCCTCCTTTGTCTCCCTGAAAGTAGGAAATAAATTTCCCATGTGAAAGGCACCCTTCACTCTACCAGGAAGGTAATGAGACATCTTCGTCACCAGAGATAGAAAATTCAGGGCTGAGAAGGCTAGAAAAACAAACCCTGTTAATTTACTACCCCAAACCCAAATTTCTTTATCTTGTCAATTCTTCACAAATGTTTTGTTTCTTTGTTTAAAAGGTACAAAAGCTGCCTGCTTTGGTCATTTCTGTGAGTCTCATATTTTTATGAGCTCTCATACATATGAAATTAAATTTGTTTTTCTTCTGTTAATCCATCTTACGTCAATTTAACTATTAGGGCAGCCAAAGAGCCTAGAAGGTATGAAGGGAATTGTTTTCTTCCCTTACAAAATCAACATACGGTTTTCATTGAATTTCTTCCATACAATCCAAGAAAAAAGAAATTCATATTTCAGAATACTGAATTGAGTTCACATTCCAAATATATCATACAGAAGCAAGCATTTTTAGGCTTTGGGATGGTAGATTAAGTTTGCCCTGTTCTGATTCCTCTAAAGGGGGAGAAATAAATTGAATTTTATTTATTTGGCTAAAGTAAAATAATATCTTCTAACAAATGAACAAACCAACAAAGAAAGCTCCATTAAGATCTATGAAGCAAGGAGCACCTGCGTAGCTCAGTCAGTTAAGCACCTGCCTTTGGCTCAGTTCATGATCCCAGGGTCCTGGGATCCAGCCCTGCATGGAGCTCCCTGCTCCATGGGGAGACTGCTTCTCCCCCTCCTTCTGCCTGCTTGCATTTTCTCTCTCTCTCTCTCTCTGTCAAATAAAAAAAATAAAATCTTAAAAAAAAAAAAAAACATCTATGGAGCATAACCTGATATCCTTAGAAGAAAGGCAGCCTCAAGTTTGAACCAAGGCCCAGAGCACACACCCCATTCACATCCAACTCTACCCACCAAATCAGTGTTACTGATTTGCTGCATGCATGATGCTGCCATGCAGTAACACTCAGGAAGATGATCTCAGACCTTCTCATCTTTCAGAGTTTCCAAAATATTTGATACATTATGGAATTCTTAGTGTTGTCTCAATATATAATTATCACTTATTGAAAATCAAAGAACAGAATTTTCATTTAATTCAGAACATATAAGGAAATAAATCAAAATGTCATAAAATGAAATACATCCATTAGTTAGAATGGTAACATTCTAGGTCCATTCTTAAATATTTTCTTTTTGTTTCTCTAATTCCCTTCCTCATTACTTAAAGTTTCTCTTTTTACTTATATACCTCCTTTATCACTTTAAAATTTATACTCATAAAATTACTGTCAGGTAGGAATAGTAAATAAAGTGTATGGAAAGTATAAATTCAGAAATTAATTGCTAATAGTGAATCTATACATTTTACTTAGTCACAAGTTTCCTATCCTATTTTATTGTAGATAATAATTGAAATACAAAGGCATAACCAAAATAAAAATTACTACTGAGGTAAAAATATAGATTATTTTAATGAAATCAATCAATCTAAAATATTTTCTTGTTGTCTATTATGTACTAGACATCAACTTAACATGCTGGGCACCTAATTCAGCCAATAAAGTAACAGAGAAATGTTTACAGCCTGAACTAGTTCATTTTCAAATAGTAATTGAATTCATGTCAAATAATTAAATTCATTTCAAACATCAATCATAAAATATTTGAATATTTATATAAGTATACATATCAAATAAGATCTCAAATAAAAATTATGTAATATTTATATCAGAAGTACTTGAATATAATTTCATAAAGTAGCATTTAGTAAAATAATAACTACTAAAAATTGCTTAATAAATTCAATAAAATGAAGGGATTTATATGTTAATGTTACTTTTTCAGCAATAAATTTACATTATGCCTGTGGTTTTACTTATACATCACTGTTCTTGGACATTTTCAAATTGTTTATAACATTTTTTCAAAATGTAACCTGATATGTTAAGCAACAACAACAAAAAGGCCAAAAAGCTATTACTTTACTTCCCAAAAAAAAAAAAAAAAAAAAATTCTATTTAGCTATTCAAACTGTGTAGAAAGTCAAAACAAAAGTTGATAAGCTTCCTCAGGTATGCAAGATGACTTTTTTTCCTTAGGCTATTCTTTATAATGCATTCTATATTAAAGTTTAAAATCCTGGCCCTCTTTCATTTTGTTGTACATTTCTTTGTGATTTTTGTTACATAGATTTACTAAGCACTAGGAATTTCTTAAAACAGTATATAATTTAGACATAATGTCTGGGTTATTTTATCTGAAGTCTTAGTAAACACAATTTTCTACTGAAGGTGTATAGGTAAAGTGAGGGAAATATGATATTTTTAAATTTAGGACTATTATAGTAAAATCAGTTGTTAATTACCTGCCATTGTTGGGTTATCAGAAATAAATGAAGCTTTTTATAATACCTTTTTATTCCAAGCAACTTGGCTCTGGGTGCCTGAAATGACTGGAGCAATAGCACAATGTGGTTTTATTTATGTAAAAGGAAAGGAGAAAAAAACTATGCCGAGAAAATGTTCTCATCCCTTGTAGGTACCCAGAGGGAAACAGTAGCTCCCTTCATCCCTAGCCCAGGTATAAAATCACCTTCTGTCAGCCAACTTTAAAGTAAATTACAAGAGGTGCTTGCCTAGGCCAAGTTCAAATACCAGCATTTAAAAGAAGTTGCCTGCCAATCTGCTCACCTTCAACAGGTTTATTCAAGGAAGATGTGAGTGCAGCTTCCTGAAGCCTCAGGGTAGGAACAGAAAAGGCATTTCTGAGTAGTTTTATAGATATCACTTTGATGATCAACTCTTTATGTGTGTATGCGACACCAATTCTCACGGAGAACATCCTAATTCACTTATTTGGTAGTTCACAAGGATTTACAAGCTGGATAACATGGATATTTAAGCATCTCTTTGCCACTGTCATTGACTTACTCTGATATTTCACATAGTCAGAAGACCCTAATTTTAATTAGGCATTCAGTGACCAATGGCATGGTTTATAATTCCTGCGACACATTAGAACTTGGGAGTTTCTTTAAAATACCCATATTAGGGGCGCCTGGGTGGCTCAGTGGGTTAAAGCCTCTGCCTTTGGCTCAGGTCATGATCCCAGGGTCCTGGAATTGAGCCCCGCATCGGGCTCTCTGCTCGGCGGGGAGCCTGCTTCCTCCTCTCTCTCTCTGTCTGCCTCTCTGCCTCCTTGTGATCTCTGTCTGTCAAATAAAATAAATAAAATCTTAAAAAAATATACCCATATTAGAAGACGATCTTCTAATTAATTTATTTTGTCTGGGATAGAATCCTAACATCAGTATTTTTAAAAGCCCCAGATGATTCTAACTCACCCCCAGGGTTGAAGATTACTGAATTAAACAATTTTTTTTTATGATTCTCTACAATATACCGTTTAGGGGGTGGGGCAAGGCTCTAGAAGAGAAAAGGAAAAAAAAATGGTGATATTATCTTACAAGAGTCAAGAGATGAAAGACAGAAGAGAAGTTGGAAAAAATAGTGAATATGTAGAATGGTTCCTGAAAGTACTAACTGGACAAGGTTGGGTTAGGTGTTGGATAGTTTAGTTTAGGTTTTAGACTAAACATTTTTAGTAGTAATTCTTTTTCCAGATGTAAGAGCAGTCCAAGCAGAGAATAGAAATTATACTGTGAAATAAACAAGTATCAAATAACTTGCCAAAGCCATAACTTTAACAGAGAAGAAATGTATCCGTATTTTTGTTTGTTTCTCTCAATATCCAGGGTCTTGCGAAAAAGAATATTAAGATTTGTAAATGAAATTCAGTGTTGGTGAACAAGGAGAATGAGAAGAAAATGGAGGCATTATAAATGGGAGAACTTAATTAGATATTCAAAACAGGAATAAAAGAAAGGATGACATTAAAATATCAGAAAGGAATATGGGGGTATTTAAATTTAGGAATTAATGTATGAGATATTTCCACATGATAAAATGTTATCAAATAGCTATGGGTACAAGTTAGTAAATTAGGAGACCCATAATATTTATTAGAGTCCCTAAAGTCAAGAAATATGAAAACAAATGGTGTATGGAAAAGCCAAAACAATACTGATATATCCTAAACAGGAAAATAAGTATTTTAGCTAGTGCCAAAAATTTCAGTTACCATGGCAAAGTGACCTGGAAATCTATGAATATCCATAATAGGGAGGTGCCGAGGATATGTAGGGTTTCTAGTATGAATTTCAAAAGACTTCTGGTTGTAAACTATAACAGTCCCTCAGAATAATACACTGTTTAAACTATAACTTTAACTAATGAGGAGTTGTACTGGTCATGCAAGCATGCTTAAAGATGACCTTGAGAAAATGTACTAGCAGCAGGCCTCTGGTGGAGGAGATGATACACGTCCTTGAAGCCAAGCAGCTGGGGATGCCCGGCTCGCTCACTGCTTCATGGAAGCCTAGCAGCTGGGAACGCCTGGCCCACTCAAGGTGGAATGCTGTCCAATTCCCCTTTTCGTTGTCTCCCCTACCTTGGAGAAAGCCTCCCGTCGCAGTAATCCCTTTACGCGCATTTGCACAACTACGAATCCCATGCTGCTGGACCAGAGACACCCTACTCCTCTTCTTGTTTACTTCATTTACCTCTAAAACTTGTGACCAGTGTATGACTCACAATCCTCCTTGTTTACCTACTAGACATATGGCTAATGTATAACCTTCTTTTCTTCTCCTTTGTCATCTTGTATCTAATAAATAAGGGATTGAGGAGTGTTCAGGGACAGTCCTTAAAGCTGTCATCCCCTGCTCCCATTCTCTTACAGCTGACTTGTTTATGTCTCATTCTTCTCCCGTGGGCCATTAGGAAAGCGGCAGTAAACAATTTTTTCAATAATTTTTTTTAAATCCGCATCACTCTCCTCCACCCCTAAGTTTACCCTTGAGAGGAAGGAGGACAGTGTAATGAGAAGAGTCTAGAAAGCTAGCAAGGAACAGAACACACAGGACAAAGAATTGTGTCATCTATCCTAGTATAATGGGATGACAATCAAAGACACTGATTAAGAGATAAAACTCATCTAAAAATATCTTAAAGATACTCTAACAACCATGTATAGATCAGACTGAGATTAGAAAGAATGGAAGTGGGGAAAAATTAGGAAATTGTTTCAGGCACCCAGGAGAGAGGTAAAGCTTAGAATAAAATGATGGCAATGAACAAGGAAAGAAGTACAGATATGTGAAAATTTATAGGTAGAACAGACAGGCTTTGGAGATGATATCAATGTGTGTATAAGAGAAGGACCAGTGTCAAGGATTATTTGTAGGCTTTTGGCTTATGCACCTAGGTACACAGAGGCACCGTTGTCTGAAATAAGGAAAACACTGGATCATCTGTAGGTAAATAAGATTGAAAGTGCAGATTTGAGCAGGTTAAGTGAGAGAGATGACTGGAGATGTTAAGCAGGCTACTGAATATATTAGCATGAAGCTCAGAGGAAAAGTCTTCCAGTATATTTCCTGTTTAAGAACAAGTATCTTTTTGAAAGCAAACTTTGAAGAAGTTGAAACATGTTCACATTTTCTTTGGAATTTAGACAACAGACCTACCTAATTCCCCAGTAGTTATCAGAAACTGAGATTTAATTATCATGTGAATGTTCCAAGTTGCATCTTTGAAGACAATCAAACTGAACATAACTGTAGTTAATACGGTACATTAAACAGACATGATCTTCTAGCTAACAATAAGCCTATAAGCAGTTTGACACTTCTTTCAAATCCTTCAGTCTGCCAGATGGGAAGGTACATATTTATTTTCCCTTGTGTACTTTCTTTTGAAACTTATCCCAGTATCTGGCCACCTGGTCTGTCATATTGGATATTAACTGACTCCAGCCTGACAATTAATGATATTTGTCTGTTCGTAGCAGAAGTCTTTCTGACTCTAAAATGAACCTCTGTTCTTCTTAATTAAGGAAAACAAAACTATTGATCTCACAAAACAATTTTTTAACATGTACATTACTTGCCACAGAGTTCTGCAAGTAGTAACATAGTCAAAGATCTAGAATAAACTCAGAGAAGAATTTTTCAGAGAAAAGCAAAGACATTTTTTCCTTCTTCATATTTAATACCTTAGTTAGCATTAAACAAAATGAAATAAAATGAGGAGGTCTAGAGATTTGTAGAACTTTACATATATCCTGTAACACTTCCTTCATCATCATCCTGGCACTGTACTGTATATTAAAAAAGACACTTCTAATACTTTCAATAACTAAATATCTTGGGACTAAAATCTGAAATCCATACTATACCAAATTCTGAGCTTTAAAAAGTGATACTTCTCAGTGTTTACTGACATATAAAACTCTGAACACATGGAGTTACTTTCTTCTCTATAAATATGTTCTCACCTAAAATATTCTGCCCTACCCTATAGTCCTCCGGTCGTTCCTACTCCAAGTGATAAAACCTCACTCACCTTCAACACCAAGTTTCCCTGATCTGAGATAAATCTGCATGGCATTGTGTTAAGTACCTGAACTGTATTTGCTTGTGTTATTTCTCTAAGTTAGACTAAGAAGTCTTAAGGTTGTAGTAATACTTCCTGAATCAGAGAATATTTGCTGATAGCGGGAAAAATCAAGTTGCTCAAGGAAGAATACATGTTTATTGCATGATATGGAGGAATCTTGTAGAAACAAAGCCCAGATTATAGAATCAGGACTCATTAAAAATAGAGATTAGTTACCAATCACTCTCTTCTTCACTCTTTCTCCATAGTATGCGTGGTCTATTGTCTTTGTCCCTTAAATCAATTTGGTTCTATCAGCAGTCATGATTTCTCTGCACAATCACATTCTTGCATATTCTGTTTCATATTCTGGGAGAAAGAACTGGCTTGGTTCATTTTATTGGGCTTGTTTCAATTCTCCATTCCAGAAAAAAGTAATCTTATTTGTCTAGCTAGGTAAGCCTAATCCAAAAACGGTTTTAAGAGGCCAGGATCAGGTGACAATTTTGGTTACCCAATCTAGGAGCTATAATGCAAATTTTATTCTTAGAAGGAGGATTTAATGGGACAGAATCCTTATAGTTCCCTTTTATCCAAGTGAAATGCCTGACATCAAACCAGAGCTTCCTAGAGTCAAGCTTTTTGTGCCTTTTATATACTCAATGGTGCCTCCCTGCATAATGGTCTTGGTTAATCCTGAGCATTTGTTTTCCCCTTCCTTCATGGTAATAGAGTTATAGCTTTGCACATGGCTACATTGCTAAAGAAGAAATCTGTCAGTCTTTCTTGTGGCTAGTTGTAGTAATGTGACTATACTCTGTCTGGCCAATTGGATGTGGTCAAAAGAAATATGTGCTATTTTGAATCTTGTCCTTGAAACAACTGTTTGTATACTTCGTTGTTTCTTACCCCTTTCCCACTGGCTGGAAGTTGGCGAGAACCAGTGAAGCTGCCTTAAGCCTATCAACTGAAGCCCTTTGATGAGGATGGTAGAGATGACTAGCCACCCTGGATCAACTGGCTACTTCTGAGCCTCCGCATAAGAGGGAAATAAATCTCAATCTCTCTCTCTCTCTCCCTACCCCCTCTCTCTTTCACTCTCTTTTTAAAATGGCATTGTATATGATGTCTAATTAAAGATGAGTGCAACAATGAGGATGCAAAAGTAATATAGAGGTAAATGGGTACAATTGTTTAGCAGGCAAGCAGCAGGTGCTGAGAATATAGAAATTGCTAATTGGAAATCCAGTTATCCTTATTATATTACAGCCACTAACCAAATTTGTTGAAAGTGTTATATCAGGCAATTTAGAAAGAAAGTCAAATGTTAGTAGAATCCGTACTTCAGTGAATGCATCAGAAAAATTCAGAATATTGATATATACTAGCAGATGTTTTGTAGGTTTTAGGCAAGTATTAGGAAAGAAATAGAGAAATTCTAATGAGAATAGTTTCAAGCAGAAATGTTGGAAAGTGGGTTTTTTTAATAAGGGACAGTTTGCCTGCAACCTGCAATCCAAATAAACTATGAGGGGAAGCAAGCAATTTTGACTCTAAAAGAGTTGGAAAGCCCTAAACAAAGTAAGATTGAGGCCTGAGCCTTTTTCGAAGTCTCTGACTCAAGTGATCTTGGCCAGACAATGGAACGTGACTGAGATCAGATTAGGCTGAAAGTGTTGCTTTCCAATCCCTATTGTTTCAGAGAGCCTCAAGGTAGTTGCTATTAAATAGAAGGAAAGAGATGTGCCAGCTCCAGAGGCCAGTAACTAAAAAGAATTTGGGCAAGTTTAAGATCTATGACTAGACAAAATCCTTGGCTGTAGTTATTTCACATGAAACTGACTGCAAGCAAATAGGACTAGCTTTGGGGTACTTGTATTGACAAAGATATTGCAAGCGTATATAATAAAAGTGTATAGTTGCTCTATTCCTAAAGAAATCCCTGACCCTCCAAACTACAAAAAGAGATTATGCAGCCCCCAAGCATGCATACTCCCCAATGCAATCTTTAGATGTGGCCAGAGATAACAACAAACAAGCAAGAGTCCCCAGCTCTTTTGGGGAATAATGAAAAAAGGAGTTCTTCCCAGAGAGCAGAAACAGGTGCTAACCAAACAAGTTATTCCACTGGCTTGACAGAGAATCTTCATAGCTGCTGTTTCTCAGGAATTCATTATTGTTATAACTATGTTTTTCTCTTTTTAAAATAGGAATTTGTAGCTATCTTATTTCTTAACCACTACTGAATATGGAAGGCAAGGATTATTGGTCATTTTTATTTTGTATATGATTAGATCCCTATCCAGGCCTGATGGGGAGTTCTAAATATAACCCAAATAATATGAAATGAGCTATATAATAATGGCTAGGGATTTTGTGAGTCCCCCCTGGGAAATGGTGAATGAGTGAAGAGAGGGATAAATATGAATATTTCCATGATTAGAGAGGTTGACTATGGCATATTACCAGTATCCTTTTCTTCTTCCTCAATAATATAGCTTGACATAAATCTACATAACCAAATTCTACAATTTCCAACATCGACCTAAATGTGGCCAGGTGAAGAGCTTCTGGCCTATGGATTTGAGCAGAAATGATCTATATCATTTTCAGTTATTATATTTAATAATATTGACAATAGTTTCCCTACAATGGCCACTAGAAATACTTCATTAATCAAGTAAGGCTAAGTTTATTAAACCTAGCACATGAAGAAACAATATCATCTTAATAGTAGTGCCTTGGAAAAGAGAATACAGAAAAGAATATTTTTAGACCTTTAGGGACTGGGATGGGATGACTTTTTTGGGGGGTGGGGAGGGAACAGAATGATTTTAGGATGAGCCTTGCAAGTAAAAGTATAGATTAAATAAGGCAATATTGGTGATAAAGTAACTTTGAATTAGTGGTACAACCAAGACAGGTTATTAAAGCAAATCCTGACTAAAAAGTTGTTTGTCCTCATAGGTACAGTATTTTGATTGGTTCACCGTCTTATCTTTCAGGAGTAATTATTTCCTGATGCAATTTGTTATTTCTGGTCCCAATAATGTTTAGGGCAAAAACAGGAAAACATGCTTGGTCTCAAAACTGTTTAGCAAATAGATAAAAAAGTATGTTGTTTTAGTTTTTTTTTTTTTTAAGATTTTTTATTTATTTATTTATTTGACAGACAGAGATCAGAAGGAGGCAGAGAGACAGGCAGAGAGAGAGAGAAGGGAGCAGGCTCCCTGCTGAGCAGAGAGCCTGATGTGGGGCTCGATCCCAGGACCCTGGGATCATGACCTGAGCTGAAGGCAGAGGACTTAACCCACTGAGCCACCCAGGTACCCCTGTTGTTTTAGTTCTCAGCAAAATTTAAAGAATGCAGTTCTAGTCCTGTCCCCACTTTCTGCCAGCTAAGAAATGACACATCATTGCAATCTATGAATGGCTGTCAAATGCTGAGGATGGCAAAGCTATCAACGAAGGCTGATCCTCTTGCCTGCCTTAGGACTGTTAACTTGGGAGAAAAATAAACTGTGTCTTATGTAAGCCACTGTATTTTTCATATATTGTAACACACATTCTGTATCCCAACTAACTCATTAATATTATGAGAAATGTTTGCTTAGTGAAAAACGGAAGCAAACAAACAAGGAGGAAAAATGACTCAAAATGTGGGAATTGACTCAAAGGTAGAATGGCAGAATCAAGTCTATTCAGTGCAATGTATTATAGCATCCAATAGAAAAGAACAGTATATGGCAGCATCTACTCTATAGAAATAATACATAACATAGTTAAAGCAAAATAACATATAGTATCAAAAAAGAAAGCAAATAATTTCTTGCACAAGAAACAGAATTAATATGCAAAGCAAAGTGTGGTGCCAAACTACAAGTCAAAACAGGCAACTCAGCTCTTATCTGCACTGAGAACTCAGTGTTCCACATGACACAGTTTTTGGATCCAAGCTCAAAGAGAATCCAGGAGCTGTAAAGGTAACATCCTCAATCCCTCTGATGGAAGCAAGCCAAAGAAACTGCTGCTGACCACAGCCCAAAGTCACAGTTTTAGCAAGTTGTAAGCCTAAGGGAGCAAAGATAAGCAGACACAGCCTCCTAACATAGAACTGAATTAAACCACTCACTCATTTGATATCATCTTTAACATAATTACAAAACAGGAACACTGAAATATCATTGATTATAAGTCCTGGTTCTCATTTCAGCATCTAATTGCTATGCAGAAGGGTGAAGAAAGAGAATATGAACAAACAAAAATATTTCTATGTCAAAATGAATCTGGAAACCAAAATTTCAAGACGTAAAACACAGAATTCTAATAAATACAGCTGAGAACATTCTTTTTTTTTTTTTTTTTTTAGATTTTTTATTTATTTTTTGAGAGAAAGAGAGAGCCAAGTTGGGGCAGAGAGAGACAAGCAGACTCCTGCTGAGCATGGAGCCTGACATGGGGATTGATCCAAGGACCTTGAGATCATGACTGACCCAAAACCAAGATTCAAACACTTAACCAACTGAGCCACTTAGGCACCCCTGAAAAAAATTCTACAATCAGAATATTAACTTCATATAAAAATAATTAGATGGAACAGGCTGAAGTTTTTAAGAAGCATATTTAAGTCCTCAAAGTAACAAATGAAGGAATTCATTCCATCTTTAATACCTTATCAAAAATAAGACATTATGAAAAATTAAGGCAGTAATGAAGCAAAAAAAAAAAAAACAATGTAAAATCTTGATAGTGAACACAATCATTGAAATAAATGCATACACATAATGAGGAATATACTCTAGATAGCTCACAGTAGAAGAAAAAAACTAGTCAATGTCTGATGATAATAAGGAAACCACCCAAAACAAAACATGGAGATATGCAAAGGTATAAAAAGAATTGGTCATGATACAGGGAAGGTAGTATGAGAAGAATAAATTAATTGGCATTTCAGAAAAAAGAAAGCAGGGAACGACAAAGAAAGGATATTTTAAATATATCTAGAATTAAAAGTATGACCACTAAAAACAAAAGTGTATTCCGATTACTTAGTAAAATGAAAAATACAGAGACATCATGGTAAATCTGAAAATCACTGAAAACAAAAGGAAATGTTTTAAAAGCTAACAAAGAGTAAAGATAGACCACTTATAAAGTAACTGATTAGACCAACAGCAAGAAGTATTACTATAAGTGGTAGTAATAGATGTCAGAAGAAAATGGGGAAATGTATTTAAAGTGCTAAGGGAATATAATTGTTCAAGAATTATAGAGTAGATCAAATTACCATTAAAGAGTAAACGTAAAATTAAGATATTTTAGGGTATATAAAGACTGTGAAAATTCATAACCCACAGCATTAAAATATATAATTAAAGTATCTCCTAAAAGATGTACTTCAGCAAAGAATAGGGAACCCAGAAATGTAGGATAGAAACAGTTACAACAAAAAAGTGAAAAATTTATTAGCAAACTTAATTTTACCACTATCAAAAATAATATTTGTGTGTGACTGTTAAAAAATGGCAAATCTAGGGGCGTCTGGGTGGCTCAGTGGGTTAAAGCCTCTGCCTTCAGCTCAGGTCATGATTCCAGGGTCCTGGGATCGAGCCCCGCATCGGGCTCTCTGCTCGGCAGGGAGCCAGCTTCCCTTCCCCTCTCTCTCTGCCTGCCTCTCTGCCTACTTGTGATCTCTGTCTGTCAAACAAATAAATAAAAACTTAAAAAAAAAAAAAGGCAAATCTGAAACATTAAATAACAAAATGGGAACCAGTTTAACTGATAGTTAAAACGTTATAAGGTCTTTGTCATTTTCAAGAGAAAGATAAATGTACTGAATTGTTATAGGTTTAGTTAAATAAATTTATACTGAAATGTGTATGTTCAAAACTAATGGTAATTATTAAAATAATATAAATATAGTCATAAGTTGCTGGTGGGAGAAAAATTCTTACAATAACTTGGAAAAACTGATAATATGTACTGAAGCTATATCTATTCCTACCTTATGACACAGGATTTCAGCTTCTGGTTTTACTCTTAATGAGTGTTACTATCCATCAAAATGCAAGAATTTTCAAATAAAATCTTAAAAAAAAAGGCACCTGGGTGGCTCACTCGGTTACGGTACTGCCTTTAGCTCAGGTCAGGATCCTGGAATTCTGGGATCTAGTCCCGCGTCAGGCTCCCAGCTCCTCGGGGAGTCTGCTTCTCCCTCGGACCTTCTACCCTCTCGTGCTCTCTCTTACTCGCTCTCTCTCTCAAATAAATAAATAAAATCTTTAAAACACACTCACACAAAACATAAGAATTTTCATAATATAATCATCCAAAGTTGGAAATACCACATATGTCCATAAACAATAGACTAAATTATGGTATCTTCATAAAATGGACCAGCACACAGCAATAAAGAACAGGGAATTGCTACATAAGACATGGATAACTTTCACAACCATAATAATAAGCCACAGAGATAAGACTCAAAGACTATGTATAATATAAATATGGCTTAAATTTCAGGAATAGTGGGGGCGCCTGGGTGGCTCAGTGGGTTAAAGCCTCTGCCTTCGGCTCGGGTCATGATCTCAGGGTCCTGGGATCGAGCCCCACATTGAGCTCTCTGCTGCACAGGGAGCCTGCTTCCCCCTCTCTCTCTGCCTGCCTCTCTGTGTACTTGTGATCTCTCTCTCTGTCAAATAAATAAATAAAATCTTAAAAAAAAAGTTTTTTTTCAGGAATAGTGACTTCTAAAATGGCAGAGTAAGGCATTCAAGGAACCCACTATCATAAAAACATAATGAAAATACTGAGCAAACAATTAACTTCAACCAATCTAAAACTCTTCAAATTCACAAAAGGAACAGAACAAACTGTAGTGTTTATTTACAGAAAACTACTCAATCTCAATAAGAACACTGGAGTCTGTGGTGTTTTAATTGGGGCTGTAACTACCCCCTTTCCTCCTCAGCTAGACAGCACGGTGATAGAGAAAGCCGATAGATTCATCGCCAGCAGTGAGACTTGACTTCTTTTGGCCTCTATTAATAGATATATACCCAAAGCAGTCAATAGTTTGAACAAATCAGCAGCTTCCTGAAAATTTCCCACGCCCACAACTTTGTCATTATTAGGCTCAGCTCTGCAAAAACAAAAGAAAAAGCAAAACAAAACAAAAAATCTCCCTCTTCAGGACATAACTAAAAAACTAAAAATAATAACAGTACGCTGGTAATACTGCAGCTGCTCAGGCTGTGATTTTAGCTGAGAAAAACGAGAACCTGACGAAACACTTCTAAGTAAAACTGAACAAAGACACAACCATAGGGAATTTTGAAAAGCCATTACATATTTTGGGGATTTAAAAGTCTGCATATAAGTGAAGGTCTCTACACCTGGGAGAGAGAGGTCCAGGAAAAGACAAGGTCCTGTTCCTCTGCCTAGTTGCCTGGAGACCCTCTTCAGTCAGAAAGTGAAAAAAGCTCAGGCTGACTTGTAAGCAGCCCAGTTTAAAGGTGCGACTTCATCCACAGTTCTCCTTGGCAAAGAGTGGTCAAGCATTTAGAAATCTTATCACTAGTTATTGCTGACCAATAAACTGTACTGACCCAGGGAAAACTTCTAGAAACCAGGTTTAAACACTAAACTAGAATTTAAACACACAAGAAATCTAGGAGAGGAATGTTGACAGATAAAAGAGGAAGAACTGAAATAAGATAAAAGCATTTATTTGGAGTCTCAGATTGTAATTCAGGGAGCACAGTTTCAGGTAGCAGCCAGAACTGTGTCCTCCTAGGAAGCATAAAGGCAGGGGTTTTTAAAGACAAAGAGGGGAATGCTTGTATACATTGCTTAAAAAGAATTTTGATTGATTTTGATGACAAAAAACTAATCTTGGTTAAATGTAGTGGTTGCTAAGGCTATCACTAAGCAAAAGTCTATTACTGTAACAAGTTGCAGATGTTGTTCCTACAGAACCCTTGGAATATTCGTCATTTGGCCCAGATCAAAAGTCCATGGTTCCACTTGGTAAGGACATGCACAAGGTCTACCTCCTTAATGGCCTCCCAGCTCCATTTTAAAAATCCTTAACACAAATGACTCCATTTTATTTCACCTATCACAGGTGTCATAGTAGTATACTTCAGTGGATAAATAATCTATTAAATTAGAACAGGAAAGTCACTGAACAAATAAATAGCAATGAGAACAATAACAACAAATAGCAACAAAAACAAATTCGAATGTAGAATTATTACAATATCTTATGTAAAATGTCCAGTTTTCAATAAAAACTATGAGATATGCAAAGAAAGATGAGATTATAATGCATACACAGAAGAAAAAGCAATCAAAACAAAATATCTCTCAGGGGACCCAGATGTTGGACTTAGTAGGAAAGATAATTCAGCTATTTAAAAATATGTTCAAAGAACTAAAAAATTAAAGTAAGACAAATATGTCTCACCAAATAAAGACTGTTAACAAAGATATAAAATTACCAAAAAAAAAAAAAAAAAGAACAAAGTAAAAATTCTGGAGATAAAAATTACAATAACTGGAATGAAAAAAAATTTCTGAGAGGCTCAATAGCAGATCTGAACTGATAGAAGAATCAGCAAACTTAAAGACAGGTCAATTGAAATTATCCTGTTTGATGAAAAGAAAAAAATAATGAAAAAAATGAATATTGTTACAGATGACTTAATAATCTATGTATAAAATCCCAAAGAATTGGCAAAAAAAAATTTCTGAAACTAATAAGTGATTACAGGTTACAGGACAAAATCTGATATTTAAAAAGATACCATTTAAAATAACACCAAAATTATGCATAAATCTAACTATATATATATATGTATATGTGTGTGTGTGTGTGTGTGTGTATATGATCTATACGTAAAAAACTATAAAACCCGTGACAAAAGAAACCAAAGATCAAAGTAAATGGAGAAATATGCCGTGTTTATAACTGGTAGACTTATTAAGATGTCATTTCTTCTTACCAGCTTGATCTATAAATTCAACATAATCTCAGTTAAAATTTCAACAAGCTAGTCTTTGTATGTAAAGGCAAAAGACCAAAGTAGTCAACACAATAATGAAAAAAAAGAACAAGTCTGCGGGGCTCACACTACCAGATTTCAAGACTTACTATAATGTAATTAAGATGCTTCTTTGTGGGGCACCTGGGTGGCTCAGTGAGTTAAAGCCTCTGCCTTCGGCTCAGGTCACGATCCCAGGGTCCTGGGATCAAGCCCCACATGGGGCTCTCTGCTCAGCAGGGAGCCTGCTTCCCTTCCTCTCTCTCTGCCTGCCTCTCTCCTTACTTGTGATCTCTATCTGTCAAATAAATAAATTAAAAAAAAAAAAAGATGCTTCTTTGTAGTGGTAAAAGAATAGACAAATAAATGGAACAGGACAGAGCGCTCAGAAACACACAAATACAGTCACCTGATCTTTGACAAGGGACCAAAGGCAATTCAGTGGAGAAAAAATGGGTCTTTCAACAAATAATAGGACATCCTATTCCAAACAACAACAACAACAACAACAAATAATACAGACCTTTCACAAATATTAACTCAAAATGAATTACAGACCTACATGTAAAATTCAAAACTCTAAAAACTTCTAGAAGAAAACAAAGGAGAAAATCGATATGGCCTTGGGTTTGGTGCTGAGTTTTTAAATACAAGTCCAAAAGTATGATCCACAAAAGTTAAATTGGATTTTATTAAAATGAAAAGATGTTTTACCTGCAAGACAGAATGAGACACTTAAGAGAATGAAAAAACAAACCACCTACTGGGGAAAATCTGCAAATCACATATTTGACAAAGGACTTGTATCCAAAATGTTAAAAAAAAACACTTAAAATTCAATAATAAATAAATAAAGCAACCTAATTTAAAAATGGACGATGAATCCTAACAGAAAACTCACTAAAGAATGGCAAATGAGTATATAAAAAAATGTGCAACATCATTAGTCATTAGGAATTACAAATCAAAACCACTACACAGATATTAGAAAGGCTAATATTTTTAAAAATGATTAAACAAAATACTAATTCATATGTGAAACATCAGGAACTTTCATTCTTTGCTGGTGAATGTTTATAGCAGCCTTCTTCATGATCACCAAAATGACCTTCAATGGATGAATGGATTAAAAAAACCTGATACATCCATGTGATAGAATATTACTCAGTGATAAAAAAAAGAAATGAGCTATCAGGCCATAAAAAGATATAGAGGAATTTCAAATGTATATTGCTAAGTGAAAGAAGTAAGTCTGGAAAGGCTATATACGATATCTCCAATTATAGGACATTCTGGAAAAAGCAAACCAATAGAGACAATAAAAAGGGGTTACCAAGAGTTTGGGGAGTGGGCTGAATAGATGAAACACAATGTATTTAGGGTGGTGAAACTATTCTGTATCATACCATAATAGTGGATACATGACATTATGCATTTTTCAAAACCCAAGGATTTTTATACTGCAGAGTAAACCTTAACATATGCAAACGAAAATATCATTTGGTAGGTTTGGGGAGCCCGGGATGGAATCCAGACTGTGCAAAGAGAATGTAACTATATTATAAATATATGAAACAATCTCACTGAAGGGAATAACAGGAAAAGTTGTTAAGTAACTCTGGATATGAATGAACTCTGAAGGCTTAAGGCAAAAGGACATGGACATAAACACTATACTCCAGTAGATAAAGTTTTTTCTCATGGGGGTATAGGGTTAACAATACTGATATAAATACTGGTATTGATACAAATGCATACCAGAAATGAACATAGAAGTGGCGCTTTATCTTGACCTCCTACTATTCCTACCAGTCATTATCCAATAGTATCTTCAGTAATTAGTGTTCTGATATTCAAAGGGAAAAATGAAGGAAGGAGGAAGGAAAAGAGAGAAGGACAGAGAGAAAAAGAAAAAGACAGGGGCATCTGGGTGGCATCTACCCAGTCAGTTAAGCGTCTACCTTTGGCTCAGGTCATGATCCCAGGGTCCTGTGATGGAGTTCCATAGAGGGCTCCTCACTCTGCAGGGAGCCTGCTTCTCCCTCTGCCTGCCATCCCCCCTGCTTGTGTTCTCTCTCTCTGACAAATCAATCTCTAGAAAGAAAGAAAGAAAGAAAGAAAGAAAGAAAGAAAGAAAGAAAGAAAGAGAGAAAGACTGAGGGAAGAGTGAAAAGGGAGGAGGGAGGGAAGAGGGGAAGAAGGAAGAAAAGAAGGAAACTCTTTGTATATAGTGTTTAAGCGTACCTGGAAAAAAGTTATTACGTTCAATTATTTTTCATATTACTCTCTACTATCTGGCTTTTATAAATAATTTGAACCACGTGTGATAATGCGTTCAGCAGAGGTGAATTTTGGCTAAGCTTCATTAGAATAGAGACAACCTCTGTATTTTATTCCTATATTTACCACTGAATCATTGAGTTTAAGTAGATAAAGTCACTCCAAATTTGGGAGCCTCAAATGTGACTTCAATAAAATGAGAAGGTATCTCTTTTCCGAGGTCACCTCACCTTTTAATAGGTTACATTGCATGCAATTCTAACTCTATATAGATTCATGTTTCTTCTTTAGTGTATATAATACACCACAGAATTGAGATCAACTGATGGAGATAATTCTGAGGTTATTACTTTTTTTTATGTTCAGTCTTCATGGATTTGCAAGGAGTTACAGTTCCTATGGATTCTAGTTCCCCATTAATCAGCAGAGGGCAGTAGAACTCTAGCAATGAAAACAGTATTCCAGTAAAAGCTCTGCATAGGTTACTTCAGCATAATTATTATTGCATAGATTTTTTAACTGGTTTAGTTTATATTTTAACAACTCCTGTATAAATAAATATATGCATGTGCATCCTCAGTGAGTAATCAGAAATTAGCTATTATTATTATAGCTACTGTTACCATAAATATTTTGGTATAGCATTTTTCAAACAGCTAACTAAAAACGAAATTTAAAAGAAAATATATCCAACTGAGGGTTGCTGGAAGGGAGGGTGGTGAAGGGAGGGGGTACCTGGGTGATGGACATTGGGGAGGGTATGTGTTGTAAAGAGTACTGGGTATTATATAAGACTGATGAATCATAGACATGTACTCCTGAAACAAATAATACATTATATGTTAATTTAAAAAATTAAAATAAAAAAATAAAGCAGCCAAATTATTTCAATTACAAAGAGAATAATGAAATTAGTTCTTGTCATCAAGGAGATGAGAATATTTATATTAGCAAAATAAATAAATCAATATCTACACAGAGTTGAAAATTCAAAATAAGCATGCTTCCAGCTAGGAATTTTTTTTTTAAGTTTTCCTTTTATTTTATATCATCTGTGAAGAATCAGAAATGAGGGATCAAAAAAAGGACAGCCCCATTTTGGGGCTACATCCCAGAGACCTTACTAATTCTAAAAGGTGTTGTATGTAAATGTGGGGAAATAATTCATTTTTATTTCCATTTAGTCATTTGTATTATAGCTTTATTGATATATAATTTACATACAACAAAACTACACATTTTAAAATGATATGGCCCAAAAAATGTATTCACACAACTAAGGAATATACAAAAAAATTTGTAGAACATTTCTATCACCCCAAAATGTTTCTGTATGCCTCTTTAATCAATTGATGGTACTGGACTTTATATAAATAGGACCATGCAATATATACGTTTTTGTGTTTGGTTTCTTTTGCTACGCATAGTGGCTTTTTATGACTTACACATGGAATATCGTGTGTAAGATTTATATCCTGCTCCTATTTATGGCTGGGTAATATTCCTTTATATGAATATATCAAAATGTGCTTATCCATCCACTTGTTGAACAGTTGTATTATTTCAGTTTTGGGCTACTATAAATCAAGCTTCCAAAAACATTTATGTACAACTATTTGGTTGGATATGTATTTTTGTATCTTTTGAGTAAATACTTACAAGTACAATCACTGGGTCCTATGGGAGGTACTCATTAACTTTATTAGAAACTGACCGAGCAGTTGTTTTTCTAAGTATTTGTACTAGTTCTCATTCCCACAAAACAATGCATTCAAACTCCAGTGGCTCCACATTCCCACAAACACTTCATATCATCAGTCATTTTAATTTCAGTCATTCTATGACATGTATTATGGCATTTCATTGTATTTATAATTAGTTATTCTTTAATGATTTTTTAAAGATTATTTATTTATTTATTTGACAGAGAGAGAGAGAGCAAAAGCAGGGGCAAATGTAGGCAGAGGGAAAAGGAGAAGCAGTCTCCCCACTGAGCCAGAAGCCCCATGAGGGGCTCTATCCCAGGACCCTGGGATTATGACTTGAGCTGAAGGCAGACACTTAAGACTGAGCCACCCAGGCAACCCCCTTGATTAATGTATTAAACGTCATTAAAAAAAAAATCTTTGTTTTGATCATTTGTTGAGCTTCTTTTTGAAGTGTCCAAATCATTTGGCTGCTTTTTTTTTTTTTTTTTTTTAAATTTGGACTGCTTTGTGTTCAACTGTAAGAGTTCTTACATATTTTTTATACACATTCATACATAAGTATTATGCTTTTTTTCTTTTTTAAATTTCTTTTAAAGATTTTATTTATTTATTTGACAGAGAGAGATCACAAGTAGGCAGAGAGGCAAACAGAGAGAGAGGAGGAAGCAGGCTCCCCATCGAGCAGAGAGCCCGACGCGGGACTCAATCCCAGGACCCTGAGACCATGACCTGAGCTGAAGGCAGAGTCTTAACCCACTGAGCCACCCAGGCACCCCGTATTATGCTTTTTTATACATTTTTATACAATTTGTATTAAGAGGAAAGCAGAAACATTTGACTTTTTTTTTTTGTAATTTGTAAATATCAGGAGTATTTTCACTCAGTCTGGTAGCATGGTTTCTCATTTTCTTAACTATTTTTAAAAAACAGAAATAATCAGTTCTGATAAAGTACAGTTTACAGAGTTTTTCTTATTTAATTTATGCACTCTGGTTTATGATCAGATCAGTGATCTGATGTAAAAAAAAAAAAATCTTTGCTTATTTCATTGTCATGAATACTTTCTCCTGTTTTCTTTCTGAATGTTTAGAGCTTTAGGTATACCATTAAGAAATGTGATCTATTTTGAATTAATTTTTATGTAGGTTGTGAACAGTTGAAGTGTATTGTTCTCCTTATAGAAATCAAATTGTTCTGGAACCATTTTTTGAAAAGATTACCCTTTCCGTTTTAATTATTTTGGCACCTTGTAAAAAACATCAAAACATGTTGGTCTATTTCTACAATATCTATTTTGTTCCAGTGAACTTTTTTATTCTTTGGCCAGTACCACACTGCCTTAATTACATGACTTTATAGCAGCAGTTCTCAACTGGGGATGATCTGGACTGCAGGAGACACTCGGCAATGTCTGGAAACATTTTTAGTTGTCACAACTATAGAGGGTGGGAGATGGCTACTAGCATCTACTGTACAGGAACCAAAGATGCTGCTAACCATCTGACAATGCACAAGACCGTTCCAGGGAAAAAAGAATCATATAGCCCCAAATATCAAATGTGGCCAGGTTAGGAAACCCTTCTTTATAGCAATTTTTAAAAGCATTTAATATAAATCCCACAACACTCTTCATTTTCAAAATCATTTTGGCTTTGTTAAGCTTATTATTTTCCTTTGTAAATTTAAAGTCAGCTTGTAAATTTAAAAATAAAAAATCTGGAAGGATTTAAATTGAGATTTTGTAGATCACTTTCAGGAGAACTGACATCTTAATAGCTTTGAGTCTTCTGATCAACGAATATGATGTATCCCTCCATATATACAGACCTCTAATCTCAACCAATGTATTTTAAGTTGCAACGTACAAGTCTTGCACATATTTTATCAAATTACAGTAAATACTTAATTTGCTTTCATGCTTTTAAAAGGGTATGTTTATTTTACTTTACATTTCATTCATGAATAGTTAAGAATATTCATACTTAACAAAATATAATTGTTTTTTTTTGTATTGACCTTTTATCTTTGATGGTTTTAAATTTATTTATTTCTAAAAGCTTTTTAATGTATTTCTTAGGGTTTTCAATGTCTACATATCATGACAGGTTATTTCTCCTTTTCAATCTCTTTTTGTTTCTTATTCTTTGTTTCTTACTGATTCTTACCTAATCCTATTGTTTCCTATACTTGTACCCTACATTAGCTAGGACTTCTAGTTCAATAATAAACAGATATGACAGTGAACACCCCTGTCTTATTTTGCTTAGGAGAAAACATTCAGTACTTCACAAAATATGATATCAGCTGTAGTTTTTTGACGGCCTTTATCAGATTTAGGAAGCTTCCTTCATTTCAAGCTTGCTAAGAGTTTTTGTTTTTCTTTTGTTTTGTTTAATTATGAATGGGTATTGAATATTGGCAAATGCCTTTTTTCCATCTATTGAGATGATCATAGTTTTTTCCTTTATTTTTTGTCCATGTGATGAATTATATTCACTGATTTTTTAATGTTAAACCAAATATGCATCCTTGGGATAATCCTACTTGGTCATGATGTATTATCCTTTTTATATAGCATTTAATTTAATTTGCTAGAATGTTGTTAAGGATTTTGTATCATGTTCTTAAGATCTTCAGAGTTTTTTGTTTTCCTGTTATGTCTTGGTCTGTTTCTGTTATTATGACAATGCTCCCTCAAAAAAGCATTTCTTCTCCTTTGTTTTTAAACAAGTTTGCATATGGATCAGGACTATTTTTTTCCTAAAGAATTCAACAGTGAAACTCTTTCTAAGAAGGTGTTTATTAGGGCGCCTGGGTGGCTCAGTGGGTTAAAGCCTCTGCCTTTGGCTCAGGTCATGATCCCAGGGTCCTGGGATCGAGCCCCGCATCAGGCTCTCTGCTCAGCAGGGAGCCTGCCTCCCTTCCTTTCTCTGCCTGCCTCTCTGCCTACTTGTGCTCTATCTGTCAAATAAATAAATAAAATCTTTAAAAAAAAAAAAAAAGAAGGTGTTTATTATGAATTTGATTCCATACAAGTACATACACGTACACACAAATACACAATTGTTCAGTTTCTATTGTTTCTTTTGTAAGTTTAATTATTTGAATCTAGTCTTTATCTAGTTTAAGCTATAAAACTGCCATAAATTTGTTCATAATATTCTATAATAATAAGTCTGACTCTATTTTTTGATGTTTGAGTGATGACGGCTTTTAAACCTCAGCCCTGTCTTTCCCCTTTGCTTCATATCTAGGAAAGACAGTAAGTGAGCTTTTATGTTCTTTCCTTTGATATCAATGGGGGTTTCAAACCATGAAAGCCCCTGCCTACATAAGGGAACCCCTTACCATCACCACAATTACAAAAAAACAAAAACAAATAAACAAACAAAAATCAATTTCCTTTCCCTGCTCTCTCAAACCATTTTCAAATAGCTTGGGTTCTTGCCCCGCTCTCCCCAAAAGCTTCATTATGCAAGTAATAAATATTTTCATATCTTCTTGGCATGCATAGGCATCATTATTCTTGACATCTGAACCAAATTTTGTGTAGTAATCGATATTGCTTCTGAAGAGTGATCATAATATATTTAATATTTTTTAAAGTTTCTTAGATTTGTAATGCTGTCACTTTTTTTTTTTTTAAGATTTTATTTATTTGACAGACAGAGATCACAAGTAGTCAGAGAGGCACGCAGAGAGAGAGAAGGAAGCAGGCTCCTTGCTGAGCAGAGAGCCTGATGTGGGGCTCGATCCCAGGACTCTGGGATCATAACCTGAGCTGAAGGCAGAGGCTTTAAACCACTGAGCCACCCAGGTGCCCCTCCTGCTGTCACTTTTTCATCCCTCATCATAATCAGTTTACATAAATATATATCAATTTTATTAATCCTTGTAAAGAACTACTTTTGGGTTTATTTTCTTTGTGTTTTAGTTAATTGCTACTCTTTATTACAGCTGTACTTTATTTATTGAGTTTAATTTACACTTTTTTTCTCATTATTTAAGTTCTAATCTTATCTTTAATTTTGTTTTCTTTTTTCTAATAAAAACAATGATCATAATGCAGTTGTTTCATATATTTTGTTTACTTTCTCATTATTTATGGCAGGAGGGCAAGTACAGTACCTTTTACTTCATTATAAAAAAAGAAATATAAGTCCTTTCATTGCATTAATTTTTTGCATTAATTTTTAATGAATCTAAAAAATTCTATGTTTCATGCTTTCCAAGTAGAACCTGCTTTAGTTAACTCAGTGATCATGTTACTATAAAAAAACTAAGCTGTTCAAACTTAAGAGACTATTCTTATGGATTGTCTCAAAGAGAATTTTTGTAGACAGTCCTTTTGAGGTTATCTAATGGCAGGCATTTTAGCTTTATCTCTTATGTATTTTATATCCAGGTTGTTACCATTGTTTCTTTTCAGAATTGGAGGCCAAGTTTGTTAACCTATGATTGGAATTCCTGAATGTCCCCATGGACTTGTCATTTTGTCCTATTAGAAAGACTTACCTAAGGACCTTAATCAGAGGAAGCTGTTTAGAGCAGTGATCACTTTATTACCAGTATATTTTTACTGTAGGGTTCTACCTTGATTTTCAGTAATTTTGGCTAGCAAGTCTCTGTTTCTGTGTCACTTTTTTAATACCCTTTCAGAGTAATGAATTAGTCTCTAAGTAAAACAACCATCAGTATTTATAAATTTGTCCACCTTTTAAAAGGACATATTATCATGCTCTAGAGAAAACCACAAATTTGGACATTTGAGACAGTTTGATTTCTGATAGGAGACTGGATGTTACAAGACAGTCTAGATTATTCTGCCTAATATTGTCCTTTTTATTCTAAAAATAGCACCCACCAGTAAACACTATTAAATCAAGAGTTGTCATGGAATTGTCTGAAATATCCATTTGTTCACGGATATTGCTTAACTTGGAAACACAATCCTGGGCTTCTCCTTTACTGGTTAAGACTAAGAGAGTTAGTGTATAGAAAATGTTTATTTGATAGTAAAATGAGGAGAAAATTAGACTTCATAATAGGTAATAAACTAGTTTGGTGTTTCCATTTAACAATAGAGAGTGTACTGCACATTGAACCCTCATATTTAAAACTAGTCTTCATTTAAAATCTGATAATGCTTTGATAATTTAGTTGAGACTACAGATAGATATTCTTGGGCAAATGAAAATAAACTTTGGTTACTAGATCAAGATATAGTCTGTAACAAGCATATGTCTTTAGTTTGTGTTAAGTTTTTTACTTGATAGTCCTAAATCATGCCTAACATGTTCATGTACACACAAAAAGAAAAGTTTAAGGTAATCAGGAAAAACTCATCTGAATTCCTACAAGCTTTTTTCCACTCACTACTGTCTTTTGCCCTGGGACTATAGCCCCTTCTCTAGTTACTTCTTGAATTATGCATATTGATGTCCACATCAGCTATATTATGTAACTTCTAAAAATAATCCATCTGTGGTAAATGTTATCTAGTAGCCCTATTAGAAAGTAGATTCCTATCTATTTATTAAATTGGCAGGAGTCATATGACAAAGAATAAAGTAGTGTGCTTATGATAGTAATTTCAAAGTACAATTATAGGTTGGCACTAAAGGATTTAGGATTGCAGAAATGTTCACTACCTAAATGGCTTTTATAAATAAAGGCAAAATATATTCACTTCCCCTGAAGGCTTACTACTGAATGTATACATTCAAGGCTGTCTTTTATTATCTTCTGGCTCCACCAGACATTTTTACTGTAAGCAAAAATACCTTTTCCTCTCTTTTATAGTTACTACCATTCAATTTGCTTTATTTCATGATTTTTAGATAATTTAGAAATGTGTTCTGTGGGATCTGATGTTCTTATTCCTTGTTTCTTACTGATTCTTATTGATTCTGTTAGTGGAATTAATAAAATATATAATGATACACATATTTTAAGAAAGACATCAGTGGCCATTTTATATTGACAGATAATTCTCTTTGGGAGCTTACAGAGTAAACAGAGATTTGTTGGAAACCAGTCTCTCTTGCGAGTGAAATCATAGGACAGAATTTGGATAGTCACCCTTCTGCTTCTTAGTAAGTGTGAGAGGTTGTTTCTTTCAAAGATCCTTTTTTTTTTTTTAAGATTTTATTTATTTATTTGACAGAGATTACAAGTAAACAGAAGAAGAGAGAAAGAAAGGGAAGCAGGCTCCCCACTGAGCAGAGAGCCCGATGCGGGGCTCGATCCCAGGATCCTGGGATCATGACCCGAGCCGAAGGCAGAGGCTTTAACCCACTGAGCCACCCAGGCACCCCTCAACAATCCTTCTTTCATAATATCTGTCTTTGTCTCTCCATAGGCTCTCAATTCTCAGAAATCAGAGGACCTTTTGGTCTTGCTTTCATTTTGAAGCCCTGTAGCTTATCTGGAGGACCATAAGTGTTTTTAATTTTGGTTCCTTTACTTTTTGAGGCTCATTGAAAGAACTGTCAGTCAAATTAAAAGCGTCTAGCAATTTCCTATCATAATTTAAGGTGTAAACTTAATTATTAAAGACAGAAAAATGTTCCATTTATTTTTTTCTCAAGTATCTGCCACAGAATATTTTTGAAAACTAGTCTAATTTTTAAAATCTCTTATTGATTCACCTCTATTTTGTTTGCAATTTTGAATCTCTGTTTAATCTACTATACGAAAAAGTATCCTGAAATGGCCTTATGAAGTGTATTTCATATTTTTCCCTTGATCTTTCAAAGACATTTTTAAAAGCATGCACAACTGGGTTATTTGGATTTCCTCCTAGTTTCTCCCATCTTACTACTTCTAACTATGTTTCCTCATATGAAAGGCTGACAATTAAGTAACTTGCTGGTACCTTTCTGGCAGTCCAGAATGATAAGTACCTCAGACAATTCTGAATTCTTCAGACAACTTCTGCCTAAAGTCCTGAGGTTAAAAAAAGAGAAAACTTTATTATAGGTGGACTTCAGATTAGGTCTAGACCAGAGTTATCTGCTAATTTTAAGGGAACATGGTACAACATGGCTGAGGAAATGTAGCCCACTTAAGAGGTGAGAGGCAAGAGTAAAAGGACATAAGTGGATTATGAAGGTAAAGTAGAGAAAGATGCAAGAGAAGTAGATTTCAGATTTGGCAAGTTTTAAAACAGTCTATTGTGGAATCAGTGTTTGGTTTTGAAGTTTCAGATACCAATTAATGAGGTGACTATTGAATATTTGGTATTATTTTAAATTTTTGGCTTTCTTCAAAAGCATAATAATTGTGAAACATTAAAAGTTCTCAAAACAGGGACGCCTGGGTGGCTCAGTTGGTTAAGCGGCTGCCTTCGGCTCAGGTCATGATCCCAGCGTCCTGGGATCGAGTCCCACATCGGGCTCCTTGCTCCACAGGGAGCCTGCTTCTCCCTCTGCCACTCTGTCTGCCTGTGCTCACTCTCTCTCTCTCTCTCTGACAAATAAATAAATAAAATCTTTAAAAAAAAAAAAAAAAAAAGAATGGACTTTGGAGCCAGAAAACTTATTAAAAAAAAAAAAAAAAAAAAAAAAAAAGTTCTCAAAACAATTTTTATTTCTAATATCTAAACCGTTTACCAAGGAAAATATAATATCTGGGAATATAGTGGGAGTTTAAGAAAGATGCATGAATATTTCCAGGAAGATGTAGCAGCTTTGAGGTAGATGAACCCATAATAAACAAGAGAGAACCTCTGTAAGCTGTTACATGTGTTTGCTTTTAAATGATGTTCTGTGTTATCCACCCCAAGCAAAGGGTAGGAAAAGGCCATGCAAACAATGATGCAATAATCACTGACCTGGGAATATGAATTAAACAAAGTGACCTTTTTCACAAACTGACAAGATACCAAGTGAAGTCAAGAGCTTTGAGGGCAGTGACAGCCAAGATTTGACCAGTCATTTTAGCCCAAATTACCCCTAACAGTTTAATGAACCTCTAATTGTCATTCTTTTAGGCTGATTTAGATTATATTGGAGGTTTACCCAGCTGGTGTTTCCTCAGTCAGGTTCATGTATATCTCCATGACCAATGGTACCAGAATCTCCTTCAGGTCACCATGTAACCCAGTTTAGAAGCATGAGAAACACACAAATACGGGAGTTTGTTAAGATGTCCACACACAATGGGGCACCTGGGTGGCTCAGTCGTTAAGCATTTGCCTTCGGCTCAGGTCATGATCCCAGGGTCCTGGGTTCGAGCCCCACATCAGGCTCCCTGCTAGGTGGGAAGCCTGCTTCTCCTCCTCCCATTCCCTTGGCTTGTGTTCCTTCTCTGTCAAATAAAATCTTAAAAAAAAAAAAAAAAAAAAAAAAAAAGATGTCCATGAAAGGTCTAATACCTAATATTAGTCTCTTAGTCTATATATCTCATAGTGGTTCTGCTTCTTTGATGGAAACGTGATACGTCTATTCAAGACATGGATCCTTTCCCATTTTAATCTTGGTGGTCTTCCACCAATAAACTTGTATTGCGGAACTTGTAGGAACTTGCACAGTTTCCTGCATGTCTAATAAATATTTTTGCTGTGATAAACAAATCCATACCCACTCTTACTATTCTTAATAGGCACTAAGCAAATACTGCCATAATTCAATTTAACTGGCTCTATTTCAATAAAGATAATCTCATGCTTCTGAAACCTGATTATTCAAAGCCAACAGAACAGGATTAGGAAGGTTATTGGAGACAAGGGATGGTGTAGCCACAAGATCAATGTCTCCTTTCTTCTTGATTCAATTGCCTCCATTTCCATCTGCCTCTAATGACAGTGAAGTTTTAGTTATCCTCTTAAAACCGATTCATGTTTAAATGTAAATCGACGATACTATACAATGACTGTACAATGATATAATTGGGTATGCTGTTAAACAATTTAAATTTGTCCATGAAATGTAACTTTGAAAATGAGATGTGTATTTTAATGAATGACAGAGCTGAGGATGGACTTTATACTGAATCTATAATGTGGATCTATGGCATTTTTCTTTTAGAGAAATGTGGGAAGAAGTTGCAAGAATTATTTTCTTTGAAATTAATGCCATGGTGAATATTATCATTATTATCACCATAAACAGTTAAATCAAATTAGAAATGAGAAATAAACTTTACCCATTGTATTCCTAACTTAATTTTAAAACACTGAAACTAGAAACATAGTTCAAAACACATAAATACAGGTATCAAGTGGAATGTCTAACCATTCCCTCAGCTGATATATGGATACATTTTAGTATCTAAAATAAGAAAAATAGCAAACATTTGCCAGATTTAATAATTCTTTCTAGAAAAAATACAGAATGAGTATTCTATGGGGTTATTTCTTTATGAACATAAATTCCTCCTCAATAAATGTACTTAATAAATTCTCTATGAAATTGAATAGCTAACCTAGTTAGCCATCTACCCAGAATATTCTTGCTCATCACCTCCACAGTTTTGTTGAGGAGAATGACAGAAGACCAGATCTGATAGTATTTTAAAATTTCTTCTATGTTAACCTTCCCTTAAATAAAAAAGAAAGGGCTGTCATTAAACCTTCTGGCATAGACAGAAATGTAGGGGAAAAAAAATGATTCATATCACCCTTTATAATTTGGAGGATATTAAATATTCTCTATGTTAAGGATACTCAGGCTAACATAGCAATAATAAATTGTTATTATAGTAACTACAGTTTTAGTGAAACACATCTGATCCTCAATCTTAAATGAATATCCCAAAAATCCAGTTCAAATAAATTGATTTATTAATTGATATTTCAAAGATGGTCAAGAAACAAAGAAAATATACATATAAGAAGTAAGTGTATGAAAAGACGTTCAACATCATATGTCACTAGAGAATTACAAATTAAAACCATGAGATACCAGTACAACATTAGAATGGCTAATATTTCAAACACAGACAACACAAAATGCTGGTTAGGATATGGAGCAATAGGAACTCTCACTCTTTGCTGGTAGGAAGGCAAAACAGTACAACCACTCTGGAAACACTGTGGCAGGTTTGTTTTTTGTTTTTTGGGTTTTTTTAACTAAACATTCTTAACATATAATACAGCAATCACACACCTCAATATTTGCCTAAATGAATTGGAAACTTACATTTACACAAAAACCTGAATGTGTATATACATGGATGTTTGGAGCAGCTTTATTCATGACTGACAAAATTTGGGAGCGAATAAGATGTCCTTCAGTGATAAGTGGATAAATAACCTGTGGTATATCCAGACAATAGAATTATTATTTAGCACTAAAAAAGAAATGAACTGCCAAGCAATGAAAAGACATTCAGGTAACTTAAATGCGTATTACTAAGTGAAAGAAGCCAACTTGAAAAGCCTACATATTATATAATTCAGACTATATGACTTTCTGGAAAAGGGATAATTATGGGCATAGTAAAAAGATGAATGAGTGCAGAGCACAGAGGATTTTTAGAGCAGTGAAACTATTCTGTATAATACCACATTGGTGGATACATGTCATTATACATTTCTCAAAACCCACAAAATCCACAATACCAAAAGTGACCCTTAATGTAAACTACAGACTTTTGAGTGATAATAATGTGTCAATGTATGTTCATTGATTTTTAACAAATGTACCTTTAGCGCAGGATGTCCATAATGAGGGAGACTGTGGATTTATAGGGAATGGGAAGCATAGGAGCCTTTTCTGTACTTTCTTTTCATTTTTGTTGTGAACATAAAACTTCTCTAAAAACTAGTTTTTAATTTAAAAAAGTAGTGAAGATTTGATATGACTCTAAAATTAGCTTGTAAATTTATCTTGCTATATTCAATATGTAAGTATATTGCATTCAGGAATATTTATGATTCAATTCACAAATTACCGAAATGATCAAAACTTCATTATGGGTATGCCAACTTCTACTGAAGAGATATCAAATGGTAGCAATGCTATGTATGGTTCAAAAGTCTTGAGTTCTAATGTAAATATTGTGCTTTATATTCTAAAATCAAGGATGATTTCTAGGTATTTTTCCCTAAATCTAAATTAACTCATAATCAAAATCTAGACAATTATTCCCTTCCAGTGTTTGATTCCATTATTGGTCTTTGATTCTTTTGGACCTTCTCTGAAATTTTTTCAGATGTTCAGATGTGAGAAAACTATCCAACCTTGGGATAAGAACAAGGTTTTTGACAGAAGAAGATATTTCTTAACAAATGGAATTGTCTTGAATCTATTGTTCTTATAGTCATATTTCATCTCATTTAAGTGAATTATTCTCTCTCATTTTTCTTACTCTTGCCCTCTTCCCTACTATCTATAACCCACATAAACACACAAACAGCAAAGTATTTTCCCTTTACTTTCTGAAAACTGTCCTCTACTATATTGGGTAGTACAGTATATATATCATTCTCCCTTTCCTATGTGTCTTACCTTTTTCTTTCCTTCCTTGTGAGATTTCCCTCAAATTTCCTCATAAAAGTTGTTGTTCTTAATGGTTCTCTCACCAGGGGCTAACTGTGCCAGTATTTTAACTTAGTTTTATATTTTAAGATATATCTTCATTCAAATGTAGTAAAAATTTCAAAGGCAGCCAGTTAGATCAATGGATAAATTCTGTTTCAAAAAATATTACACAAATGCCCTTTGGTTACAGAAAAATAGAGTAAAAAATTTACTCATTGCTTTGAGGATATCTGACTTTAAAATCAATCCAAATACTCATATTTCAGTACCAACTACTAAATAGTCTTAGAGTAATATAAATTTGTGTTGGGATATGTGTTGGTAGACCTGGGATTTTATTTCTTCATCTGTGCAAGTTAACCAATCCTTTCTACTGAGTAGTATGGAAGACTCCATCTAAAATGAAGCTGAGTGTTGGCAGGAGCATACTGGACCAGAAAGACAGCTTCCAGGGGTAGATAAGTAATAAAACAGCCCAAGTGATTCTAAAGCCTAGAGTATGGATAACTGGTTGAAAGATGACCCATGGCCTCAGGACATTGAGCTAACATGTGCAGCATGAAAACACTCATTGGGGATTACAGAAATAATTAGGAAACATTGGGGGTTGGCCGAGCTGTTATTGAGTTAGCAGATTTGGGGATAAGAGTTCTATTCTTAATCCTCTACTCTTCATATTTTTCATGCTCTTCTTGGATGATCTTATCTCTTCTTAAAATAATGATTACTGAATATATCCAAAGAAATCATTCTTCTTTGACTTCAAACCGACATATTCTACTTCTTGTTATTCTTGGGTGTTTCAGAGGCACCCAGGTATTCAAGCCAGAAACACAAGGTCATTATTAACTTCTCTTCTCTTTCACCATCCCCTACATACAATCAATTGTTCAATGATGCATGTTTTACATATTATTTCTCAATTCTGTCATTTCATTTCCATAAAATTTCCATAAAATGACATCAGTACAGCTTACGGAAAATGCTAGGCATTAAACCAAGTAAAGCTAAAATCCTAGGGCTGTGGGAATAAGAAGAACTAAGAATTAAGCTTGTTCTCTCCCTCTCTACCTCAGAACCATTTTTACCTTGTGGAAACCAACACGATCCATACTGGACCAGAAGACAGAACAAGGAACTAATTAGGAGCCAAAGAACATCGTTGGTCTACCACCAACAGTAAGTACTTGTACTTAGTATGATGCACACAAACAAGCAAGACTGTCAAGAGTGCTAGTGGCAGGTCCTTCCTCTGTCATTGCTGATGTTCTACTTCTTAACTCTTACGTTAACAATCTTTGTAACGAGCATGCTCTGCATCCCAACAACAATCTTTAAAATTTACTTTCTTTACATTATATTAATCAGTTGTCTGTACTCTGAAATTCAATTATCTTAAAGTTTGTCACCTTCTCTTAATTATTTATCTAAGGGCTATTTTTTTTTTCAGATGAAATATTTCTATAAGTTCTAGGCACAGTAACTCAGTTTTGTTTCGCTTTCAGAGTAGGTGGTTATTTTCATTTAAGCTATTCTTTTATTCTTTTATTTTTGGGGGTTTGTATTATATCTTCTTTTTCTTCAAAAGTGTATTAGAGATAACACATATCTAAAGGTTATGTTGAAAATTCCAATTATTCTATACATACTCAATTTCTGCCCGAGGTAAAGTTATGAAGTATTCTTTTTTGACTCATTATTTTATTACTTCTTCACATCCAGGACTCTCAGTCTGATAATCTCGTTGCTCTGTCCTACCCTCCACTGCCCATACAAATGACAGTCTTACTGAGGTGCCATATATGGGCAGGTAGAAAATAGAAAGAAAAATATCTTTTTTTTCTCATATTAAATGCAAACGTGAGTACTAGTTTAGTTATGTACTAGTTTATTTATTTATTTAGGAAGATTTTATTTATTTAAGAGAGACAAAGCAGAGCACGAGAGACAGCACAAGCAGGAGGGAGAGGAAGAAGATGAGGGAGAGGGAGAGGGAGAAGCAGATTCCCTACTAAGCAGGGTGTCTAAAGCAGGCCTTGATTCCAGGACCCTGGGATCATGACATGAGATGAAGGCAGGTGCTTAACCAACTGAGTCACCCAGTTGCCCCTATGTACTATTTTTTATATTGCACTTTTCTAAAAATGGAAAATATGAATAATAGAGAAATAACATATTGTCATATTCCAGGACTTAAAATGTTACTAAAGAAAACAACTTTGTTTTCAATATATTAACAGATAAAAATCCAGAGTCCCATCCATCTTTTTTTCCCCTTCACCATGCCCAATTCTCTTTTTTCTCCAAACCCCATCTCTTCATCAACTTTTATATTTACTTTATTCAGAAGGGTAATTATGATTCTTTTCATTTTCTGAATTTATTTTGTAATTCTATCATCCTCAGTATGTATACATTATGTATACATAATAATTATGCATACATAATAATGTGTATACATTATATATACATAATAAGAGCAAGGAGGAAATAAAATTGGTTAAGAATTGAGAATTTTACTTCTGTTTTCATGAAAATGTTTTATTTTTCCCAAAATAAGTTCTAATTTATAAGGAAAAGATAGTATTATAGGCCATAAGGGCCTCATAGTCTAGTTGAGAAGACCAGAAAAGAGCATATAAAAAATAATTCTAATTAGTATAAGCAATGCAATAAATTAGCATTACAGACCAAATGTTTATGTCCACCCTTCTCCTAAATTCGTATGAAGCTTTGACTCCCAGTGTAGCTATATTTGGAGATAGAGTCTTTGAGGAGGCTATTAAGGTCAAATAAAACAATAAAGGTGGGCTCCGATCAAATAAGATTAGTGTCATTTTAGGAAGACACCAGAGGGGTGCCTGGGTGGCTCAGTCCGTTAAGCGTCTGCCTTCAGCTCTGGTCATGATCCCAGGGTTCTGGGATCCAGCACTGCCTCAGGATCCCTGATGGGCGGTGAGCCTCTCTCTCCCTTTCCCATTGCTTGCTGCTCCTCTTGCTTGTGTGCATGCTTTCTTTCTCTTACTCTCCTCTCTCTCTTTCAAATAAATAAATACATAAGTTGAAGAAGAAGAAGACGACACCAGAGAGATCACTCATTCTCTCCCCCTCTGCACTCAGGCACCAAGGAAAGGCTTTGTGAGGACATAGTGAGAAGGTGGTAGTTTATAAGCCAGGAGGAAGAGATTTCATCAGAGACCAAATTGCTGGCACTTTGATTATGGACTCCTAGCATTCAGAACTGTGAGAAAATTAAGTTTTGTTGTTTAAGCCTCCCAGTCTGTGATATTTTATTATAGCACCTGAGCACATTAATAAAATTTAGTAACATTATAATAAATGCTACAGAAAGTCAAAACTCAAGGCTCTCTACATTTGGACTTTTTGTATTCACAGGATCTCCAGGTAAGGGGAAAAGGAATATACTCAAGACTTAAGTATATAAATTTCTAGGGCGGAAGTCCATAATCCCCTCTCAAAACCCACTGTTTTCCTCTGGATAGTGCCAAATAAGAAACATGGGAAATGAGGTAGGAAATATCAGAGTTAAGATGCTAGAACCAAGTTTTACAGGATGCCCCATTTTGATGACTAAATGGAGAAAAAAAATGAGAAGAAAGGAGGTGATAAAGAACAATCCCCTAAAGCATAGCAGTAAAATGTGATTTGTTGAAACCCAAAAGGCATTACAGAAGCAGTGAGTAGTTAATATCAAATATCACTGAGAGATGACTTTTTTTCTTAAAAATAGACTATAAGGATTGCTGAGCAATAAACCACCAGTAGCTTTAGAAAACAAGGTGGAAATGGAACCTGGGTTATAGGGGTAAAAGAGAAATTAAGGAGGATTGAGGGAGTATCTACTTGAAATAGAAAACAGGAATTGCCTGAATGTTAGATCTGTCTTCTCAGGATCTAAGATCTGATGCTGGTCAGGAAACTCCAGATGAGCCTCAGCTGCCTCCCTTCACTGATTCTGTTTTGAGTTCTTATAATTTGATATTCTATACTTATCTCCATGCATCACCTAGTTTTCTAAGGTTGCTAGAGACCCAAGGTTCACATAAAGGCGGCCCTTGATCCTTTCCTCTAGATGCACAGAGAGGACTGGTAGTCACAACATGGCAATGTGGTTCAGGTGAGGAATGCAAACCTTAGGCTCATCCGCTAGGTTCAAATATCTGCTTTGCTACTTATTTGCTTTGCAAACTCGCACAAGTTACTTACATGCTACAGACATTTCATTATTAACAAAATATAAAATGTAAAAAAAGAGTCAACTGTGAAGTTTGGAAATATATATAAAACACCTGGTGAATTTAGAATGGAAGAAAGGGATTCCACTTCCCTTCACTGTTAGGCACATACATTTTTATTACACATTTCCTTTGCTAGCCACAGAGTCACTTTTAGTCTCTTGGATCACTTCTCAGCTTGTCCCAATTTGAGCTACAATTCTCATTCAATTTTTTTTTTTCTCATTCAATTTAAGTCAGTTGTATAACCCTCTCTCCCCATGGTATATATTTATATGAGAATCTTATGATATGAACATTTATTTAATGGATATCATTAAAAAATTAATGTCATCTAATAATTTAAAACTCCTGCATATAATAAATATTTCTATATTGATACATTTTTTATTTCTAAATTGGGAGATTTAACCTTATACTTTAAAAATATGATGAAAATCATACACAATGATCAGTCATATATGAGTTAAAGTTGAATTACATAATTTTACTAGCTATGTGGCCTTGGGTAATTTACTTAAATTTTCTAGGCCTTAGTATCTTTATTTATAAAACTGACAAACAGTAATATCTATCATAAAGTTATTATGAAAATTAAATATCACAGGCAAAGCACTTAGCATGCTGTTTAACATATAGCAAGCATTCAACAAGCATAACACTGAAATCAAATATTAATAACATGGTTAAGAGGGGACAGAGAACTAGCGATGACTGTTTCTTTTTCTTCCAATAAACGTATCATATAGTAACAAAGACACACTAAAAATTATAAATCAAAAGTAGATATTAATTTTGTTATTAGTTGTTTTGATTTTTCTTTTTTAATGAAGGGAAGGATTCATGCTCTCCATGTAGCACCATTTTTCTTTTAGCTCTATGGAAAAAAGCTAACAATCTTCTCTCTTTAATGCCTTATCCAGTCATTCTTCACCATAACTAGTGAAGAAGCTAAGTGGATTCCAGAGTGATAACCCCTGCTGGAAAAACAATGTTTCCACTTCCCTTTCTCTTATTATTTCTTTTGCTTTTATGCATGATAATTTTCATGCCAATATCTGAGAATATTAAATGTGGTCAATTAATCCTATCAAAGACACACGTATGTTACAATTATGGGCATGAAGAAACATCCTAGTGAATTTAGGGACATTTTTCCCAATAAATTTTGATACTGCATCAGGTATCTGTGTAAGACAGCCAGTAATACTGGGTGTTATATGCACCTAATGAATCACTGAATCATTGAACACTACATCAAAAACTAATTACATACTATATGTTGGCTAATTGAATTTAAATTAAAAAAAAAAGACAGCCACTAACAATTGACTGGAGCTCACACAATAGATAATCCTTGTTAGAAAACAACAGAAATCAAAGTTTTCATAGAGCAGCAATATTCAAGAAATCTTTTTGTTATTGTTATTTTTAATGTAAAGAATAAGATGATGAGGACCCTATCGTAAAAGGTCAAGTCATACAGCACATACATAAGGACACACACACACACACACACACACAGTTTGCAGGCAAATTATTCTGACTCTTAATCCAACAGTACTTGTGATGGACATTTAAAAAATGTAATCCTTTTGTTTATTAATATAAACTAGCAGCATATTACGATGAAGCCAAAGAACCAAAGAATTTTTGAAATATATATTTATAGATAGAATTGACTTTCAAATTGTTTTCCAGATAGGTTCAGTTTATAGAATAAGTAGCAGTAATGTAGGCTTTACAGCAATGAAAGCTATCCTATCAGTACCATGTGGACATTATTAACAGTTTGTAAGAAAAATTGACAGTAATATAATTTCTATTCTCAATGGGCATCTGTTATGCAATACAAAAAAAAGTTTCCAGAGTTATAACTTTGCAAATGTTTAAAAATTTAAGAACGCCAAATTTTAAATTGAGATGGCTTAATAAAAACACCTTACTATCAGAGCATGCAGTGTCTAGAGAAACCATTTTACCTCCTCCCACGAAAAAAAGCCCCTGAAAATAAATTTAGCTCATTTCTCTTTTTCTAACAAGTATATAGGACACGTAGTCCTATATACTTATTAGAAAATAAGTATACTACATATACTACATCAGTATACTTCATACTACATATACTACATCAGTACTCGGCTATAAAAGACCCATAAGTAAAAGTGATTCTTATTTTGTTTAATATATACTTAAAACTTAGTAGTAAAAGGATCCTACAACTTGTGGATCTCTAGTAAATATCTATTGATCATGAGGATACTTGATTGAGGAGATAAATCATATTACTGATAAAGATTCAGAGATGCCAAGATGTTACACAACTTATACATACTTAAGAGCCATTTTCAAATGTGATGTTAATTTCACAGTTGTTTACTGATCACCAATGCTGATATATATCATCAGTGCTCATCATCATCATCTGGAGTGAGATTATAAATTGCATTTGTCTCAAACGAAGGGGTAACATATTCTATTCTAACAATATGCCAACTATATCCACTATTTTTCAAATGGAAGATACCATAATTTGCAGTACAAATTTAATTCAGATTTAAAAATAGAGAAACAAATGTTCACCTCTACAGCCAAAAATAATGCAAACAATAAATTCTATGGGTTTTGAATCACAAATGTAACCCCTCAGTTGTATTATTTTTCTTTTCTTTTTTAATATTTATTTATTTGAGAGAGAGAGATAACACACAACCGGGGGGAGGCAGAGAGAGGGGGAGAAGCAGACTCTTTGCTGAGCATGGAGCCTGATGTGGAGCTGGGTCCCAGGACCCTGAGATCATGACCTGAGCAGAAGGCAGATGCTGAGCCACCCAGGCGCCCCCCACCCCCGCCCCAAGTTGTATTTCTAAGTATCTTTTCAATGGCTATTTTTGGGGTGATGGTGACTGGAAGATCCAATATTTTGAACTAAAAGGCCACCAAGCCAACACACAGAGCCACCCAGGTACCCCTCACCCAAGTTGTATTTCTGTATGTCTTTTCAACAGATATTTGGGGTGGTGGTGACTGGAAGATCCAATATTTTGAACTAAAAAGCTACCAAGACAACACAGAGAACTATCTCCTAGGATACTACTAGAGAATCACTCTCTAGAGAAATGGAACAATCTAATTCAAAGAAGTCAGAGTGATTTTATGCATATTCCTGTCTAGATTATGGAGATACTTATTTTGATATCAGTGATAGGGAGTTACTTAGGCTGCCTGCATGTTGTGAATATACACCCAAGGGATGACTGCCAGTCTAAGTATCCTGTACATACATACCCAAGTCATCCAGTAAAATCTCAAGTCAGAGAAAAGATCTTTTGGTGGAAGAAAACTATAAATTAATTAGCCTAGTCATGAGGATCACTAGATATCTAAGAAAGCCAACAACACACACACACACACACAGGAAAGGATAAGGATTGGGGGAAAAAACTGATGTTAAGCAAATGGATATTTCAGAAAACACAAAAATATTTTAAAATTCTATCTAGGTAATGATATTGAATATGTAAAAGAGAACACTCTTTAGATAAAAGACTTGTTAGGGACTCAAAAAGATATTAATAAAAATTAAAGATAGGATAGCTAAAATAAAAGATAGTAGAATTGGCAAGGAAAGTCAGAGAAATTTTCTGAAAGAAAGGAAAAAAGAAAAGAGAAGGGAAGGGAAAGGGGTAAAGGAAGGAAAAAAGATATGCATCACTGGTCATTATTTCCCCAACTATTGTCACTCTTTTTGGGACTCCAATTAACTATGTATTGGTCAACCCATTTTTAGCCTCTATGTATCTTAATTCCTATCTTATTTTCCATTTCTATATGATTTGTTTGAGTCATCTCTTCAGATATCTATCTTTTAATTCTCTCTTCTGCTCTACTTTAATATCTAATAGTTTTAAATGACTGTATTTTCCATTACTGTACATTTACATTGATTCTTTTGCAAACCCACCTAATCTTTTTCCATAATGTCCATCTTTTGCCTTATGAAAAATCTGTAGACATTTACAAGTATTTCTTTCAGAATATCTTTATTATCTGTAATTTTCTGTGTATGAATTCTATCATTTTCATGTCCACTGTTCTTCTCTTGGCTGTTTATATACTGCACTCATCTTCAGAGAGTTTACAGTGGGATTTATAGGTTCTTTGGAATAGTAAGGAACTCCTATGATGTGGTTTTACAATCACCTTTTTCAAAACCTATCTTGTTCCACTTTGAGAAAAGAGCAATTGATGTTAATTACTCACTTATAGGTTACTGTATTGAATGAATATTCTGGGCTATGAGACCACTCTCTATCTGGATGAGTGATTCTTTCCTGATATGCCCTGAATACAAAGTAAGTTCTCTTCTTATTTCTTGCAGCATCTTGACACTACCAGGTGAAGATTTTCTGACTATTGTTTCACGGAAGATAGGCTTCTGCCTTGATTTAGGGTACTCAGGCTTAGCTCTCATTCATAGATTGGGCAAAGGCATTATCCCTAGGCTGCATGTGTACATTCAATATAAATCAGGACTATTATCTTCTACAGCTCAAGGGTCAGAACTTTTATTTGTGAATACTGGGCATTACTGAAGCACTGCTCAAGACTCTATTTTGAGTACCTGATTTTAATATACTATGGGAAATATACAAAATATACATATTTGGCTTTAAGTATTTCTCATTGTTTGGTTTTTACTCTCCCTTTTCTGTCTACAGTCTAAGATTTCATGTCCTTAACTTCTAACTCAAGTGGGTATTTTTTAAAATTTGGTTATGTTTTAGCTGACATTTCTATAGGTTTAGAATAGTAGAGCAGATTTCATAGTCTGCTGGATCATGTTACAGGACACATTTTTAAATGGTAACAAAAAAAGAAAAACTTTTCTACATTTAATTTTTTTGTGATTTTTTTTAATTAACATATAATGTATTATTTGCCCCAGGGGTACAGGTCTGTGAATCATCAGTCTTAGACATTTCACAGCACTCACCATAGCACATATCCTCCCCAATGTCCATAACCCAGCCACCCTATCCATCCCCTATCACCCCCCAGCAACCCTCAGTTTGTTTCATGAGATTAAGAGTCTCTTATGGTTTGTCTCCCTCCTGATCCCATCTTGTTTCATTTTCTCCTTCCCTACCCCCCACACACCCCCACTCTGCCTCTCAAATCCCTCATATCAGAGAGATCATATGATAATTGTCTTTCTCGGATTGACTTATTTTGCTCAGCATTAATACCCTCTAGTTTCATCCACGTCATTGCAAATGGCAAGATTTCGTTTCTTTTGATGGCTGCATAGTATTCCATTGTGTGTGTGTGTGTGTGTGTGTGTGTGTGTGTGTGTGTGTGTGTATCACATCTTCTTTACCCATTCATCTGTTGATGGTGATTTTTATCTTTGACGTGCAATAATAAAGTACTAAGGTTTGCTTTATGAATATTAAATAGCTTTTCTTATACTGTATTTGATTTTACAAGTAGAATTCAGAGGAAGTTTTACTTTGAGATTAGGGTGAAATGGTTAAGGCATGCCATATTACACTTACTTGGCAAAGTGATAGTTTTTATTCGCTTAAAGATCAGCTAAAAATGCCCAGTCTCCTAATTGATCAAAATATTTTATTCTCCCTATATCTAATAAATACAAAATGTGTCAGAACTTATAATCCTAAAGTAACCTAAAGGCATATTTCCATTTCAGCCTTAAAAATAATAGCCTTGGTTAGAGCTGCACATAAATAACTACAATAAACAAAAATAAAACAAAAATAGCAATAGTTTTAAGTATATAATTTTATTACTACAAAACAGTTCACTTCTGAAATAAATTCTACTTCTATCAATAATATACTCAACCCAAGAAGATTTTCTTCAGGTATTTTTTTAGCCACAATTTCAATTATATTTGGTGTCTAATTTATGCAATAAAAATAAGTGCCCATTTACTATTATCATAATTTTGAAAAAGTTTCTATCACTTTCTGTAAATATTCATTTGCTCCTGAAAGTGATACAAGCTTATTTACTATTAACTTATTATTAACTCTGTTAAAATATAAAAAAGTTCACTTTTAATCATGTGTTATTAACAAATTCAAAGTTACATAATGTTTAGAAGAGAATAATTTGATTCATCAATATATCAGTTTTTTTTATTATTTCCCACCACATTTCCAATAGTAGTAAATAATTTTATTTTAGATCATAGATAGGAGAATTTACTCTTTTCAAAGTACTGTGACATATTTTTGTGATCATCATAAAACCATGGAATATGTTTACCATCTTCCCAATTTTGCCCATGAGAACATAAAGAGTTTATAAAGGTCAAGTTTCTTGCCCACAATCACAATGTTAGCAAAGTAAAAAGTCAGGTCCCTAATGTAGGTCTTCTGTCTCCAAAGCCCACATTCTCTGTACAGTAGAGTGGAATGCCTCTCATGTTCTCCAATATTACAGTTTGATTAAATCACATGTTATATTCTCTTGCCTGAGACAAATTTCATGTCATAGTTTATAATTCAAATAATACAGTTATGCCACTGGTCACAAGAAATCCAAGTTTATTTTGAGTGGGTGGATGAAATTTGTTAAAAGTGAGGTGTGTTTTTTAATTGTCATACTGTTTTCTGGCTATTTTACAGGCTGATAAATTATTAAGATTACATCTTGTATTTGGTCAAAAAAAAAAAATCAGCAACAAATTGAAAACTTGAAGCATGAGCCTATAGCTGCACACCCTGCACAGCTGACTAAAGACCATAAGGTTAAGGTCAATGAAAAACCTGCCTCATTCTCTCTAACATTCTCTCATTGAGAGAACCTGTGCAGTGATACAGTATAATGGGATGTTTCTCTGTGGAGCAATGTTTTTAGTAAATGCAACCTATTGCTAAAAATTCTTCTTCATATGTATATTTCCTTTCACTGGGAACTCAATGACACAATGAAATGCTCCAAGAATTGCAAAACAGAATTTTTACATTTTAGATGTTTATTTCTATGTTGCCTTAAGAGAATCACAAGACCTTCTAGCTTACTTGATCTTGCAGTACTAGATTCAAATGATTCTGAGATTTTAAAAAATCAGGTGCTAACCTTTCTGGGCTTTTGGAATCCTTCTCTATTATCATTCATCTTCTAAAACTCTAGACTAATGTATGATGTTAAATTGGAATTGAACCAAAACAATCATGGCACCCAGGACTACACCTTCCTTTCCAGAATTTCATTCTAGAGGTATTTCAGGGGAAAAACACTAGTATTACACAGCACCTGTTATATGCCAAGTGCTGACAATAGTGTTTTACTTATTTTTATTTAATTACTCCAACAAACCAATGAGGGAGATAGACTACAGCAAAACATACTAAGGTTCACAAAGCTAATGATCCATGCATGATCACAAAGGTGGTTAGTGGAGGAAATGAATTCTAATGCACAATAAAAATAACAAAGTCCACAATTTGCTAAGCTTCTACTATCTGTTTTCCAAATATGAAACAGAATTCACTACTACAATGTCTTGGGCATCGTCCAAAATAAATTCAGTTGTGTGCTTTGATACTTTTTAGTGGTTATTCCCCTGAAATTTGCTTTCCTTTTGGAATAGACTTTGACTTCATTTGGGGAAGAGAAAGAGAGAGGCCCCAAAGTTGAAAAAATTTATTCCCCCACCCATAAAACAATCCAAGCCTACTCATACCTCCTTCCTGATTGTCTCGTTGGATATTTCCCTTTGCCTTGTCACTTAGGTCAAGTCATCTGCTATTCTCTGGACCCCTGAAGGCTTTCACTTGCTTCCACTTATTGGTGTTTTCTCTTCATGTCCTTCCTGTCATTAAAAACTAGCATAAAAAAAATTAAACCAATAAAACATCAAGACCTTGGAAAGGTCAAGTTTATAAGAATAATAAAATTCTTTCTTCTCATATGCATTTTTAATTATTGCCTTCTTTTCTTTTTTACTTAGCTTCTTTTTTTTTTTTTTTACTAGAGGAACGGCATAACTTTTAATTTACTTTTTTTTTTTAATCTTTCCAGGGATATTTATTTTTATTTTTTTTAATTAATTTTTTTATTTATTTTCAGCGTAACAGTATTCATTGTTTTTTCACCACACCCAGTGCTCCATGCAATCTGTGCCCTCCCTAATACCCACCACCTGGTTCCCCCACCCTCCCACCCCGCCCCTTCAAAACCCTCAGGTTGTTTTTCAGAGTCCATAGTCTCTCATGGTTCACCTCCCCTTTCAATTTCCCTCAACTCCCTTCTCCTTTCCATCTACCCTTGTCCTCTATATTATTTGTTATGCTCCACCAATAAGTGAAACCATATGATACTTGACTTTCTCTGTTTGACTTATTTCACTCAGCATAATCTCTTCCAGTCCTTATTGAGAAATATATGTATTTCAGCTTGCTTTTCATCCATTCATTCCTACTTACACTATAATCTTATTCCCTCTACTATTACCAGCTAAAACTCTTCTCACCAAGGTCACCAATAGCCTCACTGTAACTAACATCAAGGGAAGGATTTGTCTTCCTCTTCTCATCTACATTTGATTTTGTCATTTAAGTGTTCCTTCTTTGATTTTTAAGTGTTCCTTAATGTTGACATTTAAGTGTTCCTTCTTTGAATTTCCTACCACTTCTATTGTTATTTATTCATCCAAAAATACTTAGAGCTTAGTATTATAAATTAAATTACAGTAAATGAGACATAGAAAGTTTCTTCGCTTATGGTGATTTCAGTCTAATGGTAAATACAGAAAAGACAATTATATGGAGCCAAATAATTATAACTGAGTGCTAAGTTGAATGAAGTACCAGACACCATGGGAGCACAAAGAGGTACTCCTAATTTGTGCTCTCCCTGATGCCCATAGGCACCCACCTTAACTTTCACTGTTTTTTTTAAATATGTTTTTATACATTTACATATATATGACATATATATATGTGATATATTTCTATATCTCCCACCTTCTTTTTAAGATTTTATTTATTTATTTGACAGACAGAGATCACAAGTAGGCAGAGAGGCAGGCAGAGAGAGAGAGGGAAGCAGGCTCCCCACTGAGCAGAGAGCCCCATGTGGGGCTCGATCCCAGGACCCTGGGATCATGACCTGAGCCGAAGGCAAAGGCTTTAACCCACTGAGCCACCCAGGCGCCCCAACTTTCACTGTTTTAAAGAATAATGATTTCCAGTCTTTTTCTTCAGCTTATACCTATCTCTGGCATACATTTTCTACTAGATAGCTCCAGTTTTACATCCCACAGACACTTTAAATTCAACATGTCCCAAATAGATTTCAACATATTTCCTGTCAAAACAAACTATTCCTTATGTATTCCTTGCTTTGATCAGTGGCATCACTGATCTTCAAAATTTGCCAAATATAATACCTAGTGGCTACCCTTGGCTCCATTCTCTCACTTATATCTCACATTAATAAATTACCAACTCATTTTGATCAAGCCACTCCCATGTGCCATTTCTTTTCATTCCCATTACCAGCACTATTTTTCACACCACCAGAATCTTTCATTTAAATTCAGGAATATCATAATTGCTATCCCTTCCTTTAAACCAGGAGTTAACAAACTACACCTTATGGGCAAAACTGTCTACTGCGTATTTGTGTAAGCAAAGTTTTATTGAAATACGGCTACCTCCATCATTTACTTAATATACATGTCATCTTTCATACTGCAACAACAGAGCTGAGTAACAGTTAGGGACCATATGTCACACAAAACCAAAAATATTTATTATCTGGACCTCTACAGAAAAATTTTGTTGACCCTGATATAAATGAGCCCCCTCTAATCTCTCTCCCATACTGCTGTTAGAACATTTTTCCTAAAGAGCAAACAGGATCATTAGACTCTTCCCATTTAAAATTAGGGAATTTCTCTCTATATCCTTCAGAGTGTTAGAAGTCTTCCTCCAGTTCAGAATAATGATCAATGTGGTTAGTCTAGGATTAACAGGAACCCTCCACTGTTGCTGGATACTTAGAAGTGGGATTTCTGGATCAGGGGGTAAAGGTATATGTAATTTTATTAAATATTCCCAAATGTTTTACATCTTTATTTTATTTTGTTTTACATATTTTTGTATTTTTACCTAAAATGTATATGTTGTTTTCTCACAGTCTTATCAGTGATATATGTGGTCACCATCAAGAATTTTTTGCCCTATCTAGGGGGACCTGGGTGGCTCAGTCAGATAAGTGTCTGACTATTGATTTCAGCTCAGGTCATGATCCCAGGGTTGTGAGATGGAGCCCCATGTCGGGCTCCATGCTGGGTGTGGAGGCTGCCTACGATTCTCTTTCTCCCTCTCCCTTTGCCCCTCTATCCACCCTCTCTTAAAAAATATGTAAAGAAAAAAAAAAGAATTTTTACCCTATCTTGCCAATACCGTTGCCTCCAGAGTTCAAGTAAGGGTGATAAAAATGGGCCTTGAAGCCTTCTAACTGTTTGAAACTGAAGTTGTTGTTTTTTTCTTTTAACTTTTTTTAAAAAATGCACTATCAGGATGTTCCATAGTAAAAGACTCACATAATGCTACCTCACACAATACTTGCTCTCAAAATGAGATCTATAATGGTTTCTTCTCCAAGGAGGGCATCACACTGAAAGAAGTTTGTCTAGACCTGAAACAATAACACCATTAAATTCATATTTTATTTAACTTTTCCTCTCTGTTCTTTCAGTAAGGGTAAATAAGGTGGAAATAAGACACATGGACAGTTGAAGTTTTGTTAAGCTAGGTCATGTCATAATTTAGGATTTTTGGACCCTATGCATATATATATATATATATTCTAGAATAGTTGCATATAAGCTCTCATACCAAACTCATAACTAGCACAGAATAAAATTTTAAAATACCACTGTGATTGACAAAGCTCATGTTTAATTTCCAGTTCAAATTTCTTATCTCATGTTTGTAATACCTTTCTTCGTCTTCTTTACATAGCTAATTAATTCCTTCACATTCTTAAGAACATATTTGCAGCACTCACCTATCCTTCACACCAAATCCAGGGTAGAATGTATTTCCTCTGTACTTCCAGAGTACTCTGCATGTGCCTAGTATTTATTTCAAATCCTTTAAAATCTCTGCCTAATTCTTTATAGTACATACTATGTATCATATTATACACATTATAAATTCCTTGACAATAAAAGTGAGTCTACTTACTACGTAGTTACTCAATAAATACTAACTGAAAGCGTAAATGTATTTGAAATTACTAGCATAAAGAACTGAGTCTGTGATTATGGGTACTGTAGCATCATGGTGATATGAAAGTACTTTTTTTTTAAATTAAATTTTTTATTTATTTCAGCGTAACAGTATTCATTGTTTTTTCACCACACCCAGTGCTCCATGCAATCTGTGCCCTCCCCAATACCCACCACCTGGTTCCCCCACCCTCCCACCCCCCGCCCCTTCAAAACCCTCAGGTTGTTTTTCAGAGTCCAGAAATCAGTGGCTTTCTTATACACTAACAATGAAAATACAGAAAGGCAAATTAGAGAATCGATTCCATTTACTATAGCACCAAGAACCATAAGATATCTCGGAATAAACCTAACCAAAGAGGTTAAAGATCTGTACTCGAGGAACTACAGAACACTCATGAAAGAAATTGAAGAAGACACAAAAAGATGGAAGACCATTCCATGCTCTTGGATCGGAAGAATAAACATCGTTAAAATGTCTATACTGCCCAGAGCAATCTATACTTTTAATGCCATTCCAATCAAAATTCCACCAGTATTTTTCAAAGAGCTGGAGCAAATAATACTAAAATTTGTATGGAATCAGAAGAGACCCCGAATTGCTAAGGAAATGTTGAAAAACAAAAATAAAACTGGTGGCATCATGTTACCTGATTTCAAGCTTTACTACAAAGCTGTGATCACCAAGACAGCATGGTACTGGCATAAAAACAGACACATGGACCAGTGGAACAGAGTAGAGAGCCCAGATATGGACCCTCAACTCTATGGTCAAATAATCTTCGACAAAACAGGAAAAAATATACAGTGGAAAAAAGACAGTCTCTTCAATAAATGGTGCTGGGAAAACTGGACAGCTATATGTAGAAGAATGAAACTTGACCATTCTCTTACACCGTACACAAAGATAAACTTGAAATGGATAAAAGACCTCAACGTGAGACAGGAATCCATCAGAATCCTCGAGGAGAACATAGGCAGTAACCTCTTTGATATCAGCCACAGCAACTTCTTTCAAGATATGTCTCCAAAGGCGAAGGAAACAAAAGCGAAAATGAACTTTTGGGACTTCATCAAGATCAAAAGCTTCTGCACAGCAAAAGAAACAGTCAACAAAACAAAGAGGCAACCCACGGAATGGGAGAAGATATTTGCAAATGACAGTACAGACAAAAGGTTGATATCCAGGATCTATAAAGAACTCCTCAAACTCAACACCCACAAAACAGACAATCATATTAAAAAATGGGCAGAAGATATGAACAGACACTTCTCCAATGAAGACATACAAATGGCTACCAGACACATGAAAAATGTTCATCATCACTAGCCATCAGGGAGATTCAAATCAAAACCACATTGAGATACCACCTTACACCAGTTAGAATGGCCAAAATTAGCAAGACAGGAAACAACGTGTGTTGGAGAGGATGTGGAGAAAGGGGAACCCTCTTACACTGTTGGTGGGAATGCAAACTGGTGCAGCCACTTTGGAGAACAGAGTGGAGATTCCTCAGGAAATTAAAAATAGAGCTTCCCTATGACCCTGCAATTGCACTCCTGGGTATTTACCCCAAAGATACAGATGTAGTGAAAAGAAGGGCCATCTGTACCCCAATATTTATGAAAGTACTTTTGATGACAAGAGGTCACCAGTGTCAAAGTACAAGCTATACTATATATATACTAACATACTATACACTAATATACTAATATGTATACTAATATACTACATATACTAATATACTAATTTACTATATGTATACTAATATACTATTTACTAATTTACTAATTCATGCAGAAAATACTTATTAAGTGCCAATGATGTTTTAGACCAAAAAGATGCTGGTGATATAAAACTAAGCAAAATCATACAAGATTACTGTTCTTTATGGAGTTCATGACTGGGAGGTGGGTAATTACAAATTGGATATATAATTAGAAATTGAGATGAGTTCTATGAAGGAAAGGAACATGATTTTTAAAGAATAAATTTAAAAAGGAGCCTTGGGGCACCTGGATGGCTCAGTGGGTTAAGCCTCTGCCTTCAGCTCAGGTCATGATCTCAGAGTCCTGGGATTGAGCCCCACATCGGGCTCTCTGCTTGGCAGGGAGCCGGGTTCTTCTTCTCTCTCTGTTTACTTGTGATCTCTCTCTCTCTATCAAATAAATAAATAAAATCTTAAAAAAAAAAAAAAGGATCCTGGCTTAGACCCTAGGGTCAAGGATCCTGCCTTGAAGTAGTAGCCTTTAAGCAAATCTCTAAATGATGAGTAGGAGTTAATCAGGCACAGAGGGGAGAGATGGAGGAGAGCTGTCTAATCTGAACACAGTGATAACATATCATTTTGAGGAACTGAAGAGGACAATATGGCTGGAGCAGAGAATGAGCAGAATCATGGTGGCACTGAAGCTGGAAAACTAGTTAAGAGAAGACTGTACAAGACCTTTTGTTCATGTTAAGGGTTCATTTATCACCCCCCAGGGGTAATAGATTTCCACTGACAATAAGAGTTCCAGTATGAGAGAAAGTTACTCTCAGATTGGCAAATATTTATCCTTTGACCCAAAAATCTTCTCTCTCATTATCTTACCCCCAGTGGCATACTGGCAAGAATACCATGAATTGAGTACATAAAACTACTGATCTTGCATTAAACAAATATATCCTTCAATGAACTGTGATATTGAACTCTGAACTGTGATATTGGGTGAACTGTGGTATTTCTACATAAGAGAGTACTATGCAGCCAAAAAAAAAAAGAAGTGAGGAATATATTAAACAGGGTTCTCCAGAGAAAAGAACTAATAGGAGATCTAGATCTATATCTATAGATATCTATAGATATAGATCTAGATCTCCTATTAGTTCTTTATCTCTATCTATATATAGATATAGATATAGATATATATGAAGATATTTATTATAGGAATTGACTCATGTGATTATGGAGGCTGAGTAACACCACGATCTGTTTCTACAAACAGAGAAACAGGAAAGCCTAGGGGTGCAATTCAGTCCAACTGCAAAGGTCTGAGAACTAAGGGAAACATGACTGAAGAAGTCTATAGGTTCAAGTGTTATGCTCTTTCAAAACACCCTAAAAGACAAACCCAGAAATAATGGTTTACCAGATATCTGGGTATTCTTTAGCCTACTCAAGTTGACACACAAAATTAAGGAATCAAATCACAAGCAGTGTCTTTATATATTAACTACTACTGAGTGATCTCCAATGTGTTATGGTAAGAGGCAGATTACACACACACACATATAAATATACATACATACACCACTTAATAAAGCAAGGAAAAAAAACAACAACAGAGAATTAGACCATCACTGTTGGTAAGCCGTAATAAGCTAATGGATCCAAAGAGTGATTATACATGATTGCTAACATCAATTCAAGAAAGATCATCAAACATTATGTAACTCAAGTGCAACTATAAAGAAGTTTTGTCGGGATGCCTGGGTAGCTCAGTCGGCTAAGTGGCTGCTTTTGGCTCAGGTCATGACCTCAGCACCCTGGGATCAAGTCCCACTTCAGGCCCATTGGTTGGCAGGGAGCCTGCTTCTACCTCTGCCTCTGCCTGCCACTCTGCCTGCCTGTGCTCTCTCTCTCTCTCTCTGATAAATAAATAAATAAATAAATAAATAAAATCTTAAAAAAAAAAAAAAGTTTTGTCAAATCTGTATCTGATAAAGCCATTTAGAGCATACTACTAATTCACAGGAAATAGTGGAAACAAAGAAATACCAGGGGGAGGCAATAAAATCTAGACTAAGGGACAATCTAATCTAATTTCTTCAACAAGCAATTGCAGGGTGGTGAGGGGGGCAGAAAGAGAAAAGCAGGGCAGTGAGACGGATGGAGGGAGAAAGGTGGGGAAAGGAGAAAGAAATGCTGAGGGGGAACCTATAGATTAAAAGACTTAAAACATATATAAACAATAGTATGACATTAAAATACAGAACTTGCTGGGATCCTGTCTCAAACCAATCAAGTTTTGAAAATGAAGTATGAGGCAACTAGGAGAATTTAAACATTGACAAGATACTTGTTGACATTAAGGAACTACTGTTCACTTATTTAGGTTAATACTAATATTATTGCAGTTGTGTTTTTAAGTCTTTATATTTAAGAAGCAATTTGAAATATTTATGGATGAAATAATTTGCCATTTCAGATTTGTTTCACAATACTATGGAGGAAAGATTGGCTATGAGTTGGTAGTTATGAAAGCTACATAACTGGGAATTCAATATAATTGTTTTATTGTGGATATGGTTGAAATTTTCATAATAAACAATTACAAAATAAACAGAAGGATAAAATAATTTGATGTGTATATTTATAAGCATATTCTTTGCTCCAGTGTAATGAATGGATTGGAAAGAAGCCTGGGTGAATAGGAAGAATATCAGAGAAGATGTAGGAGACTTAGTTGATAGACTATTAATTCATCAATACACATCATCCCCTGCTTACATTAAACCTTAGCACATGCATTTCACTTTTCCTCCAGATCAGGATAATGTAGTCATCAGGCAGAAGGACTCTGGAGTTAAATAAGACTTGGGTTCACATTCTAGTTCTGAAACTTAATAGCTGTGTGGTAGCTGCCTCATGGCAGGAACTGGAGGGTAATGCAGTTATGTGGTTATGTGGTTAACCCAATAAATAACTTTTACCCTAAGAGCCTAGACACAGTATATGACAGGAAACCAGAGTTTCCTTTTTAAAAAGAACCAGGTCCATTTCATTAAGATGAATAATTTTTAAATGCTGTATCCTGAACTTAAATATACATGTTTAAGAGTGTGTGTGTGTATATGTGTTATTCAAACTTTTTTTCTGAAAGATAGAGACTTGACATTTTAAGCTGTCAAGTAGTTTATAGAATTTTAGATATTATTAAAGGCCCTCTACCTCACTTCTCATTATTGCAGAGTCAAGTCATTACCCTAGGTGATGGTAGTGGCCAAGAATATAATTTATTCCTTAGTTCCGATTATTACAGCAGCTCATTTTGCAATTCCATCTTCTGCCACTGATGCTAGATTTCTTCATTTTTTTTTTAAAGTAAATATCTGGAAAGTACAGGAGACCAAGATATTTTTTTCTTTATAGATTTGGCAAATAGAATATCAGGAAAGCCAAGGAAAAAAGTCTGTCAGAAATATTTTCTCCTCAATTTCATTGATGACATTTCTGTCAGGTTTTTGGAAAGGGCATAACACGCGAATGTTAAATTCTTGGTTGGAATTGAAAACTCATGTCTATTTCTTGTGGTCAAAAATGAATCAAGCAGTCTGTCTATAGCTCTTACCCTGATTTTTATGAAACTGACCATACTGAATTTTATATTAAGGTGGTTGAGCTATGAATAAGGTCAACATCACCAATGCTTGGCTGCAAAATTACTCCCAACATTGCTTTGTGTGGCTTGACAAGAATCAGTTTTTAATGTCTGGTTCAGTTAGAGACTGATGTGGAGAAATAATCCATGGCTCTATAATGGGAAATAACAATTACTGCTAATCGTGTCAGACAAATTGCTGAAATCAGACAAGGACACTGTCTTGATATATTTCAAAAAGTGGCAAGTACACTGACTGCACACATAAAAACTCCTGAAAAAAAAAAATCTAAAAAAGGAATCCATCACAGAATTCAAGGCTACACTTTAAGCACCACCATTCTTAATATTTACCTAGTAACTTCAACCAATATAGAGAGCAAAAAAAATTGCATGCCTCACTATAGTGGTCCCTAGTCTGACGTAAAAGGCTCTAATGTCCTGCATGTGTTCAAACTTCTTTATTACTTTTACCGGCTTTGAACATCCTTGGATGGAGAAGTTGATGCTACTTCTTTCCTGAGCTTATTCACAATAAATGAACCCATCAAGGGTAATTTTTCTATGATGATTCAGTTAGAGCTCTCAACTTTTTCTTGTGTAACTAAGTATTTGTATAAAGTTAACCCCCATCAGGTCTAATCAGAGACTGGCCATCTCAGCATGTGTCCTAGACATCATGCCAATTCATCCTACCTCTCAGGGCAGCCTGGGGCTATTGCTCCAACACCTTATCCTCACTCTTCAAGCATCTCTGTTCCTTCAGCACTGAGCAACCATTCTTTGGCTCTATCTGCCTCATCAGGCACCAAGGACTCTGTTAAAGTAAGTTTTTCAGGTATATCAGTAGTTTCTAGAAACTACCATGCATCAGAACTCTCCTGAATGTTCTCATTTTTCCATTTCCCACACAAAAGTAAAATTTATATAAATGGTGCTACTACTAAGTTTAGTGGTGAAACAAAAATGATTAATTCTGCTTATGTAGGTCAGGAAGTTCTCCACTGAGAGAAAACTGATCTGAATCTTGATGAGGAGATCATCATGAGTCTTACATAGGGGAGAAAAAAAGGCAAGAGAGAGGGAGAAAGTTGCTTGATTAAATTTATGTACCAGGCTATCACACAAAAAATTTACTAACAGGTCTCAAGTAATTGTCATCTGGCATTTATATGGACAAAATCACCTTAAGAATACACAAATGAAATGAATATATTTCAGAGATCTATGAAAATACTGAGTAAAACATCATCTACCATAAATACATTAAGTTGGCATTTTAAAAGGCAACAAGATGAACTGCAGGGTATAACATTTATTTAAATATCAGAAAATGTACAATCACCCAGTACTGCTGGGAGAAAGTTCTCTCTAGAAGTTGAGATATAAAAATCAATGTAGCATATATTAACTGAGCATCATAAAGCCATGAGTAAAGAAGCCAAAATTTAATTCTAGAGAGTCAACATTTTTATGAAGGTAGCAGGTACCTACCTTGGATGCTTAAATAAAACATCTTTTAAAAAATTTTCTTCAAATATGCTTTGATAAGGTAGGTTTATGGATAACTAATGTAGAAAAAGTTTAACTCTAGAGTTGAAATGATAAGCACTGATGTAATTAAAGTTTTTTTTTCAGTAAAAATTTACAATCTAGTAGTATAATTAATGAGGAATTAGAATCAGTACTTGGCTCTTATGAATTTGTAATGAACATTTAAAAGCAATCAATAAAAATAATTCATGGCTTACATGTAGGAGGTGGAGAAATATGCAATGTATATATCTCAATTAAATTCTTACAAATAGATCATTTCTCATATTTTGAAAGACAGGTGACTGGAGGCAAGAGTACAAAAATATTTCAGTTGACGAATATTTCAAGTGAATTCATTTTCTCTAAGAAGTGGTTACCTAATAAAAAATACTTCTATTGGATAATTATATAAATTCATACAACCCATTTAACAAATATTATGGGCCAATTATCTTGTGTATAAGTTAGGATTAAGTTTGGTTGTGACAGAACTCCACCCTGCTGCCAGCATACAAAATAGCAGTACTATTTTTTACTTCTCTCTATAGAAAAGTCTATGTTGGAATTCAGGAGTTTTACAACACTTTTATGGTATTGCCCCTCCAGACACTGCCTCTATTCTCCATCTCACCTCATCTTGCAGCAACACAAATATATTTCTTATATAAATAGATAGCTCCTTGTCATCCATTGTGCTGCTGCCCCCTGTTAAGGGCACATCCTTGTAGTTACACTTCACTGTGTTTTTATCCTTTTAACACTAAATAGTTCTTAGGCCATATCCTGTTGCAAGGAAGAATGGGAACATAGTGACTTTTTTTTTTTTTTTTTTTTTTTCATATCAGCCATGTGCAGGGATACTCTGCCTCCCAGGTAATCTGTCTCACCAGGCTAGTTGTGCAAAACACAACAATCAACACAATCTTAGTAGCCCCCTTCTCTCATGGAGCTTGGAACACATATTTATATTATTGAGCTCATAGGATGTATTAGCTTCCAGCGACTGCCATAACAAGTTATTACAAATTGGTGGCTTAAAACAACAAAAATTATTTTCTCAGAATCTGGAGGCCAGAATTCCAAAATCAAGGTGTCAAGCAGGGCCACACTCCATTTGGAGGCCCTAGGGGAAAATCTCTTCTTTGCCTTTTTCAGCTTCTGCTATCAGTTGGCATTCCTTGGCTTGTGGCCATGACCCTCTGCTCTGCCTTAGGCTTCACATCACTTTCCCATGTCTTTGCCTTTTCCTTCTCTGTCTGTCATAAATCTTCCTCTGCTTTTCTCTTATGAGGACACTTGTGATTAAATTTAGGGCCCACCAGGATAATCTCAATTCAAGATCCTTAATTTAATTACACTGTAATAACACATTTTCCTGGAATATTCAAAAGCTCCAGGGATTAAGATTGGTCATATCTTTTGGGGAACTACTACATATGAGAATTTGCTACACATGAAAAAACGATCACATTAAAAGTTTACTTACACTTCAAGCAAAAGCTGTCCATTAAAATTCTTTTTCACCGGGATATGTACACTTTTCCCGTGTTTCATGATTTGCAGAAAGTAGGTAATTATATTGCTGTTTCTCTTAAAATATACCATATATGTTAATAAATGAAAATTCATGGAAAAGTACATTTTAAGTTTTAAAATATTTTACCATTTAATTATATATCTTCCTTTCAATTTTCTTCAATAACTTCAAACTATAGGAGTTACAAAGGAAAGACCATGGTCCTACAGTTGGGTATAGAATATAATGTTTCCTTTGTCTCCCCCAAGTGAATCTGATTTATTAGGCATTAATTTGGGAAAGCTTCTGACTTCCTACATATCTTAGTTTCCTAGTCCAGAACAGGAACTAATACACAGAGTGCATTCAACTGATGATGATTATTATTTTTTTAAAGATTTTATTTATTTATTTATTTGACAGAGATCACAAGTAGGCAGAGAGGCAGGCAGAGACAGAGAGGAGGAAGCAGGCTCCCTGCTAAGCAGAGAGCCCGACGTGGGGCTTGATCCCAGAACCCTGGATCATGACCTAAGCCAAAGGCAGAGGCTTTAACCCACTGAGCCAACCAGGTGCCCCGATGATTATTATTTTTAGCTGAGAAAGAAAAACCTCGAATCCACTCAGTAAAGCAAAATAAAGTAAGGCTGTTTGGTGTTGAGACTAGGCAAAGATGGAAGAGGGAGAAAAAGAGTTTTACGAAGCAAAAATTCCTAATCTGTTTGGTGGGGGTAAAATGAAATTAAGAAAATAATAAGAATCTAAATCAAAATTCCCATTTTATAAGCAAAGCGAATACAAATGATTCATAAAACAGAATACTGACTAGGTATGTTTTACTTCGAATTGCCCTTCATGTGGTAGGTACTATTATATAATAGTATAGTCATCATGTTATGTGAGGGTAAAAGGGGAAAAAAGGACAACTGTATTTCTAAATAATAATTCTAAAATTTTGTATAAATTACTTTGCTAGATTTTTTTTAAAGATTTTTATTTATTCATTTAATAATACAGAGAGAGCGCACAAGCAGGGGGAGTGGCAGGCAGAGAGAGAGGGAGAAGCAAGCTTCTCCCTGAGCAGGAAGCCCAACTCAGGGTTCGATCCCAGAACCCTGAGATCATTATCTGAGCCAAAGACAGATGTTTAACTGACTGAGCCATCCAGGTGCCCCACTTTGTTAAATCCACTTAAGTTTATAAATTTTGCATGATGTTATATAAAGTATAAGAAATGCAGACCATTATAATGTAAAAAAATAAGAGCTATACCTAATTTAAGTAACTATTAGCATTTTTAAACTAAGGTTGAGAATGAATATTCTTTAAATCTATATACCATAAATTTAACCCGCCATGACAGCAGCTTCTAGGTTAAATTATTCTGTATGGTAATGGTCAGGTTATGAGTTGGTGAACTCATCCCTGGAAAGAACACAGATGGCTGATAACATATTGGGGTAATTGTAAGGAAGATTTGTAACAAATATAAGATTCCATGATTCTCAGTAAATAGATGTAAATGTATCAAGTAAGCAGAATTTGCCTTGGACTAAAATTAATGTCCATTTGAAGTGGATATTTTTAACTTTTTTTTTTTTAAGAGAGAGCATATAAGTGGGGAGGTGCAGAGGGAGACAGAGAATTTTTTTTTTTAAGATTTATTCATTTATTTGAGAAAGAGAGCACACAGTGGGGAGGGGCAGAGGGAAAGGGAGAGAAAGACCCAAGCAGACTCCACACTGAATAGGAAGCCTGACGTGGGGTTTTATCTCACAACCCTGAGATCTTAACCTGAGCTGAAATCAAGAGTCAGACATTCAACGGATGGAGCTACCCAGGCATCCCTCAAAATGAGTATTTTAAATCAAAGGATAATGAAGAAAATCTTTGTGGAACACTCATACCTCTCTTATCTGCAGGTGTAGCATGTTGTAGGTTATTCCATCAATACAACCCAGGATTTCTACCCATGTCCCCACTGCTGTACTCAGGAAATATTAGCTACATTTAATTACTTAAAGTTAACTTGAAAGGTACATATTCTGTATGAAATCGTAGTAGGCTTTTGAATGTCAAATATTTAGAAATATCCATTGTCTAAGAACATCAGCCACTTCATGACTTTAAGTAATTAAGCTCTGACTGCAGTTTTATAACTCTTTATCTGTAAAAGGTTTTGCTTTTGACAGTTCCTTTAATGGTCATGTGGGGTGCAGCTGTTGAATACATAACTGAAACAGAGATATGGGATATAAATAACACTCAGAATAACTTTCCAAAATGCAAATCACTGATATCCTACAGCTACTATGGAATAAAAATCTTAGCAGGAAAGTTGCACAGGAAGTTTCAGAAAGAAAATTTTAAAAACAGATTTGCTTTTTTTCTGTCTGTTTCTCTGTTAGTGATTTGCCAGATGCAATGTAGAGGTTCTGGTTTGAAATAGCCTTAGGCAGGACTTCAGAGAGGTTTTATTTCATAAAAAGCACACTATTTCTAATAAAATCCACACTGAAAGATAAAAAATATGTCATTCGTTTAGGGGAGCAATATTCATAAATCCTAGTAACATAAACAATTCTGAAATAAAATTAAATTGGAATACAGAACCATTTGGGAACTGTTTTGATATATTTTTTGATATATAAAGTCAAAGATTTCCCCCAAAATAGGACTGCATTTTCAGCCTGCACAATATCTCATAGAAGTAACACCTGTTATTGTTAATCTTCACTTTCTCAAAGTGATGTGTAAGCATAAAGTAATCTGAGTGACCCATTAGGGCACCCCCGGAAGTTTTGTGATAAGTAGACCAATTAAATGACTGTCCATGTGAAAGAGTAATGAACACTTCTTCATCCAAATACTTCATCTCCATAATTTTTCAGACTTTGAAAATGGAATGTAATTTAAAATTATATAAATTTCATTGCTTCAGATTTTCATTTTTCTCTAATCACAGCTGTGAAAAGAGAACTGAGAGATTCCTTTTCAGGTTTTCTCTTAACCAAGTAAATGAATGCACAAATAAACGCAGCTAAGACTTTCATGTTTGGTGTCCCAAAGAGGAAAAACAGTTGGCTTGGAATTAAAGAGAAATGTAATGTTTTGTTGATATGTTGCAAGATGGATAATTAAAATACTGTATATAATAGTACATGGTGTGGTGAAAAAAACAAAAGGTAGTATTTTCAATAACAACATTTTCCCTTGGGTTTTGCATTGAGTCCAGAAAAATCCTTGCTGTATGCCTTAAAGTCTTTAAATAGAAAGAAGTGAGAGCAAAATGTGTTTCTTCAGCCTCCAATTTGGCAGATCTATTCATCCCTTATAAATACCTGAAGCTTAGAGATTGCTGTAGTCAACATATATATTGGGAAACTTTACAATGTTAGGGTTTCTTCATCAAGCAATTACCATATCTTCTCTCCACTTCCTACAGAGTAAGTACCAATGCTATAAGAAATTAACAGAATTCCACAGTTGGAAATGAGCAGAATGATCTGACAGTTGTGACTGGTATTTTTGGAAGGAAAAGATTTTATGGATTTTCATTGGAAGGCAGAGTAAAGTCTAAAGCTTAAGGAGGAACTGGAATTACTTTGGTTGAAGCATTATTGACTGGAAGCATGACATGAGGCTTTGCTTTTCCTCGGTCTGTGGTCATGAGGGAGGGTATTTAATAGTAGGTGGCCGATCCCTTTAGTGGAAGTGGAAATTGTTTTCCTCTCAGGTAGCCATTTGGCAAATATGCTGAAATTAGGAGTCTCTCACTTTAAAGGGACAAGATCACATCTCAAACTGAATAACAAGTTCGATTTCAGCTATTTAAAAATATATTTAAATGAGTGTCTATTTTTTATATAATATGACCAATGTGGTTTTTCTAACATTCATAAAGTGCTATTAAACACAATATCCCCCAAAATAACTTGCAAGTGTATTCACATTTTAGTAAGAAGTATGCACAAGTGTATAATAGATAAAATAGATATAAAAGACAATAACAAATCTTTTAAAGTAAAGATTTGGAGCAATATATTACCAAGGCCCAAAATATTTTGGGAATGTACATACAGATTTCTAAAGTTATAAGTAAAAAATAACAATCTAAATATAGAAACTCCAGTACACATGCTTTGATCTACCATTCTTAGCTCTGACTCTGAATAATCCTTTACCTTGTCTACTCTTTAGCTGACAAATATATACAAAGAGTAAATTATATTAAATGATCCTAAAGTTTCCTTCTATCTCTACAATGTGATTTTAAATCAATAAAAATAAAATACAATTTAAAACACAGCTGTTGACTATTTCACATAACTCTTAAAACTTGAGCAATTTATAAAGCAAGCTAAATACAGGACAATTTTCATAGAGATTACAGAAACATGTCAATAACACCACAGATTATCATCATCATATAATATTTCTTTATTCTGCCAGACACTAGGTTTTAGGAGGAATCCTGTAATTCAGTCGGTAGACATGCTATAAATAATTATAAGCAGCATAGAGTGGTTACACCATACAGTGATACAGTAGAGCCAATTTAGTTTTAAGAACAGAGATTTTGGATTCTTTCAATCCCTGTGTCTGTTATTTATTAACTGATTTTGATCAAGTTACTATATTTCTCAAAACCTCTGTTTCCCTAAAGAAAGACAATAATGAAGATTAACTGAGATACTGCATTATCTCATTCTTAGTAAAGGATCAATAAATAGCAGACACTGAGCTCAATCATGCTCTTAGATGTGTGCTATAGGAACACAGAAGTAAATAAGTTAATTCACCTCTGGTTAACTCCAGGAAGTGGAGGTCAAAGGAAATGTGATATTCATACTAGGTCTGAAAGAAATAGAGAGAGGAGGCAGGGGAAACACATTCTACGGAGAAGAAAAAATATGCACAGTCATTGAGTTGAGAAGAAGTATGGCAAATTAAAGGAATGCAAATAGTTACCTGACTGGAGGAATACGTGAATGTGTGTGTGTGTACACATGTGCATGTACACATGCACACACATGCACAAATGTGCATGCATGCTGTTATAAGAAAAGAGATCGGGAATTGAATAGAACTAGATGTGAAGTGTTAAACATAGATGTGAAGTGTTATAAGATGGACTGTGTGCATAGGATTTGGAGCTTGGTCCTTCAGTAAGACACCCAAGGTTTCTAAGTAGTAAGATAATAGTATAAACAGACTTACTGATGTAGAAAGATCATGTTCAAGACAGTGTGGTGAATCAATGGATAGAATGAGACTGGTAACAGTGAGGCACCAGTTAGGGTCATCCAAGACAAAAGTTGATAAAAACAAAAAACTAAGGAGAAACTGAAAATGGAAGGAAGAGATACAGATTTGAGAGAAATATCTAGGCAGAAAGGTATATGTATTTGTGAGGGTTCTATAGATAAACAGAACCAGTAACGTGTATATATATATATATAGAAATAGTTATTTCAAGGAATTGGCTCATGTGATTATGGAGGCTGGAAAGTCTAAAATTTACAGGGTGGACCAGTGGGCTGGAGAAGCAATAGAAGCCAATGCTGCAATTCAAGTCCAAAGGCTATCTACTGACAAAATTGTCCCTTGCTTGTGGAGATCAGATATTTTGTTCTACTTAGGCCTTCCACTAATTGGATGAGGCTCTTCGTATTACAGAAGGTCATCTCTTTTAGTCAAAGTCCACCAATTTAAATGTTAATCTCTTCCAAAAACACTGTCATGGAAACATCTAGAGTAATGCTTGACCACATACCTGGGCACCATGACTCACATAAAATTAACTACTACGGGTTAGTAATGAAGACTGATTGGAAAGAATAAGAATGAGGAAAGCGAGAATCTGAGGATAAATAAGGTTTTCCCCTTGGTGTAGAAGGTGGTATTATCTGAAGTAAGAGAAAAAGAAGAGACAGACTATGAATGGAAGAGATAGGGCTGAAAAATTAGTTTGGTTAAGTATACAAAGTTTGAAATAACTGGATAATTAATATGAGGATGTTTCTTAGAAGATTTGAAGTATGAGTCTGAAGCTCAGGTAAGAAGCCAGAGATCAGAATAATGACCCAAAAATTACTGGCCTATCTCACTCAGAGTATAGGTAATTCATAAAGGTAGGGATTTTCAAACCTAAAGTTCATCAAGAGTGATCTGTGAAGTAATTAAAACAGATGTCAGTCTCCACCCCAAAAAAATGACTCGGAATTTTCAGAGCAGTAGCCCAGACATCTATATTAAGAAAGTCATGCAGTGTATTGCATGGAGCACTGGGTGTGGTTCATAAACAATGAATTTTGGAACACTGAAAAAAAATAGATTAAATTAAATTAAAGAAAAAAAAAGTCATGTAAGTGATCCTGATATTCAGGCAAATTTGAAAGCCACTACCTTAAATTTTGAGAATCACTGGATTAAAGTATGGAGCATGAAGCTAAATAAAAGTCCAAAGAAGAAAGATAAAATGTAGAGAAAAGCACATTTTAAGGAGAACAGGTTAGAGGAACCCATAAAAATAGACATCAGTAAGTCAGAAAGGAGTAAAGCTGTAAAAAAAAAAAAAAAAAAAAACCCAAAGAAAATAATTTTAAGGAGAGCTGGGTCAACAGTATCAAATGGAACAATGATGTCAATAAAGATAAGGAATATAAAATAAAAGACATTTGACTTAGTTTTCCTCAATTAAAACCCAAATGACCTATTGATAGCAAAAGTAGTATCCAAGTCTTAGAAATAGTAAGCTGCATTTTTTAGTGCCCAGTCCCACTTAACAGGGTCCCAAAGCCAAAAGCGGCTTTTTTCACTAGATGACAGCTGGCCAGGACATTTTTCCTCCACTGAGCTAGGAAGCAAGACAGGCACAAAACAAGATACAAATTCAAAGAAAAAGACTAAATAAACGATATCATAGACATTAGCTGGACCTTTATGTTTTGAAACCAGCAGGATAACATGCAAAAGTCACTATATCTATCTTCCAGCTGGAAAATGTCCCTAACTAAAGACAGGAGGCCAGAAAATTTTCAAAAAGAATTGTTGAGACTATGAATTGTAAAAGGAATATAGCAAATCCTACCTCAATGTCACTACAACAAATGTCAAGTTTTATCTCAAAAAAGCCCTGTGTTCATCTTAACTCCTACTGAAGTTTGCATCAGAGCCAAGTTCTAAAAGAAGATGCTATAGAACCACAGCTATGTCCATGTGACTCAAGCTTATGTCTATGTGACTAAATCTCTCCAAAGAGCTAACTCAGAAAACAAACCAGTGTCCCCTCTGTAGGGGAATGATCATTCATAACATTTTGTCATCATCCTGGCAGGCCAGTAGTGTATAAAGTGCTTCAGCTGGGAAATACCTGGAACCAAACACAAATTTGGGCTCTAATATACCAGGTTTTAACACATTGAGTTGACCAGTACATTCAAAAATTACTGACAGCAAGCTAGTCAAGCTATAGTATATGTATATATTGCATTAATAAAAAATTTAGAAAGTTTTTAATTTGCTAATTTCAGTGCATGTATGTGCACAGGTGTAAATAGTTGAAAATTTCTTGCTCGAAAAAATAAGGATAAACAATCCTACTTCTACCTTCTGTAATAATTAATTATACTAGAAACATTTGTTGGTTTGGAAGATCAACTGAAAAGAACTGAAAAAATGTAGTAATAATACATTAGGGAGTAAATTTTGGTGTTTTTAATGCCTAATATTCTCATAGCTGCCCAAATTTTCCATTGTGTTAGTCAAATTAAATAGTCCGGGAAGAGATGCCTGGGTGGCTCAGGTGGTTAAGCATCTGCCTTCAGCTCAGGTTGGGGTCCTGGAATTGAATCCTGCATCAGGCTCTTTGCTCAGAGAAGAGCTTGCTTCCCTCCTTGCCTGCTGCTCCCCATGCTTCGGTGCACACATGCTCTCTCTCACTCTCTGACAAATAAAATCTTAAAAATAAACAAACAAACAAATAAATAAATAAATAATCCTGGAAAGCATTATAAGCCTACCATTTCAGTACTTCCCTTAGCCCAAAGTCTGTTTCTTTCCAATTCAGTTCTACTATATGCTAGAGCTCTTAATGCTAAAGCTAATGCTCTTTGTACACCAGGAGTTTAATCACACAAGCAACATGCATTATGTTTAAAAATCAGAATCTTGCCTCATACCCTGAGTCTCATCCTCCCAGTCCACACCGTGTCATTAACATTCTATCTTCTCACGAAATTGCTGAAAATAAGACTCATACCAACGGGTATACTCCAACACAAACATCTTATTGTATTACTCTCTGTTGACTCTTATAATCACAACCCACCAGGTTGGTACTGCAGATTAAAACTGAAAGTGAAAGAGGCCTGAGTGTCCAATTCAAAATTTTTAATTCATAGATGCAGAATCGGAGGGTTGGAGCAAAGAAGTAATTTACCGAACATCCTACAACCAGTGAAAGATAGAGTCAGGACTTTAACTCAGATATGTTTCTTTTTTCTATTATGTCAGGATACTATAATAATTTTCCAAGCAATTTATAATTTGAGAGCTCCTCTGTGTCTGACAAGTCCATACTTCCCCAACTAGTCTGGCCATATTTTTTTTCTTTTTTTTTTTTTTTCCTTTCTGTGCCTTTCCTTAGCATCTGCCTTTTCATTTGGTCCCTCTGGCACCTCCATTCTCCATCTTTTCAGTGTGATTTATTTGTTCCTTGGTATGTCTGAACAGATTTACATTTCTATCCTGAATTTCAACCCTGAAGTTGTCAAGAAAAAGTGTTTTGGCTGGTTCTTGTCCCAAGGGCAGAGCAGATCTATAGGGGTCTGAAGTACTCTGCACTTAAAGTTATACTCTGGAGCAACCCTAGTCTCTAGGAAAAAAACATTTTCTATCTCAGTCTTTGGATATGAAAGTCTTAGTGTCATGATGGAAAGATCTGAGAAAACTGAGAATTTATAATACATTTTATATATTTCACCTTAATCCAAACTACAGAAACACGTTATATTTAGAGTATTACCATATAAAATAGTTTTTCATTTCTTTGTATTAATGTATATGTATGTGCTAGCAGTTATTTGTATTGCTTGATAGGTGTTCTTCTGATCCTGGAACTTTAAGAAAGGGAATATGAGATAAGCAGTTGTTCATTCCACAAATTCCAGAAAAAAATTATGTACAGTACAAGGTTCCGTTGAGGTATAAGTGACAACAGAAACAAACACATGTTATAATTCTCCAAGATATAAAAAATAAGCAAAAATAGCAGACTTTGTATGATTCAATTATAAAGGCTTTTGTGTTAATTTTATACCAACTATCCAGAAATATCCAAAGTGTTTTTACTAAGATCCTAATTTTAATTACTGAATAATTAAGACAATGTATATTAAGGTTTATGTCTTAACACTATTTTATTCCTGTACCTATTCAGAAAAGAATAAGTGACAGATGATTGAATGTTCCAGAACCCCTGCATTACCTACAGTTGACCTAAGACAAGAAATCAGTTGAGGTGGTCTACAAGTTCAAGACTGCTGAGACTAAAATAAATTTAAAAAATTTTTAAAGAGGATAGGTCTTTATATTCAATAAAATCCCACTTACAACATTTTTATTCACTTAAGATTCATTGTGGGATTGTTTCATGTGTAAATCCTTCACACTTTCTCTCATTAGATACCTGATGAAAGAAGAAAAACAGTACCAGCAAAAAGAGGCCATTGTACAACCTAGAAAGCTACCTTTCACTGTTTTTGATTGGCGATGACAGTTCAAATCTACTTCAATCTCTTCCATCACATTCTTTTTTTTTTTTTTTTTTACTTTTTTTTTTTTTTCTTCCATCACATTCTTAATGGTAGAGAGGTGCTTGCACGCTCCTTCAACCCAGCTACACTAAATTTATCAGTATGCACACAGGACAGGCAGGAAAAAGAAGACTGGCGGTCTTGGATAAATGTAAAGAATACAACTACATATACTGTGGTTAGATTTAATGAGCCCAGCAAAATATTTGTATTTTTCTGACAAGTAGCCCACATTGACCAAGATACAGATAAAGATACAGATAAAGAAGACTAAACACAATAGGACTGTGCCAGGAAATGCACTAGGGTGGTTGTCCAATGGTCTTCCAAGGTCAAATATAAAAGTAAGCCCTATACATGATCAGTGATGGCCTTGATCCCTGACTTTCTCTGGTGAGATGTTCCCTGAAACTGTAGTCTACTCTTGGCATTCAAAAACCTGCTTTTGAAACTAAATTACCACTTAAGTGGAAACATCAAAGAAACATTAGTATGACAGAGGGAAAAGACCCATTATGTCATCCAGCTCACTTCCTTGCCAGTAAAGAATTCTGCCCTGAATTCTCTTTTCTAAGTGTTAGTCTAGCCCTATTTTTAAAGCCTCAGAGATGGGCATCCATCCTCTCCCTGAGAGAATATTTATTCCACATTTTAATAGATTTCACAATTAGGAAACTTTTCCTGAAAGTCTGTCCAATTTTCTTTTCTTAATTTCTTTCCTTGGCATTTGGTAATGGCTCAGAGTTCTGAAAATTATTCAAAGGCAGTTGATCTGGAAAAGTATAGCTGCAAATATTCATGATGCCTGTCAAGTAGTGAAAGTTTTAGAAACTGGTGGAAGTACGCCTATCATTGGCATCAAAATCACTTTGATTTCCTCCATGAAATTCCATTTATGTGTTTGATTTATGACATATGATTTATATTACCATGAATTTGAATCAGCAGAAATCATCTGAAACCTTCAATGGCATATTTTTTTAGCTTAGCAGAAATCAACAGAGGTCACAGAATACCATTAGGGAAAAGATCAGTTACTTACAGCAAACTTCACCAAGGCTATGGTCCTAATTTTTTCCAATATGATAGGCCAACCCTGGTAAGAGCATCAAAGGCATGAGTCTCTCAAAGGAATAATTTCCTCCTTAAAAGAGCTTTAAATGCTCAATTTAAGGAAATCAAATTTGGTTATCTACTGAAAAAAAATACACATATTTTGAAGAAGCAACTAACATAGCTCTATATTCTTAGATTTACCTCCTCAAGCCTTTCATTTCTTCTGCCTTGTCACAAACTAAAGGCAGTAACAACAACAAAAACTCAAACAAAAAGGCCTAATTTAAACAAGCATTTCTGATAATTTCTAAAAATACACAATTCTAGAATAAATGGCACATCAAATTTTATATTTTGCATTGTTTTTGTTTATTATTTGACAAATTAATACATACCCAGTAATAGGAAACATATCCAATACATTAAACTATGTAGTATCTTTACCTGGAGAGCATGCACTTGTTTTCCAAATTAGGATTTCCTCTACACAGTGTGATTTGATATAAAATATGTTTTGACCAAAACTCAAGTTTTTAATTTAAATATTTTTAAAGCAATTTATGTAAATAAATGTTTCTTTTTTAAAGATTTTATTTACTTATTTGACACAAAGAGAGAGAGACAGAGAGCACGAGTAGGGAGAGCAGCAGGCAAAGGGAGAGGGAGAAGCAGTCTCCCCACTAAGCAAGGAGCCTGATGCGGGGTTCAGATACCAGGATCCTGGTATCATGCCCCAGGCTAAAGGCAGATGCTTAACGAAGAGCCACCCAGGTGCCCCACATAAAACAAGTTTTAATACTTCTGAGTAATTCTCATTGTAAAATATGTGAAAGATAATGAAAATTTCATTAACGACAATATCAGGACCTATAGTTTTGTCTTCTAAATATATGATAAAGTCTATCCATGACTTCAGATATTAAGAATTTTTCTTTATCCTTTGCTGGCCTTTATTATCACCATTATGCTATTTGTTGACAAGCTTTTTCCAATCTCATAGCATCCCTGCAAACAAAGGATTCATACTGGTGCAATATTCCATGCTTTTAAGAATGCTTAATATGCTAAGTATCAGGTTATACCGTTGCTGCTGCTAAAAATGTCAGATCACTGTGCAAACTAGTACGGGGTTCTTTCCTGTGGCACAAAGGGAAACACTGCAAAAAGTTGCTCCCCTCTGAGAACATCAATTAGAAAAAGTGTATTTTCCTTTCTTCTGACATAGGGCAGTTTCCCAGACTGGACACAGGCAGGACACAAAGCATGGCAAGTAGAGTACTCCCTGGGTTTTAGTGCATCACACTTGCCTGGCTAAGTGCTCCTATGCAGGACACGGGAGAAACCACCATATTCAGTGATTCTGGATTCTGCATGTCATTGCCTGGGTTACCAGTCAATAAGATGGAAATGCCCACCAAAGACCTCCAGTTCCCACATTATTGGGCCCTGTTTTATAGAATGAGATCTAGTTTCACTGTGACTTGAAAAATGTGATATTTAATAATAATCAGAAACAACCTAAAATAATCAGAAACAACCTCTTTTCAGAGGGGCTTTGACAGCATGAAATACTAAGGAAGAAATTGGAGAGTTAGGCAGATCTAGAATCAATGTTTTAATATTTACTGGTGGTGTCACTGGTCGAATTATTTAAACTCTCTTAATCTTTCCTGATCCATATAATGGAGGTAATAATGGCTGATGGGAAGACTAAATGAAATAACCATGAAATGCTTATTAAATAGTCTATAGGACACAGTTGTATACAGTATCTGGCTTTAATTTTACATGGAAAGAAGATATGGATATATAATAATCCGGCACAGTAAATTGGCTTTCATTAAAGTTTGATTCTGTATATGAGTCAGTGTGTGGTTGCTATGGAAATCACTGTATAGTAAAGGTGATTACTTTAACAAATTCTTTTATAGCATATTCACTGCAAAATAGTTCTGTTTCTGAGTAGCCTGAGGTATGCGGTTTCTTTTGGAACATTCTTTAAGAAGTTTGTCCTCAAGTATTTGAATTCTTTCTCCCTTCTCCCCAGCTCCCATATGGGATATGATATTTATGAGTAAAAAATTAAATAGATACCCTCAGAAAATTTACTGAAAAGACTAAACAAACTTTGTCTTTTTATATGCATGTTTAATTTCAGACCAACTGTCCAATACCTTGATCCTGTTTCTTACGTATTCTGCAACAGTTTAATATTCTATGACTTCCCAGCCAATTCTATACAGAGAACCTTAAGCGGAGGGGGTTGAAGTGGGCAAACATCGCTGAAAACTATTTTCTGGAGGAAAGTGCTCTGGCTGAATAGACAATACTAGATAGGCATTTCTGTCTCCTTTTTATGATTAAGTTTTGTTGCTACCTTTCAAATAAGACACTTGTTCTTTAAAGTAGAGATTATGTAAAATGGAATAAGGGTCAGAGAAATGAAATATTGCTGGTTTTGAAGATGGAGAAAGGAGAATAAACCAAAGAATGTGCAAGGCCTCTTCTGAAAAAGACAGAGAACAGATTCTCACCTAGAGCCTCCAGGAGGAATATAATCCTGCCTACATCTTGACGTTAGCCAGTTAAGTTTGTGTTGGATTTGTGGCCTCTGGAAGTATAAGATAATAAATGTGTGTTGTTTTAAGCCAAATAAATAAATAAGATAGTATGATATTATTATTGTATAAACATTTATACAACTGAGCATTTAAAGGGCTTCATGAGAAAAGAGCTATATTAATCAAATACAATCTATTTAACAGGGCACCTGGGTGGCTCAGTTGGTTAAGTGTCTGCCTTTGGCTCAGGTCATGATCCTAGGGTCCTGGAATTGAGTCCTGCAATGGGCTCCCTGCTCGGTGGGGAATCTGCTTCTCCCCTTCCTTCCCACCTGTGCTCTCTCTCACTATCTCTTTTTCAAATAAATAAATAAATAAAAAGATTTTAAAAATATATTTACCAAATATGTTTGTTTAAATGCTTCATGTTTTTCAGTTAAATAGCAGGTTTAATTGTTGGGGCGCCTGGGTGGCTCAGTGGGTTAAAGTCTCTGCCTTCGGCTCAGGTCACGATCTCAGGGTCCTGGAATTGAGCCCCGCATCAGGCTCTCTGCTCAGCAGGAGCCTGCTTTCTCCTCTCTCTCTACCTGCTTCTCTGCCTACTTGTGATCTCTCTCTCTGTCAAATAAATAAATAAAAATCTTTAAAAAGAAAAAAAAAGTTTAATTATTGAAAAAAATCTAATTGAGGAGAACTCTATGGTGAGGCTGGCCCTGAATTTAGATTAAAATAATTGGAACACCCTGAGAAAGTTGTAGGAAAGAGAAGCATTTTCTCACTTAAATTTTCTGTTCTAAAACAATTAGTTCTGCTGTATGAAAGTCATTATGTTGTGAGCATTATCAATGGTCTTGTCTAAAGCTAGCATTCATGAGGACTCACTTTTCTTGAATCACTTCCTAACGTTTTACTTTACAATTACAAGAAAAACTAGATGTTTCTATTATTCTCTAGGAGGCTTTCAAATCATGCCAATGCAATTAGAATATGGAGTTTTAGCAGACAATTACAGTACATGTTTAATAGTCCCATTCAAGAGTCATTATCCTCAGGATCCTAAGAGAAATTATAAAATTACTAGATAAAAAAGAATCATGAAACTTGTGTTGAGTTCATTCACTCACCCGACAAATATTTATGGAGTACCTACCCACATTGGACTGTGACATTCGTGCTGAAGATGCCCGTTAAGCAAAGTGATCATGCTGAGTTCTTGTCCTTATGGAGCTTTTGATCACTCAGGGAGATGCTCATTAATTACGTGATTACACAGAAATGTAAAATTGCAACTTTGTGAAATACTCCGAGGGAGTGCTGTTATGCATCCCACATGAGTCTGTACAAAAAGGGTTTTAACATAGTGTGGTCAGAAAAGGATTCATTGAAAAAATTAACACTGTACTAATGTCTGAAGTAACCAGAAGGAAGGGAAATTAGGACCCTTCTGTCCAAAGGCCTTGAGGAGAGAGAAGTATAAGGAACTAAAATAAATACAGCGTGACTGAATCCAAGAGAGCAGAGCTTTAGAAAATAGGTTAAGGATTTGCATAATTAACCTGAAAGAGAAAGACAGCCTCCGGATTTTTAAAACAGCAGAAACATTATTAGATTTGTATTTTGAAAAATTAACTCTGATTGCAAAATGGAGAATAGACTGGAGACAGAGAAAGTGAAGGCTAGTGCAGTAGTGCAGAGGAGACACCATCAGGCTTTAGACTACACATCTCCATCTCCATCACAGCTCTTGTTAAGGTCATCGGTGACCCCCACATTAACTAATCACATGGTCAAATATCACTCACTTTATCTAACCGCTCAGCAGCATTTGACATAATTGATCACTCCTTTCTTTTTAAATATTGTTCTACCTGTGTTTCATTTTCCTCCTCCTCAGTCTCCTTGACTGGTTCTTTCTATTCCCCTATGAAGCTGCAATACTCCAGAGCTTTTTCCGTGGACTACTCTCTCTATGCTTCCTCCTTAGGTGATCACATCTAATCCCATGACTTTAAATATATCGACATGCTGACAACCTATTCACTTATTACTTCATTTCTTTTATTTTTTAAAATTTTTTAAAAGATTTTTAAAATTTATTTTAAGATTGATTGATTGATTTGACATTGAGAGAGAGAGAGAGTGCGTGCACAAGTAGGGGGAATAGGCAGAGGGAGAAACAGGCTCCCCACTAAGCAGTGAGCCCGATGTGGGGCTTTATCCCAGGACCCTGGGATTGCGACCTGAGCCGAAGGCAGCCACCTAACGACTGAGCCACCCAGGCACCCCTATAACTTCATTTCTAACTTTATCTATTGAATTTTTATTATCTGTCAACCATCTAAAGTTTATCTTTAATCTGGCCTCCACTGTTGACGCCATTTTAGATCACCATCTTTCACAAATAGCTTTCTACATTGTCTCCTTGCCTTTTCCCAAGCCTTCTAAAATATAAACAAATCATGTCACTCTTTTATTCAAGCCTTCTAAAATCTTTTAGTCTTAAGAATAAAATCCAAAATTTTTCTCATGACCTACAAAGTCCTAAATGAACTGAAATCTATTGTCTTTCTACACTTTCTGTTCTCTTCCTTGCTAGCTTCATTCCAGTTGGCTTCCTCGTTGGCCCTAAAAAAGTAGTGAAAGCCCAGGGAACATGCATTTGCTGTTCTCTCAGCCTACAAAGCACCTTCTGCCCAATATTAAAAGGCCATCTCCCACAGTTCCCTCACATCTTTCCTCAAATATGTTTACAGGTAAACTTTTTTGGCCCCCTCTATAAAATAATACCCCATTCAAGTCATTCCCTTTTACTTTTACAGTCTTTATTTTTCTTAATGGAATTTATCACATAATTTCCCCATGTAGAATTTATACCTTACACTTATATGTACATTTTAGTTTACTGTAAAACATCCCCTTGAAAGACAGTTCTGTGAGACCTGGAAGGTTGTTCTGGTTATTACTTTATGAGACAATGTACATGGTAGGCATCCTATACAACATCTGTTGATTTAATAAATAAACAAATCCATAAAATCATATTAAAAATAAACAAGATGCTGAGAATTTGAACTAAAGTGACTTACATACAGTGGACACTCAAAAAATTACAGTTACCAGTAATTACTCATATATATTATATATTTATCCCTCAGAAATATCCACAAGGTAAAAAAACCTATTAGTCCTATTTGGCAGGTAAGAAAATAGGGGCTCAAAAAAAAAAAAAACTGGAATTCTGCCCAAGATTCCACAGTCCGTACATGTTTGAGTAAGAAGGAAGTAAGTAAGAATCTAAGTCTTGTAACTCCTTTCCACTGTCTCTTATAAACAACCTGGGTATTGCAAACATAGTTTGACTTTGTATGTTCAGGTAGTTATGTTAAGAAAAAATCTTGGCACAAAAATAAGGTAACAGCTTGTGGAATACAATAGGGAAAAAGAGAAAAAGTACATGTCAAACTCTGGCCCAAGCAATAACCCAGGTTATGACCTTAAACACACTCTTCCCCTCTCAACTTTAATATGTGCCTCTATAAACTGATAATCTTAAAACTTGCATAGTACACAGTGGGATGCCAATGATTAATGGTTACTGCCTGCAAAGAATTATCTAAGTGCTAAATAATATTATCATTACTAACAGACTTGGAATTTTGGTTCAGAACATTTGGCTGCTTATTCAAACCTTATCTAAACTATCCTAAAGTCTTAGGTCTTTAAAACTGGCCTTGCTAAAGCTTTCTCACTGCTTATTGTGTAAAGTGATTTATGTAGAGGAGTTTATCTTGTGAATCTTGTGAAATTTTTAAATTTCTATTTTTAAAGTTATCTTTCAAAAGGAAGTAAAATAGTATTTATTAAGAAAGCAAAAACAACCTACTAGAGAAGGGATTCCTTCTGAACATGCTATTTGGTCTCAGCATCCTGCAGTGAGTGCTGCTAATTTTCTGAATCTGTGGTTATGCCAAATTTCACAATGGCAGTGGAATTCCTGAACTTTTCCTGCCCAAAGGGATACAAAATCCAGGTCCAACAAGCAAAAAGAGAGAACCACTGACTGGAAAATGGGTCATTTAAAAAAAAAATTCAGTGTACCCATTCAGTAACTTTCCTTGATAAGAATTTTAGATAATTCAATGCAGTACCAGTTGAAGTGTTATTTTTCTCAATGCATAAATATTACTTTAATAATATTTTATCACATATATCATACATCTTGTTTAGTTAGATATTTATTAATTGTTTAATGGGTGATAAGAACTTTATTAGAAGTGAAAATATAGAAATAAAGACATAGCCACTAACATCAGAAAAAAATGCTAATGGAAAAAAACACAAAGATTTTATGAAAGGCTCTAATTTGAATTGAGGATATAGCTCCTATGCATTTTGAGCAACAGACAGTGTAGTGGTTAAAGCAATAGACTCAAGACAAATTCCTAGTTACATTCCAACTCTACTTCTTATTAGCTGTGTAACTTTGAGAAAGTTACTGTATTTCTATGTATCTCATTTCTTCATTGTGAAACAGAGATATTAATGGAACCTACCTCATAGGAACATTAAATTAGTTAATATGATTAAATTAACATGATTCCTCTGAAGATTAAATTAGTTAATAGGATTCCTGTGAGATGAAAATAGTTATTAGCAAGAAATATTCAATTAAAAATAAACACTTACAGATCTGCAGTGGATAGAATAAAGAAATACATATACCAGGTGACAGCTAATGAATAGTATGATCTTTTTGGAGTTTGTTGGACAAACTTCTGTGGGTAGACATCAATCTTTTGAATTTATATAGCACCTACTGACTAGCCTGAAGCCCTTAACAAGCTGTGACATAGGATGATTTAAAGCAGTAACAAGGAAAAGAAAAACAAAAGAAGAAGGAGAAGGAAAGAGTACATGCTACTTTACTCTCACAACCCGGACAATGGCCTACTTAAATTGTGAGAGCTACCCTTGAAGTTGCTGAGTCTTGTTTGAACAGTTAACTCTAAGTCCCAAGGAAGTTACAGAATCCAATGTCTACCAATATAGCTTTTTATCGTAACTTACATTAATCTTCTATAATGAACATCAAATATGTTTGGGGGAGATCATTTTGATTAAACACTGGCAAGGTGTAACAAAAGCCCCCTCATCTCACAAATGGAGTTATTTTCATGTAAAACTTTGGAGGTTAAAGAATCATCACTTCCTACATTGGTGTGTGTAAAAACAATGGTTGTGTATAGTCCCATCAATCCAATTCTCCTGTTCTTTCTTAGCTTTTTAAATTCTTCTTACGCCCTCCCCAGCCCCCAACATACACTGGCCTACCTCCTGCTCATTCCTAAGAGGAGACAGTATTTACAGGTCTGTGCACACTGAATAGATTCAGAGTTCACCCTTGCTGAGGCCAGGATGATAGGAAATTTCCTACTGTTACAGCAGATGAACCAGGCTTTATTTACTCAACATGCTTGATGACAAACTTCTCATGCTAGAATGGACATTCTGGGGGTGGCTTGGCTCAGAATCTAAGGCAGAATAGTATCTGTGGAGCAACACAAATCCTGCAAAATTGTGTGTGGTTTCCCCTTAAAAATTATTTATTAAAAGTGTTACCAGTAGCTAGGAGCATCCCAGAGATGATGGCAAGAAAATTCCACTTGTACAAACCATGTAAATATGTGTTTTTAGGGTTTTTTTTAAATAATAAACTAAAACTGGTTTATATTTTTGTTACATTTACTAAATGTAACACTAGATGTTACACTTACTAAAAAAATAAGGTAATTGAGTCCTCCTTATTTTTACACAGTCAACAAAGGTTATGACCAAACTGGATTTTAATCAGAAATATGGAAATTGCATATATCCCATCTAGGATAAGCCCATATGAGTATAGAAACAACCCATCCTTGATCTGTTTCTCTTTTCTCCTGGGATTGTGACTGCTTGGGTGAAAACAGAACAGCATTTATAGAACCTGCTCTACTTTAAAAAAACTGTGGGAGTTAACACGAAAACAGTAATATATATACATTTATAACACATATACTATATACTATATACATATACACTTTCCTGATTCTTCAATGTTTACAAACTCCTAATTTAAAGTAAACTATCACCAAAAACAACAACAAAAAACAAGATAACTCTGTACTCCTAGATAAATATTTCTCTCTGTTCCCAAGATCATTTTATTAGTGGTAACCCACACATTGCAACTTGATAAAATAATCTATTCCAGACAGTCCCTGGGTGACTTAATGAAATCAGTTAGAAATAACCTAGTAAATGTGTGGAAAAAATATTCAAGATAATGTTTAAAAGAGAATAGTGTTTCTTAGTAATAGAAAAGTGGCTTTGAAAAAGAAGTGGAACATACTATTTTGAAAATGTTCCTTTAAAATACTAAATAGAGGCTACTCTTATGGAAGAGATACAGTTTAAAGGATTAAGGTTTACCTTCAATCATGAAAAAAACTGCCTTGCTAAACAGCTGCATATAAAATGAACTTTCAGAATTTGAATATTTAAATGCATGTTATCTATTTAAAGAACCATACAGAACTCTTATTAAAACAAAGATCTTTCTTGTTATCATTGTTCTGTCATTTTCTGTGATAATTTTCTTTCTTTTTTTTTTTTTTAAGAGAGAGAGAGAGAGCAGGCAACCTGAGTGGCTGGGGCAGGGGTGGGGAGGCAGGTGGCAGAAGGACAAGGAGAAAGACAAATCCCCGCAGGCTCCACACCCTGCACAGATTCTGCATGGGGCTTGATCTCAGGATTCTGAGATCAAGACCCTGAGATCAATGACCTGAGCGAAAATCAAGAATCAGACACTAAAACAAGTTGAACCACCCTGGTGCCCCCTGACAGATTTTTTTTTTAAAGCAAAGCACACTTACTTTCAAACATGAAAAATGGAGGGGAAATCCATGTTGTGACAACTGTAACCTATCAATTAAGTGATTATAATAGGGCTATCTAAAAGTGAAAATGGCTGGGAAAAATTTCTTTGAACTTTTATCTCCTAGAGTTTTCCATCTTATTTCACAGAGAACATTTTCAAGTTGATGTGGTTTTTGCTTCCTATGGGCAGCTCCAACTTTCACCTGATTTGTCTTCAAACTGCTTTTTTCCTAATGGTAGACCTAATGGAAGGACCTGAGAAAATGATTGCTGAATCTACTAATGCTGAATCCTCTGCAAACAGGGGACATAACAGCTATTCTCACTTGCTTGCAAAAGGGTGTTAATCTGAAGTATCCTGAATAAGGACCCAGTACAACTGCATTAAAAATAAGCCAGCCTCTTGGTGAATATATGGAAAAAACAACTATAACACATTTTTCAACACTGGTAATATTATTGTTACTTAGATTTTTTTTTTTTTTTCAAATAGAGACAGAATGTACCTTTCTTCCAAGGGATCATAAAAGTAAAACAGGAACAAAGAAATGAGAAACTGCATCTTTCTCAGGGTGCAGCTTTTATAAGGTTCTGTACACTAGGGTATTTAACCACTCTGTCTATAGCAGTACTTCCCTTCCTCCCAGCAATTTGGACCAGAAAGACTGTAAGAGCAAATTGGAGTATGAGTCACAGGATGTAGTTTAGGTCAAGACATCACTTAAGGAAGACCAAGTCAATACTTTTTCAAATTGTGGAAGTTTAAGGACTTTTCTTATTTTTTCATTTGTTTTCTTTTCTTTTTTTTTTTTTTTTTTAAGTATTGATTTTATGTTTTGGCCTAAACTTCTTCATGCTCCTAGAAATGGGGCTAGCTTTAAAAAAATCAAGAGGCAGGGCGCCTGGGTGGCTCAGTGGGTTAAAGCCTCTGCCTTTGGCTCAGGTTGTGATCTCAGGGTCCTGGGATCAAACCCTGCTAGGGCTCTCTGCTCAGCAGGGAGTCTACTTCCCTCTCTCTCTGCCTGCCTCTCTGCCTACTCGTGATTTCTCTCTGTCAAATAAATAAACAAAATCTTTAAAAATAATAAAAAATTAAAAAATTAAATTAAATTAAAAAATCAAGAGGTTTTTTTTTGTTTGTTTTGTTTTTGTTGGTATTACTGCAGTTGCTTTTGAATAATTTTAGGGAATTCTATGTGGATGTATAATATTACCTAGTCTTTCTTGATCAAAGGTCCTGATCTAAAGTTACCCTGATCTGAAGTACAGAATAAAAAAATATATATTCCCAATGAGAATACATTTAAGTAATTGTGGCCACAGCATATTTCATGAAATAAAACATATTCAGAAGTTTCAAGTTACTCAAATTATATTTCTAGAGATTCTTTTATTGAATCTTACTTTGAAAACCAGAATTCCTGGGATCAAGAAGCTTTTTTAACTCATTGGACTGATCATTTAATGAGCAAGGAACATTCATGGTAATTGTCAGGACGTGCATTACGCTTAGAGACCAGTGTTGATAAGATATGTTGTTGGCACTACAAGTGATCCATGGGGGCGGGGAAGGAAGGAGGGGTAAACACTGTGTCTGGCAACAATCTCTTAATTTCCAAGACACCTATCACCATGATGATGAGATCTGTAAACAGACATACTAACTTAAAATCAGTACATAATGTGCTAAATTCTTTATACTCTTGCTGTAGGAGGCAGGGGCAGGGAAGAAAAGAAAGGAGACTACATCACAATTTTAGGAAGTGTGATTAAGAGAATAAGCACTTCCCTCAGGCCCTGGCAGTACTACTAGGGCATATTTTCCCTAAACAATCCAGTTTTGTTTCTTTGGAAGGGATTGGTCCTGGGCAGTGGGATAGAGATGTAATGAGAACATATATGGACTGGGGAATTCTCCTAAGTGCACTTAGTAAAGTTTATTGCTATTGGGGTATATAGCCTTTTTGCTTTTCCACAGCTCACTTATGATGAATCTGGGTAAACTGGAATGCACGGAATGATAAGTAAATTTCAATAGATTATAACACAGCAGATTTAATTCTACTTTTAGGGAAAATGAGATATTTCCACAGAGCATTGAGTAGAAATCTAGGGTATGTTATAATATCCATATCAGACAGTATGGATTAGAGAGTAATAACACATAGTCCCTATCTTAAAGAGGTCTGTGTTAGTAGATCATCAATGAGATTTTATGGTGGAATCAAATTTGTATTTGAATAAGTAATGATCACAGACTATTGTTCTTCTTTCTTCATAAGGAAGGAAATAAAATTGGTCTGCTATTATCTACTAATCATAATTGATTGCTAAATTATATCAATTTACTTTCTTCATTATGTCTCAGGACACGTGGAAGGCAGTGTACCTTGAAGGTTGCACTGTAAAGAAGAAATATTCTTTCAGAAATGAATTACCTAAAGTAAAATTGAATTTCTCCCCATCCTGATCCATAGAGAGTTTTGCTATTTCCTAATCTTCAGAGTTTTCCTTATTGATGTGGGGGGCAAAAACAAAAAAGGAAAAATAAGTAAAATTAAATTTCCTTATAACTACAGCCCATTGACAAATACTTGGGTTCAGCAGAGTATAACACTCCTCCAGAAATTCCCAAGTGTCTTAACATTAATGCTTTGCTAGAGGGAAAAACCACTTTAGCTTCATGATAGCTAGTCCTCCAGGATCCTGTGTCTTCTTCAGTGTACAGAGGTCCTTTTGGAAATTTCCCTTTGTCTTTACCACCCCCAACTCCCAAGTATATAATCAAACATTCCTCACAACCTCAGTGTACCCCCTCTTTCTGCCCACAGGTACTCTGCTTTAGTAAAACCACCTTTTTGTACCAAAGAAGTCTCTTGAATTCTTTCTTAGCTGTTGGCTCTTAACCCCAGCACTTCAGACCACATCGCTTATCACCTGATTCTCAAAAATAATCTGTCTTAATTTCTCTGAATCCAAAACATAATGAATACTGACCTTTGTTCCAAGTGGAATATGAATTTTAATTAATGCTTTTGGTTTCATTCAGCCCCCTTAAAGGCAGGGAAAACTTTTCTATTTTCCTTATTGTGTATACCTCTTCTACATAGAATGATGGGAATTGAGGCAATTCATTATCTTCCACAAAAGTTAATTCTAAAGTTAATAAGATACTTACTCAGGGACTTCCAATAACCTTAATCACTGATTATAAACTTTCCTTGAGCATCCCTAACCTGCTCATAACACTGGTCTAACTAGAGTAATAATGGGAATTTACTCACTATTATGGAATATGCTAGGAATATTGCTCATTATATTTCTATTTAATCTGCCTTTAAAAAATCCTTCTCTAAAAAATGGTTTCCTTTGTAAGACATGATGCAAACTTTCTATTTAAAATTAATACAAATTCAAAATAAAACATTTGGGAAAGAATACTTGGAAAAAATGTTTAAACCAAAGTTCTCTGCCTAGAAGCAAACTTTTAATTTGTAAATGAAAATATTGGATTGATACAAAATGTTTAACACACATTTTGGATCTTTCATTTTTTTAGTTACAGTATTTCCTTTACTGTGTTGTTAAATGAATAGAAGACAACATTGCTTGGATGCAGCACACTATAAAGGCTTGGATGATTCTACTTTTCCATTTTGTTGTTAAATATATTTGAGATGTATTTTGTTATATAATGAGTAAGGATCTAACATGACCTTTTTAAAAAAAAATGTTTCCAACCATTTTTCTTTTGAATAATATCTATAATCTTTCTCATTGGTTTCATATGTTTTCCCTACGTTTGTGACTGATGCCGTCAAATCTGCTCTCATTCTCCTTTAATCTCCTTTAATGCTGTTAACAGAGTGATCTTATTTAAAACCCATATTTGATTACAACATTGTCTGAGCAACTCATGGGATTAAAGGAAGACTGCAGGAGAGGTGGATTTAGAGTGAAAATAAACCAGTATAACAGTTTCCAAAATTTGAGTTTCTCATTAGATATCTGTATAAAATGTTGAGTTTGGAGTTTAGGGATGGGCAACATGAAAATAATTTTTAAGGCATACTATTGGATTGAAACTAGTGCAAAGAAGTTCAAATCTTGAGTTCTGATTCACTCCCATTGTTTAGATGTAAAGTAGTACGTAAAGTACGCCAGGAACTAAAATTCTCAAGAATTGAGGGAATAGTGACATAGAGATCTGTTAATATCATCTGAACTGTGTCTTTTAAGAGCTTGTTTAAGTTTCTTTTTTAGCTATGCCTGTAATTTTTCTGTTGGTTTCTATCTCTTTCCTTAACCCCCATAAACTACCTTATTTCACAACTTGGTCAGTTTTCAGTTAATTCAAGGAGAGTTTCTTAGGTTTGTTTTCCACCTTGCCAATTTTCTATAGTGCCATGTAAGCTTTTTTATTACCTCAAATGGAGATCTTCATTATCTTCACATTTTCATTTCAATGGGTTCTCAAATTGTAGTCTTCTGTTCTTACTTTATAGCGTCCAGGCTCTCTCATATCACACTGAAAATGTAGAATCAGCTATACTGATTTTGTAGTAAAGCTTCCTCCCAAGCCCCCAAAATATGCTTCCTCCTGGATCTTTGGATGTTTCTCTTTTTTTCTTCTGTAGGATTTCTTCATAGCCTCTAAGTTAAGTTGTTTTTTGTTGTTGTTGTTTTGGGCTTTTTTCATCAGCTTGTCCTCACATAAAGACAGTTCCTCAGGTCCAGTTTTGCCAGCAGGATAGATTTGAGAATTATCCTTGACTGTACTTGGGAGCTAAATGAATCTGTCTCATTGAATGTTACTTGAATCATCTTCATATCAGCTTGATCAAAAGCTGTTATATGTGGCTCCAATTGGCAGTTTAAGAAATTTTTTCTTTTTTTTTTTAAGTCTTTATTTATTTGGCAGAGATCATAAGTAGGCAGAGAGGCAGGTGGGGCGGGGCGGGGAGGTGGGAGCAGGCTCCCTGCTGAGCAGAGAGCCTGATGTGGGGCTCTATCCCAGGACCCTGGGATCATGACCTGAGCTGAAGGCAGAGGCTTTAACCCACTGAGCCACCCAGACACACCAAGAAGTTTTCTTAATACATACATAAAAAAATATTCAATGTCAAGGAATGCAATTTTAAAAATGAGATATCACTCTATTCAGCAGTATGCTGTAACAAAACATAGGAACAATTAACAAGTTTCGTGAGGATGCAGAAAAATCAGAACTCATACACTGATGGTAGGATGGTAAAATGATGCAGTCACTTTGGCTTTTAGTAATTTGACTATAATGTGTCTTAGTGTGGATCTCTTTAAGTGTATCCTGCCTGGACTTCTTGTGGCTTCTTTTATGTGTAGATTTATATATTTCATCAAATAAGGAATGTTTTGACCATTTTTTTTTTCAAGCACTTATTCTGCTTTCTCTTCTCTTAACGCTGGGAGTCCCATATGCATATGTTGGTCCACATAATAGTGTCCCACAGGTTTCTTAGACTCTGTTCATTTTCCTTCAGTCTTTTCTGTTTGGGCTTCTCAGTCTGGATAATTGAAATTGATCTATCTTTAATTTCACCAATTCTTTCTTTTTTCTGCTCAAATCTGCTATTACAATTCTCTAATGAACCTTTCATTTCAGTTATTGTATGCTTAGGCTCCAGATGTTTATTTGGCTCTTTAAAAAAAAAAAAAAAAATTCCTGCCTCTTTGTAAAGAGCAAAATGGAGTCTTGTCATGTCAAGCAGGTGACTGTGTTATGCAGGGGCCTGTGTCAAGCAATAACACAAGCAGCTAAGGTACTGCAGCTAGGAGATATTGCCAGGACCAATAGCAGCTGACACCCCAGAACTGATAATGAGCGGAACCAGGGGAGGTCTGCAAGGATCCAAAACTGCTTAAACCCCTTTTAAAAGGGAAGGACTTTGGTAACAAACTCAGACTCTTCAGACCTGGTTCCTCTATGTCTGACCACTTGAAATAAAGGTAACTGCCACTAAAAGTTGTGCCCAGATGATCTCGGAACAGAATCGAGATCCTTCCCTGCTTGAACATCAGAAGCAGTAAGTGCCCAGAGCTGACCAGGACCAGAGGGAGGCCTTATCTCAATGCATGCCCACAGACTGACTTTGCATTTGTTAATTTCCTACATCCTTCTATTATCTTGTTTGTTGTGTGGTTTGTCTTCTGTCCTGCTCTGTGTGCTGTGTAAGAAGCCAACTTTAATCACAGGGTGAATTGTTATTAAGTTTGGAATCCTGAACCTGCTTTTATAATTATGATTTAACTTGCTTTATGATTGAATAAAGCTGACATTGTGGAAAGACACAACTCATCTGTGTGCCTTCACAGCGTGCTCATGACACCTTTTATTAATATTTTCTATATGATGCAACATTATTCTCCTGGTTTCCTTTCATTCTGTGTCCATAGTTTCACTTAGATCTTTGAGCATGTTTAGAACAGTGATTTAAAATTTTTGTCTAGTAAGTCCAATACCTAGGATCCTCCAGGGACACCTTCTATTAATATCTTTTTCCCCCCATGAATGGACTATACTTTCTTTTTTCTTTGCATGTCTTCTAATTTTTTGTTGAAAACTGGGCATTTTGAATATTATTATGTAACAGCTCTGGAAATCAGATTCTCACTCCCCAGGGTTGTAGGTTTTATTTATTTATTTTTTTTATGTTTGTTTAGTGACTTTTCTAAACTGTTTTTGTATAGTCTATATTCGTTTTTATGTGTGACAATTGAAATCTGTATTCTTCTAGCTTTGTGGTCAGCTAGTGTTTTAATAGAGTTCCCTTAAATATTTGGAGCCAAAATAAGAGAGGGAGAGAGAAAGAGAAGGGGGAAAAAAGAAAACCCTTAAATCTTTGGAGCCAAAAAAGGGGGGGGGTGCAGACGTCCTTTGTCTTTATATATTGTCTCTGTTTTAGAGCACTCCTTCAATAACTTAACCAGATTATTTACAACTCTGACTTGGACTTCACCTGTGTCTGTGTAGAGCCTGAAGAGCCAAAGATAACAGCTTAGGGTTCTCTTAGGTCTTTTCTGAGCATGTGTCCAGCCCTGGGCGTGTACAGGGCATCTTTGATTATCCGACACAAGCAGGAGATTTTAAAAGCTCTTACTCCCTCACATATCTCTTTTCTCAGTCTTTTTGATCTGTCCATTGTCTTGACTATAAACTCTTGCCCCAGGCTGCTGTGGCCAGTACTTTAGCCTTTGCCTTCTTTCTGCAAACACCTTCCAGGAAGCCACCAAAACCCTGGGAATATTCCAAATCAGGCAGGACAATGGCAAGCCCTTGTGCTGATCCTTCAAGGAGCTGCCAAACAGGTTGCAACCCACAGTCACAATTATTTGAGAATAAGGTCTGTATTGCTCTCTCTGGCACTCGCAACCTGTACCAGCATTTCAGGCTGCCAACCTCACAGCACCACTGATCCTGGAATGGGGACAATGAGCAGGAACTTAAAATGCTAGAGAATGCACCAACTTCTTTCTTCACTAAGCTTTCCCCTGGGTATGATAATTATTGGAAAAGTTTCTAGAGTTTTAAAGCTTTATGACCATTTTCGCTAGCTTATTAGTTGTTTTTGTAGTGGTATAAAGTTCTGGAATTCTCTAAACTGCCTTATCAGTGATGTCACCATATTAATCTAGTCACTTCTGAAAATAGTTTGAGTCTCCTCAAAAAGCTTAACATGTTACTTACAACCCAGTAACTGCTGTTCTAGGTATATATATGAGAGTATTGAAAGCATAGAGCCACACAAAAACTTGTATATGAATGTTCGCAATAGCATTATTCATGATAGTACCCTCCCTCAAATGGAAACAGTCTAAATGTCCATCATTAATGAAATGGATAAACAAAAGGTGGTGTATCTAAATAAATACTATTTAACCATAAAAAGGAATGAAGTAGTGATACACACTAAAGCATATGTGAACTCTGAAAATATGCTAAATGAAAGAAATCAGACCAAAAAAAGGACTCATATTGCATGATTCCATTTATATGAAATGTCCAGGGTAGGCAAATCCATACAGACACAAAGTAGATTAGTGGGTGCCAGGGGTTTGGGAGAAGGAGCCATGGGGAGTGACTAATATGTATGGAGTTCCACTTATGGGAAATAAAAATGTTCTGGAAACGGGTAATAGCAATGTTTGTGCAAGTTTGTGAATATACTAAAAATCTCTGAATTATATATTTTAAAATACAGAATTTTATGTATATGAATTATATATCAATTTTTTTTCTTGCAAGTAGTAGTGTCTTATCCAAATTACTTCTGCTCCTGGATATATCATAAAGCTCTTAGAAAGCATAAGTGTGATGGAGATATAAATATATATCTACCAAGGTATTTCCTGACTGATAGTACTTACCTATAGGGAATATATTCCAAGGATGTGCTTTCATGGTGAGGCTAGATCTCGTGCATTTTGTTTTGTTTTTCAGGAACCCATAATTTTTCTTATGCCCCAGTTGATAATACCCTAAAATATGTGGCACAGTTCAAATATATGGAATTAGATAATTTAGAAATACAAAAAAACTGAATCTAATAACTAATCATTGATGTTTATATAAAACAAGCCAAAGAAGCTGTTTCTATGATAATAACATTGTATTTTAATACCTATAAGGTATTTTATTTGTTAATGGGCTTGCCATAATATATTTTGACATAGGATTTTTCTTTACCACATACTAACAAATCGTCTTCATATTTAACACTAAAAACACTGGACTCTTTCCCTATCACATAAAAAGAAACTATTTACCCTACCGTTCACTAAATCATGAGAAAGTAGCTCAACATATTACGAGTGTTCAGTCCCAGTATTTTTTCACATGCTAATTATACTGTGTGCCAGAGAGTGCAGACTTCACACAGAATGTCTACCAAAGGTTACAACACCTTTTGTAACCTCTTTCATAAGACCTAAATAAGTTGAAAATGAAGATATGAGTCATTCTTGAATAACAACACACGAATTTTTTGAGTCCAGAAAATAAACAAGAAATAAACTATAGAAAAATATACTTTTTAGAGTGAAATCTTTGATTCTAATATTATGGTAACCAGATCATTTGCCCTAAAAATACTACTAACAAATACTATTATAAGTATTCATGACAAAGATTTAGGGAGAAAAGGAACAACACTTACTGTAAAGAAAAATAATTACTCTTATATAATAAAAAATATCAAAGATAAGAAAAATGCTCTACCATGACTTTTTATTAAACACTATTAAAGCCTAGTCTCATTGATAAATTGTTATTTCTAATCTTTATATTCCTATCAGATATACACACATGCACTGTTATGAACTGAATGTTTGTGCTCCCCCCTCCCAAGTTCTTATGTTGACAATCTAATTCCCAGTGTGATGGTATTTAGAGACGGGCCTTTGGGAGGTAATTAGAATTAGATGAGGTCATAAGGACAGAGCCATCATGATGGCATTAGTGCCCTTTTAAGAAGAGACATGAGAGAGCTTGCACAAGGAAAGGTCAATCTACCACATGAGCTGGAAAAAAGCTTCTTGCTAAACCTGCAAAATTGCTTATATTAATTTGACAAATATTTCTTTACAAGTACATCTATACCTAATGATGCACTTGTTATTGTACCCACAGTTACTGTACAAGACTCTGAGTCCCTCTTAAAAGATATTTTAGGAGCCTCTTATTAGAGTAATCAATACTACTTGTATATCTCACAGTGGTTAAAATCATGCTGTAATTACTTAGTCATTTGAAATTGGCTAATTCAGGGTTAATTTCTAAACAAATACTCAGTGGCAAATAGAAAGTAGGTATATTTTAGAGCAGACATTCAAGTTTCTAATAATTCAGTCCTTTGGTTGTGCCAGAGTTTGCTTGATGCATTCCATGTAGACAGACAACTCTAGCAGGCTTGAGCAGGTGCTATTTGTGAAATCTAGTGGGATTAATTCTTTGCAGTTTAACAAGCACAAGCCCTATTATGCATTAAATCATCTCAATGTCAGCCTCCTAAAGAAGTATTTAGCTTATACAAGACATAATCTGTTGCTAAGAGAGATAAAATAATAATTATTATTATAGCAGGAAAGTGTTGTAACCTTCTGACCAAGACCTTGATGACATTTTAGCTTTTTGCATGAATTGAACTTGTCAAGTTTATATAGACAATATTTGCACTGATTTCATTTCACATGCGTTATTGCAAAGCTTATGCTGTATTTTTCAACAAAGTGTTAAAAAGCCTGTCAAATAATCCTGGGAAATCTTGGAAGGACATATGCTGAATAGTCATGACAGGTCAAAACAATAGTTTAACTGTCTCACCTTGGTGCTATAAAATTCAGGTCCTAAAGGGAAGACATGTTATGAGAGGATTTAAAACTACTTTTTTTCTAGTTTAGACTGATATTAATGATTCAGCATATTTGAGAAATAAGCCACATAGTACATTCTGTAGCTTTACTGAGCTAGCAATATGCTCAGAACATTTCTCTTGTGTAAAAATAAATCATGTACAGATACTGACTGTGATTAAAGACTGGCAGACCTGCAGTCTTCAAGAACACGTGACTGACCACCATTTACCTTTGGTGTATCGCATACAGAATATGTTTCAAGCGTTGTTTAAACCAAGAGAAATTTTGCAGTGTACAACAGTGTTATATTTAATACAAATCCTCTAGGGTAGACGCTAAGCAATTGGATCACTATCAAGAACAGAATGTTTTTAGTTTTGATGAATGTTCTAACCAAGCATAGGATTCCAAATAAAACCCAAGATACTATGATAGGACTGACCAGTAAAAATGAATTGTCTACCAAAACCAGGAATTAATTAAGTGAATGAATGAGAAATAGCTTTAAAGATTAAAGAATTTCATTTAAAAAGTCTTCTTACTAATAGGCACAATGCAATTGATAGTCTCCATACATTAGTTATCCTCTTATGTAGTTATGCCAAATAACTAAATGGTCTTAAGATTTTCAAAATGCTTTTGGTTATATTTGTCATAATCAGAAGCTATACTACTTTCCTATTAAATGCTATATAACCACGATACCAAGCATGTTTTCCACTTATTAAGTATTTGTTCTTCACTTTGATTTACCATTGTGTCTCATCTTTTCTGTTGATTTACAGTTGTCAGAGTTGAACTACAAAGCAGCTAGGAAACCATGATAAATGGGAATACTCATGCAATAAATAGCAGACTAAAGTGATGCATCTGTTTTAGAGATCTATCCTGCCACTTGGCTAGTTTCATTTCCTGAGTAAATAACTATAATTTTCTTATTATAAACCTTACTGAACTCATGTTCAGGCAGCTGTGAATTTCTAGAGTTGCTTCACTGAAGGATGGTTTATTAACCATTTAATATGCCTTCTATCCTAAATTTTCATGGCCATAGAAAAAGTTCTAACAACACAACTCTTGGCATAATGTTCAAGTTTTAAAACTCAAGTCTGAAGGCAGTCACAAGAGTCTGCTATTCTAAAATTGTGAACATTTGTCCTTACCTTGATTCTGAATTATACAGGTCATCTTTAAATATCCAATATTTTTTCTGAATAATAAAATTTAAGGTTAATCAAATTTGTATATCGTATTTTTAAATACTCCTATCTGTAATGTGGAATTAAAAGGTAAATGAAAATAGGATAGGATTTTAAAATGGCACATATGTCTTATATATCCTATTTACAAATGCTGTTCCAAAGACAGGAATGAGTATGAATCAAAATAGTATTTCTGTTTTTCTAATTTGTAATTTTTTGTGATGTAAGGAAATGTGTATGCAGATATTCATGTATGCATTGTACCTCTGATGTTTGCTTGTACCCTGATTAGAAAACAGAATTTGAGCAAAATTATTAAGTGCTTGTTTAATATTTTTGCAATTATGACAAATTTCATGTACCATGCAGATAGTACTCAAGCCTAGAGCATCTTTATTACAAACACCAGGGCATTTCAAGAAATAATTTATGCCTTCAATTAACGAATTATGTGTGTTAATAGCTCAACCTCCTCTTCGTACTAATTTCCATCAACTGTCACTCTTATTTAAAAATCTATGCAGGAAAAGTCCAGTCATGCTAGTGACTCTGCTTTTTTCTATGCTGTGTTTTAGTCATTCTCACAGATCATCACTAATGAACAATTATCTTTCTCTACAGTGTGAAATACAGCAAAGTTGGCTGAAAGTGGAATATCTGACACAGAAATATATGTATATCCATTTCAAAGGACCAAAATAGGTAGGTGGCATCATATTGCCTGAGCTACTCATTAAGTCAACTTACTTCAGAAACAGTGTGAGATATCATAGCAAAGACTCAAGGTAACATGCTGTATGCAGACTATGAATGTTTAACCAACAATCAAATTAATATTTTGAAAGGTTATAAATATAGTTTTATGTTATTAGAGAATATACACCTTCTAAATCTTTTACCTAAGTTTTTACTCCCTTTATTACTCTAGGAAAATAGGTATGTTATATTAAGTAATTGCTTTCACTGAATATCCAAACAGAATTATTTTACTCAATTTGAAATTCCTCTTTATAAAAGCAATACACATATCAAAATGAACTTCAGGGACAAAATATGCCATAAATTGAAATCCTATACTACATTCTATTGTGGAAAATTGTTTCTTCTAGGCTAATTTGGTACACCAAATTTAATTATTCTGAAAGTGCACAATAATATATTTATTGCATATATATTGATAGGTTTAAGTGAAAATAAGTATACATGCTTATTTTAGAAACAATTGTATATCAGAGCTAAATTTTAATGACATTAATTTCATCTTTTGAATCATGTTAAAATAAATATCTCAAAATTCCATTTACATTACATAACACTGTTCCTTATTTATTCTATTCTAAGACTAATGAATAAACATTTTATTTTGGGGGCGCCTGGGTGGCTCAGTGGGTTAAAGCCTCTGCCTTCGGCTCAGGTCATGATCTCAGCGTCCTGGGATCGAGCCCCGCATCACATCGGGCTCTCTGCTCAGCAGGGAGCCTGCTTCCTCCTCTCTCTCTGCCTGCCTCTCTGCCTACTTGTGTTCTCTGTCTTCATTAATGGGTTAGGAAATATCTGAGTTTTTTTTTTTTTAAGTAATTCTTCAGTTTTCTATTTATACTTCACTATTTACACTTCAGTTTTCTATTTCCATAACTGTTTATATCAATTTATATCAATTTTATATCAATTGTACGAAATGAGAATTAAGTATGTTACATTCTAAAAACCAAACCAAACAATATGGATGCCCCTTAGCCTTTATTACAAGTTCAACATATAAGAATAAAGATATTAAAAATCTAGCTAATAAACCCTGGATGACTAGGACTTCTAGGTGGTTTTCCTCCTACTTTTATCAATTTTATTGAGAAACAAGCATATCCTCCTAAGAAAGGGCTGATTGTCCTTTGCCATGGCAACAAGTAACCATTAGAACCAAGTTTTTAAATATCCCATCAAGTAAATAAAAATCAGTTCTGTTATCAAACCTCAGGAAGCCAGCCAATCAGTGACAAGCAGCTGTTTCTGAAGCCAGCAAACCAGCAGTAGCCTCACTGAAGTGCAGATATTTACACAAGTCAAGTAGTCAGTGAAAGTCTTGTTCAATCTTTGAACACCAAGCTTCCCAACCCCTCTATGTAAAATTAGCTCTCTGCTTTTTCAGAAAGACTGTGCCTTAAGAGTACAATTCTGCTAGGGACACTTGGGTGACTTAGTCATTTAAGCAACTGACTCTTGGTTTTGGCTCAGGTCATGATCTCAGGGTTGTGAGACTGAATCCTATGTCAGGCTCAGTGCTGGCCATGGAGGCTGTTTAGGAGTCTCTCTCCGCCCTTACCCCATTAGAAAAAAAAGAGTACAACTTTGCCTGATTTAGCAAGCAGTAAGTACATTTAGATTTTGTGTTAGATATTGAGTGATTATCTTTTTACACTATTATTATGATAGTGTGAAAAGTGCTTTTCACAGTGTGAAAAGCAGTAGCATTATCTGCTTTAGAAATGAATACAAAGCTTAAATAAGTAGAGGCATTTATTTTTCTCAATTAACAAGGAGTCTAGAAGAAGGAGGAACCTGTAGAGATCAATGAAGTAATCAAAGGCTCAGGTTCTATTGTTTTGCTCAGCTATCACTGCAGACCTCTTGGGAGCAGGGGTCCAGCAAGGGTGGGGGGAGAGGAAAACAGGTTTTGGGTAGGTAGCTAACAGTGATTGCCATGATAATATAGCAGTTAAGAGTTTCATTTCTGTAATTATTTCCCCTGGGTTAAATTTTTTGTTCTGCAACTTATTAGTGGCATGACATAGGATAAATTATGTCACCTCTCCCTAAACCTTAGTTTTGTCTGTCTTTTCTCTGCCTCTATAGAGAACTGCAGTAAGAATTAAATTATATAATACCTGTAATGTATTTAAAACAGTAACTGAGTAATAAATATTGGTATCATTATTACTACGTAAATGTACTTATGTTCACTGCTATTGGTTTTTCATGAAAAGTAGTGTCACAGGTAGTATTGATTCTAGTGAGTTTTCCACGCAGAAAAGATAGAAGAGCAAACTAAGGTATATTTTTGTCCTGACAAAATTAGCTTAACAACTTAAAAAAAGTGAGAAAAAGATTGCACCAGATTATGTTGATAAAAAGTAAGAATAAGATTATTTGCATTTTAATTTTAGCTTCCTTTGACTTTAATCTGTAAGTTTTCATTTTTAAAGAGATCTAGTCTAAACATGGTGAAAATTACTGGTCCAACTTCCAAAACAAAACAAAACAAAACAAAACAAAAAACCCACACACACATTTGATGAAAGTTCATGAACCTTGGCAAAACTTTTGTTGAACCTCCCTGAGTTTCAGGTTTATTTGAAACTAGAACCAGGTGAGTCTCAGATTTTGTTATGAATGTTTCACAAAGTTCTACAAATAAAACATGATTTATGCAACATGGAGGATTTGACCCTTACCTGTTGGTGTCTCCTTCAAAATTTCTCAGTAGTTATGTCTGGCTTTTTATACTTTATACAGTAATTTTTAGGCTAAATTCTCCTTATATATTTTTGAAGTTTATTGTCAGGAACAGGAATAAATATATTCTTATTCAATAAGAAAAATATCTTTCCATGGTTAGTTTTTCATTGACAACTCCCAGAAATTCATTCTTTCCCTAAGAAGGGAAATTGCATGGGGATTGCTTCTTCTTAAATAAACTTAAATACAAGTATAATTTTGCTTATTTTTTTTCAATTTTTCAATCTACATGTATGAATCACAAATTGATCAGCTTCATGTCAGAGTAGTTACTTATGTATGTTCTATATACAATGATTTTAATGTTCTACATTCTTCATTTCTTGATAAATACCACATTGATTATTTACTGACATGTCATTTCTTATTTTAATACTTATTATTTAATACTTAAAAGGAAGTGACAAAAATGACATGATATATATTCTAATTTGTTCAGTAATATTGTGTTATATAGGATCCAAATCAAAAGAGTTCTTTATTTTTATAATAATTCACCTTTTTCTATCAGCAAAAAGAAACCAGTGACAAAATCCCTGTGAATACAGATTTCATAATTATGTTAGATGGGTACTGAAATGTTAATGGGTTATGAAATTCCCCTTTTCTAGGTAATATGGTATAGAGAAGACAGCATGCTTATGTAATTTGTAAGCAATTCAATGGGAACATCTTCCTTTATAAAATGCATGGTGAAAAAGACATCATGTAAAGGCCCTTGAAAGGCCTGTAGTGTAACAAACATGTAATAAAATAAACCAGTAAGGACAAAATTGTATAATGCATAATGTAAATTGTAAATTTACATTGTTTTGTATTATTCATTAAATTATTTGTAAATACTAAGAAAAAATAATCCAAAAGCAAGAAGAAACTCTTAATAGTTTTCTGTCTTATTAGAAGTGTGTACCTGTATTCACTTATTCTTTTTAAATGATACTTTCTACAGCTTTTTACTGAAAGAAATAAAGATAGAAAAATGATCAAAAGTATGAAGCTCAATGAACTTTCACAAGGTGAATATTCCCATGTAACAAGCAGTGAGATCCAAACAGAATGCTACCAGTATGCTTAAAAGTCCCCTTGAGATCCCTTCTAATTACTACCCATCCCATGTTTGAAGAGTAACTACTGATCTAACAAAATGGATTTGTTCTATATGGTTTTGAAATGTACATAAGTGAAATCATACAGCATGGACTCTTCTTGCATCTGATTTCTTTCACCTACTGTTACATTCTTAAGGTTCATTAATGCTTGAAATATAACAGTAATAATTTCCTTACTCTCACTGTTGTATAATATTCCACAATTTCTTTATCCATCCTACTGTTGGTGGACATTTTGGCTGTCTCTCATACATACTTTTATGAATTTCTATTGTGTGTGTATGTAGACTAGAACTGCTGCATCATAACATATGCATATATTCGGCTTAGAGAATACTGCCATACAGATGATCGGTAAAAGTGGTTTATACCAATTTACATTCCCACCAACAGTGTACAAACATACTTATTGTTCCATGTTCTCTCTTTTCATCTTTGCAATTTTCTTCTTAGCTATTCTGTTAGGTGGCTAGTAGTAGCTGACTGTTTTTAATTCACATCCCCTTTCATATGTTTATTGGGCAATGACTGTGACTTGTTTTATTAGATTAGCTGTCTTTTAAAATTATTTTAGGAGAACTTCATATATTCTGAACATGAGTCCTTTGCCAGAAATATGAATTGCTAATAACTCTTTCTTCCATGTGGTTTACCACTTCACTCTCTGAATGTTGTTTTCTGATAATCAAAAGTGTTGATTTTAATGTAGTCTAAATAAGCAATATTTCCTTTTCTAGAAAGGAATATTTTCTTTTCTAGTTAGGTTTTCTATATCCCATTTATTTGTTTTACTTAGGCCAAACAATACATAATGTCCTGATATATTAAGCATGTGGGCAGCCAGTTTGTGACTTCTAGGCAATTAACAAAAAGACTAAAGTGCATTTAGGAGAGAAATATAATCAACATTGTGTTTCAGACAGACCAGTGATATTGACTGAAATGATTTAGGGGAGAGAGCCTTGCTTCAGGTAGATTAATGAGAGACTATATAATCACTTGTGTGAGAAAGAATATGCCTACAAACTGAAGCAGTAGCAGGGAAATGAGAAGTGAAATAATTCCAGGATTTAGAAAATTAAATTATTACAAGTTGGTGGTGACTAAAGAAAGAGAAAAAGATAAATCATAAATGTTGGCTATCTGGCTTGGGTGATTAGATAGCAATATCATTATCTAAGACCAGGGGCTATATTTTGATGAGTACATCCGACGAAAGCTAGTTTTATTTAAGCTGTATTGAGTTTAAAATGCTTATGGTATGTGTATGAAATACACTCTCAGCCAGTATTCCCTCTATGTCTCATAACAAAGTTAGCATCACAGCCCAGGCAGCTCTGCTCTCAAGGGTTTTCAGTACGTTCAGTCTGGTTGGGCCTGCCATCTGACCTTTGTATTGCACACATCCACAAGCAAGATGGAGAAAAAAGGTGGGCAGAGCTGAGAACTGGGTCAGGAGAAGGAAGAGAAAGAGACAAAAACAGAGTCTGGGATCTAAAGAGCCCAAACACTATTTGGTTTGGCTTTCGGACATGGCAGCTTAGCAACAGGAAATGTCAGCTTATTAAAGACTTTACATGGCATCATCAGACGACAGCTATCAGACCCCTTGGCAAGGTTCCCAAGATCACACTGAGGGGAGAAAAACAATATGAATCAATATGAATCTCTATATTTCCTTGCTAAGAGAGAAAAGTTTACTAGGCTGGCTCATTTGGCAAGCTGTTAACAGAACTAATTTGACTGCATTGGCAAGGATAAGAGGATGCATAAGGAGATCTCTAACTCTGATGCCAGCTTTGAATTCCAATGATTATCCTGTATACTGTTGACTTGATATCACTGGTGAGATAGAGGCTGGCTTGGGTTGGCAATTGCAGAAACAACACCAAAAGAAACCACTGCTGATTAAAGTTGGCCATTTGCATGGGTAAAGAAAAAAGTTTTTTTCTGTCAGAAGCAGGCCTAAGCCAGAGCCACCCTCATGCATATTATTTTGAGGATCAAATTTCAAAAAAGATGCATTTATCATGCTTGTCACACTTGTGAATATACTGCTTGTGTTATCATCCTCATAGTGTATAACTTTGCTTTTAAAACTGCTGGCTAAAAGCCCTTGCTATTAGGGATAGATCCTACTTACCTAAAGCTCAGAGCCTATTGAAGCATTTGTTGTATTACAGAACTTTAGTTTCTTCTTGCCCAGAGGGGCAAAAAGAAGGACATTCACTTCTCTAGTTATACGGCACTATGTGTTTCATTCCCTGGAAAGGAAAAGAACACTGAAGAGGAAACACATTATAAGTTCCATGAACATCTCTCCTCCCAAGTCTGTGTGCTTTTGTTTCCCTTGGCATATTGATCAGCAGCTTCACTAACCAATTTCTACAGCCTCTGAAGTTGTGTTGCTACTAAAACCCAGAGCTGAACACAAAGGAGCAAACAGAAATCTGTATACTCTGTCTTCAATAAGACTTTTAGGATACTCCCCAAACAATTTCCTCATTCATTACAAAATGCATTACAAAATGTCACTGAAGCAGCAGACATGGATTCATTCACAGTTGGGGAAGCTACCTTTGCCTTCAATATCCATCCCAGTATCCTTTATTCTTCTTGACATCTATCCCTTTTAATACACCATCGTTGGAATGCCAGGCCAGGCAGATTTACTCACTGAGAAAGCCCACAGGGATCTGCTAGAGGCAGGTAGAATAAAAGGGTGTCTGTGGCTAAGCAGGGACTCACGACCGCAATTTCATCCCAGATCCTTGCAAAGCTTCCTCAAACCTAGTGGACCACAACGAGCTGTGCGACAATTGTCAATTTCTCAAAGAGGCTCAACTTTGATGACCTTGGTTATTGCTTCAAAAGGTATCTTAGATTCTAGACCACACCTGAAAATATGGTCTGCTCCTATAAGAAAAAAAAGATTTTGTTTATTTTATTTATGTTCACCTGTCTCAGGTTACCACCCAGTGCTATAATGATAACTACCACTCTAACTTCGCTCAAATACTCACCACTCCTTTTTATTTGTATAAAACAAGTGTAAGGATCTAGAATATATTAAAATAGGTGATTCATTTAGTGGCATGAGTCATATTCATATTGTTTATTCAACCAAGAGTACTTCTGTAACTCACACTACATGTGCAAGTCACTATGCACAGTAAGAAGGAAGATAAGTTTAAAAATGCGTGAGGAAGTTTCCAGGCATTATTTAAGGGAATAAATATATTTCATTTCAGTAGGCCAAACTACTTTACTGAAGGTTAAAAATGACATTTATTCTTCATGTGGTGTGATCCAAACATAGGTATATGTAAGTCAAGGCTTTTTGTGACTAACAGAAGTAATTTCTTGATAATTTAAATCAGAAACAAGAAATTAAAGTACATTGCACAGCTCACACAAATTCTAGGAAGGCCAGAGAACTAAGTTTAGAGGCTATGTACATAATCACAATTAACACGATAATGCAAAACTGTCCAGTGAACCCATCACTGCTGCTATCACCAAACAGACCCTAGTATTGTCTTCAGAACTTCAGCTACTATTGGCCCTGGAAACTAAAGAGTTTCCTCTTCCCAAAGCAAAACAAATTTTACATGGCACCTACTTCCTTCAGTCATTAGATCCTAAATCAAAGTTCGGGATGAGATTAACTGATTGACAGATTCTAATTCATGCGCACACATCCTAACTGCACATAAGGCTGGAAAAGCCTGTATTCAGCTTTCTGACTCTAAATTAGGAGATGGACATTGCCAAAGTTCAGAGCTAGAGAAAGAATAATCATTTGACTTTTTGACAAATAATTAGTAGCTTTGCTCCAAAAACCCAGAACCTCTGCTGCTATTCTTTTTTCAGGGTTTGCTACAAGTTCCCTGGAGATTTTTATTTATTACAAACCTATTAGTAACAGTTCCTCAAGACATAAGTAGCATCAACAGCTAGAACCAGGTGGGAAAACTTCTCTTGCTCTGAACTTGACTGAAACTTGATAGCTTTGGTAACAATCCTGTAATGGATTAGAAATACACTCAAATGAGGCATATGTCTCCACAAAATCTAAAAATGTAATGAAAATGTTGTGCTTCTTTCATAGCGGTATGAGGATAAGGTGTAGCAACTCACCCTATACTGTGAAAATCCCAGACTACTGGATCACAGTATTACTAATTTTTTTTCTCTTGCCTCAGTTTCCAATATGAATGTATGAATCCTGTCTTTATTTAAAATATTGATATTTTATTCATCATGTATTATTTGGCACTAACAATGGTTTTCTTTTTTCTTTTTTTTTTTTTTTAAAGATTTTGTTTATTTATTTGACACACAGAGAGAGAAATCACAAGTAGGCAGAGAGGCAGGCAGAGAGAGAGGAGGAAGCAGGCTCCCCGCTGAGCAGAGAGCCTGACGTGGGGCTTGATCCCAGGACCCTGAGATCATGACCCAAGCCGAAGGCAGAGGCTTAACCCACTGAGCCACCCAGGCGCCCCTAACAATGTTTTTCTAATTACTACTTTAAAATATTTTATATCTTGATTACTTAGTATTTTAGTGACCTCCTAAACTGTGTACCCTCAGAGAATGCTCACTAATGCTCAGTCTGCTTTAAGCCCATTCTCGGGGATATTCAACTTTCCTATTTCCAGGAGCTCCTAATATATTAAGGGAGACAAACAGAACATGTACTCTGGAGAATATAAAGTTCTGAGTAGGGGTATGAACATTTGAAACAGGTTAGCAGGGAGGGTCTCAGAGAGTGAGTGACATTTGAGGTAAGACATGAAAAAGGGAACAGAGAGCTACATTTGTGCTTACACAGATCAGTGTGGATCACAGAGGGCTACTCATTGACATGGACTTAGGGACCTGGTGATCAAGTGACCACTGTCAATTATCTTGAAAGGTCACACATTTGGTTTATCATCTAGTCACGTGCCTATTAAGATAAGCTTTCCAGGGGTGCCTGGGTGGCTCAGTCAGTTAAGTGACCAACTCTTCAGGTCTTGCTCTCAGGATCCTGGGATCTAGCTCCCATCCCTCCCCCCCACCACCCTGCGGAGCCCTCCATTGGGCTCCACCATCAGCAGGGAGTCTGCCTGAGGATGCTCTTTCTCCCTCTCTCTTTGCCATTCCCTCCACTTGTGCTCTATTTCTCTCTAAAATAAATAAATAAACAAATAGATTATTTATTTATTTTTTTTTTTTTTAAAGATAAGCTTTCTCTCCTTGCCTCAGTACTAAGGTCTCTGCCCCATTACTTGGTCTCTGACCCTTGGGGATTCTGGTCTCTCCACTGAAATCTAGTACCCATTTAATACATTAACTCCCACCAGCATCTCTGGCCAACATGAAACACTCATGCCCACCCAGGCCTTTAACTACAGTTTCCAGAATGCCCTGAGGGCCAATTACAAAGACATATCTGAGAGGAGAGCGATTATGGGCTTATACACTTAAAAGTAACTACCAGATTTTGTAATTATATATTTATATATTTTTATACATTATTACAGTATCATTATAGTACTACATTATACTATTATATTTAAAACATATACAATTTTTATAAATATAAAAATCTGAAAGATGCATATAGAAATAGAATAGAGAAAAAGATAATTTTAGACTGACCTGAGTCTATACGTATGTGCATTTACCAAAGTGTCTGAATTCAGTGTGCAAGATCAAGCAGCTGGGAGTGGTTCTAACTTTTTTGCCTGGTTGTTTTTATTGAAACCTGGACTCAATAGTGATCTGAACTACAAAAAAAAATGGAGATGTCAAAAATTCCTTGGAGTAGTGTGAGGAAGGAATCTACACACTTAAGGAATTCTACCCACTGGAGTGTATTTATCACATGTAATTTATCCACCAACCCTTTACTTTTCCCTTCAAGAAGGCTCTGAAGCCTACTGTGAAGACACTGAGAAATAGGTTTTTGAGAAACATATTGTTATTTTATTAGACGTATAATTATTAATGTGGATATTTTCAACACATGCTTAAATAGAATTACTATTGCCTGAAGAATGTCCTTATTCCCAAAGTTATATCCAATTTATATCAGAAACTAGACACAACTATCATATGGCAGGATATGCCCCAGTTAATAATTGACGTGAAAAAAAATCAATGTGGAAAATTAACTCTCTTGCTTTAGGATTAGTAAAGTTTCTCCTAATAATATTTTATGTACCTTAATGCTTTCACTATAAGATAAAAAAGTTTATTTATTTTTATTTTGCAAAATATTATAAATTGATTCCCATTGCAATGAGTATGTCTAACTATTTTTCCAAGACCTCAGGAAAAGGTAATAGCTGACTAACTGATCTTCAATTCTAGGAAAACAGTATCTGTTTTACAGGGCAAATACTTAAACAACAAAATAAATTCTAAATAATTATGTCAGAGCCATAATAAAAACAAAACAAAACAAAACAAAAAAACTGTTTCTTGTCTCTGCCTTGAATCATGTAAGGCTTCTCACTTCTCTGCTCCAGTTGTTTCTTGAGTTCATTACTGGAATGCCCAATTAACACACCAGTAGTTCAGAGGTCACCACTTCAAAAGCTGAGACCAGACTCCCAGACCACATGTGGGTCACCTGGATCAAAAGTCCTCATCATCTTCAAGGCTCCTCCCAAAATTCTGAATTATAGGCCTATCAGATTTATACTGGTTTTTACCTTTTCACTTTCTCTAATGCATCACCACATTTCTCCTATTATTTGCAACAATATTTTCAGATCAGTTTTTTTTTTTTTAAAGATTTTATTTATTTATTTGACAGACAGAGATCACAAGTAGGCAGAGAGGCAGGCAGAGAGAGAGGGGGAAGCAGGCTCCCTGCTGAGCAGAGAGCCCGATGTGGGGCTCGATCCCAGGACCCTGGGATCATGACCTGAGCCGAAAGCAGAGGCTTTAACCCACTGAGCCACCCAGGTTCCCCAAGATCAGTTTTTTTTTTTTACTATTTCTGTAGGCATAATCACTACTTAGTATGGCATTATTTCACTTTCTGCTTGACTACTAAAGGAGACATTGGAGATATTTACAGAGTATGTTGTCCTCACTCTTTTCCTCTGTATTCAGAATTATCTTTTCCAAAAGTATTTCCCATCATCACGTACTTGTAACTTACCTTGAAATTAATAGTTGCACTTCACTTCTAGGCAATTAAATTAAACCCCTCTGCCAACCTTCAAGGAAATTCAAATACATATTCTTTCTTCTTCTCACTTTAAGAAAATGTGCCTCTCAGAGAAGTACCCCTTGCAGACCTGCCTAGGGAAGCCCCAGTCTGACAGGAGGACATACCCAGTCCTAAAACCACCACCCCAGTCAGCCCTCAGAAGGCTGCAGAGACCTCGTCCCTAAGTGGCCAACAAGGCTAAAAATTGACTTTAGAGGATGCCTCCAGCACAAGGATATGGGGAAGAGATCCCGCCTCAAAACTCCCTCAAGGAGAGGGAAGACAAGGCAGGAAAGCTCCCCCACCCCCACTGCAGAAGGCAGGCGAGGGTCCCATTCCCCCTCCCCAGAGTCTTCCCTGGACTAGGTCAACATCAACCCGGTGGGAGGCAGCACAGAGGCTGGCCCGCCCGAAAGCAGCCATGGCCAGGCTGGCCACGCCTATAGCTCAGCCCCTCCGCAGGGGCCGCGGCTGGTGCAGCCCGCGCAGGGGCCAAAGGAGCGGTGGGTGAGGGGGCAACCGCGGATTCTCGGGGTGCCTGGGCTCCCACCAAGTCAGCAAGCCCATGGCCCAGCCGGCGCCCCCTTCCCCTCAGTGTTACCCGAACCTGCCTCACACTTGTGTGAGCAGTACTTACTGGAGGAGCTGAGGTTCTACAAACCGGGCCAAGGGGGATTATCTGGAGCAGTTTAGGACTTCATCATTAAAAAACCGGCTCTGAAGAAAACACTCCGCTTACCTCAAGTTCCGAGGCTCCTGAACCACAGCCCTCAGAGAGCGGCGGGCGCCCCTGAGACAGGGCATGGGATGCGGATGCGCAGGCCCGGAAGTCAGCCTGTGGAGAGGCGGGAGGAAGTGAACTGCCAGGGAGCTCCAGGGGTTCCCCCGCTGCATCCACTTCTCTGTGTTTCCGCTCAGGGACCTGCTGCTGCCCCTGCGGCCCATCGTGGACGGGAACCCAGCTGCGGAGGCGACACAGAAGAGCCTGTTCCTAAAGAGCAGGGTGAGGCTCTGCGTAAAGGGCCTGCAGATGGGAAAGGTAATGGATATGGATGGGTTTGAGGGGATTGGGTGCCAGACAAGGAAGGATGCCCAAAGACAGAAGGAATTTGCCAAAGCCGACGTCCAGAAGATCCCAAAAGACCTGAACAGCAGGCCTGAACTCATGGAAAAATCTTTCTCCAACTTCTCAAAGGTGTTTGAGCAACTGAAGGAATTGAGCAAATGCGACTCAATAACGAATACTTCCTAACCAATGAAAGATCGCTGAAGAAGTACACTGATTGCATGGTAAGACCTAAAAAACGAAGACCAGAGATACCAAGCACTGAGGGCCCACCCCAAAAGAGAGGCAAGCGGGTAAATGATAAGATTGCCCATGCCCAGAGCAAGGCCCAAGCAGAGGCCTTGGCCTTCCAGGAGTCTAAGGAAGGAGCAGGTGCACATCCACTTGCTGGAGAAGGCCACTGAGCAAAGAGTTCTTTTGTTTGTTTAAGATTTATTAATTTATTTGAGAGAGAGCGAGAGAGCCCTGGGAGGGGAGAGAGAAAAATCTCAGACTCCCTGCTGAGCAGGGAGGAGCTCTATCCCAGGACCCTGAGATCATGACCTGAGCCAAAACCAAGTGTCAGGAGTCTCAACCCTTTGGCCATCCAGGGGGCCCTGATGAGAAAACTTAAGAAAACAATGAACTGACCAGAATCAGTGATTGTAAGGGCCTACTTAATCAGAGGGAGCCATTTTGTTGCAATAAACTTAGATTGACCCTATGCAGTAAACTTAGATTGACCCTGCCCCTCCCAGAGGAACTTACTTGCAAAGCCTAGATACAAGGGCGGGTCAGGCCAGGTGAAGACATCCAATCAGTGGGGCACGCATATGTCTACTAGGGTAAATTGAAATTCAATTGGCCGCCCGTGTGTAACCTAGCAGTTTTTTTGTGTGTGTGGCAGATCTAGCATGACTGTGCAGTTTTCTGTGTGTATTGCAATCTCATTGGCTACCTGTGTATAGCCCGGCTAAAAGTGCCTCTATAAAGGTTAGTTTGAGAGGGGAGTAGTAGGAGTAGTAGGAGGAGTTAGTCAGGGAGAGCCCTTAGTCAGGGAGAGCCCTTAGGATAGCGGTTGTAGGGTAGTCCTCAGAGCGTCGTCATGGTTGGCGGGAGCGTTGTGGTCGTTGTCCTGTTCGTCATAGTCATCGGCAGTGGCACCGCGATGAATGGCCTCACCGCCAGCAGCCTCACTGCCGCGAGTGGCCTCGCCACTACCGAGCCGCGGCCCCGTTGCGAGCGGCCTCCTCCAGAGCGGCCTCCTCCAGAGCGGCCTCGTCCAGGGAGCGGCCTCGCCAGAGCAGCCTCATTCCGGGGAGTGGCCCTGTCCGGGGAGCGGCCTCATTGGCAGCGGCCTCATCCAGAGTGGCTTGTCCGGAGCGGCCTTCTTGGGAGCGGCCTTGCCGGGGTCATCGTCATTGTCTCTTCGTAAGAGACGGCCCCTACCAGTCAGTTTGATTCTCGATGCTTGGCGCGAAATAAAGCTTTGCTTGACCTTCGCTTTGTGTCAGTCTCGCTCCTTTGATCACGGACCCTAACAGTGATGACCTCACTTCTAACATGGAGAAGATCTAACAGAAGTTCTTGACTAGTAGTACCCATCCCCTCTCCTGTCTTTGTCTAATTCTATTAGAAATTTCCATGCTCTTCTTTCTTAACTTCAACTCGTTTTTAAACTAGATTACTTTAAAAAGAAAACTTAATAGTTTCCTGTAAGTTAAAAAAGAAACAAAGAAAGTACCTGACAGTTTCCTGTAATATTTCCGAATATTTGACTATTCCCTTCCCTGTTCTTCCTCGTCTCTACTTGAGACAGAGTTTTTCCTTCACTTGAATACACCTGCATTGCTTGGATCTTTCTGACTTCATGTTTGCTCTCAGTGTTCTCCTATGTACAAAGTGTTTTTAAACCCATGATAGCACCCACCACATGCAAGCATCCCTAGGTCTTTTCTATATGTGCGTACACTGTGTCTTCCACACAAGATTGTCTCTTTCCTAAGTACAGATTCTCCTATTTGTTTTCTAATACTCTCAAAACATAAGAATCAAACTGCTGTATGATCTCCTAGAAATAATTAATTCTAATATTTAATATAAGGCCCATGGATCCCAGAGAGTTAATGAGTAGGCTTCAGAAAATCCATGTCCCCCTTCCCTGCCACAGGATTGTATTATACAACAAAAAAATGTTAAGAATCATTGATCTGCTCTCTCATGAGTAACTTTACACATGAAGAAACTGAAATCCAAAGTCAGAAAACTAAATTACTTGAAGGGAATAGACTTTTTGAATCCTGTTCCTTTCAACTTCTGAACTCAATTTCACGTACTCTTGGGGGTATAAAATTCCATGAAATGTCTTCAAAATCCATTACCCTGCCTGCAGGCAGAATTTGTCATAAAGATCCCAGCAGATGCAACCCATGATACTGTTAAAGATCTCCTGGGAAAGGAATTTCATAATTTCCTTCAGTTTATTTTCACACAAACATAAAATCAGCCTCTTAGAGGAACCAAGACATTATATTACTTTTTTTTTTCTTATACCCTGAAAACATACACACACACACACACACACCCTAGGGCCTTCATTTAGAAGGAGATTAAAAGTGTAAATTACCTTATTTAAACTCTCTATCAAATAGTTTCAACTTGAGGTTTATTTGAATATGAAAATTTGAACAAAACAATATTAAATTAGTTTTTATATTTTTGTTACATAAAAACTCAGGTTGGAAAATTCAAGGTAATCCACAAATCCACCAACCAAGGGAACAACTGTTTGTTCTGTTAACTCATTTATTCTGTCTTTGTGAGACTGAATTGAAAATGGAAGCCCCTGCCCTGGCCTGTGCTCATGAAGTAACAACAACAGTAGCAAAGTTTTTAGACAAGCTACCATATCCCTAAGCCATCCCCAGGCTACAGAAGACCTCTCACAGATTGGGTGGGAAAGAACACGATTTTTCTTCCTTTATTTTATTTTATTTTATTTGGAAGAGAGAGAGAGAGATACAGAGACAGAGCAGCAGAGGGGAAGAGGGAGAGGGAAAAGCAGACTGCCTGCTAAGCAGGGAGCCCAATGTGGGGTTCAATCCCAGGACCCCTGAGATCATGACCTGAGCCAACGCTGATGCTTAACTAACTGAGTCACCCAAGCACCCAGATTTTTCTTCCTCTTAAGTTTAAGTGCCTTCTGCAATGTGCAGGAATCCCTCTCTCATACTCCTTCGGACAGTTTGCTCTCACTCTGCACCAAAGAGTAGGATTTTGAGTGATTTGCACTTTCTAAGTTCAAGTGAAACTATTTCAGATCATTCCCATTTCCATCTCTAAATGTCTATGGCACAAGAAAATGATAGAAAAAGTTAAACACGATGAATTGCAGTCAAACTAAATCTCTTGACAGCATGATCCTTCAAAATAATGTTGAAGGTCAGTTTATGTACAGAATCAAAGAGGCGGAGTCTAAAAGTGGCAAACAGTTTTTGCTTTTTTTTTCCCCCCAGCCTAATTCATCATTGATGTTATTGCCAGGGGGGATGGGGAATAAACTGACCAAGAAAGTGTAATCCTTAATATATAGGGTCATACTGAAAGAATAGACAATTTAACATCTGGAGAGAGAAGAGCTGAAGGAAGATGGATCAAACAAATCCTAGCTACTGCTAGGAAACCATGCAGATGATTGTTTGGGAATTATAAAGTTCAAAAAGGGAACTGAAGCTTGACCTATAACAACTTTGGGAAAGGATATAGGGCAAGCTGACAGAATCATTGAAAAAGAGGATTGCTTGAATATGGATATAGGAATAAGAAGTTGAATAAGAGACTTTGCATGGACAGATGTCTGGAAATAAAATCACAGTCCCCTTCAGCAGGTTCACATACAAGGAAAAAGGAGTGTAAGTAAAAATAAATTTTGCCATTCCTTTCCAAAGGGAGATTCTTCTTTGAGATCTCTGCCTGTCTGCTTTCCTGAGGTCCTGACATACCCAAAGACATTGTTCAAGGTGTGCATTGTTGCATTTTAGAAGATAATCTAAACTCTAAAAACACCATGAGAGAATATTGCCCAAGCACTGAAGAGTGGCTAGTCAAATGCTGCTATTTTCCCAGGATGCTTTCTCTGTAGGGGGTACAAAAATGGCCATTTTCCTTTTTTTCAGTGACACTATGGTAGAGTGAAGTGGTTGAGTGGATATTCATGACATAAGAACTATACTGCTTTTGGCCAACTGCTATTCTTATCATTTCAAAGTGTCTTTGAATAAAGATTGGTCTGAGGGAGATGGGGATGTCTCATAAAAAGAGGCAGTCTGTGTTTAGATTGCCCTTTCTAGTTCTTGTTACACAGGGAGAGAGAAATGTCTTTCTGAAAGAAAGTCAAAAGGCATTGTTGTTTCTTCCTCAAGCATCAGTTCCCTACCAAGCTGCATAGAAAATTGGTAGCAAAAGGGGGAATGTTGGGGGCAGGAGGAAAAGAGGGAAAATATTTTCAGTGTTTAAGCAGACACTTATGCACACAAACAGGAAGGCAATGTTGTTTTTCAGCATAAAGGATAGGTAATTTTTTAATGTTAAAGTGTGCCTAGTTCTTGAAATTTCTCAGAATATTTTTGAAGTCTTTTTAACTGAGCTATCATTGACATACATTAAATTAGTTTAAGGTATACAATATAATGATTTGATATTTGTATTTATTGCAAAATGATCAGCATAATAAATCTAGTTAACATCCATTACTGTGCAGTTATAGGTTTGTCCTTGTGATGAGAACTTTTAAGATTTATTCTCTTAGCAAGTTCCAAATATGCAACACAGTAGTTTTAACTATCGTTGTCATGCTGTATATTACATCCCTGTGATTTATTTATTTTATAGAGATCTGTACCGTCGATTCCCTTTACCCATTTTGCCCCCCGACACACACATACTTTTATGTCTATGGAGTTGTTTTTTGATTTATTTTTTAGATTCTACATATAAGTAAGATCGTATGGTATTTGTGTTTCTCTGACTTATTTAACTTAGCATAATGACCTCAAGGTCCATCTATATTGTTGCAAGTGGCAAGATTTCGTTCTTTTTTATGGCCAAATAATATTCCATTATATGGAGATAGATAAGAATAGCAGTTGGCCAAAAGCCAACTACTGTTCTTCATTCATCCATTGATGGGCACTTGCTTCCATATCTTGGCCACTGTAAATAATGTTGTAGTGAACAAGGGAGTATATACCTTTTCAAGTTGGTGTCTTCATTTTCTTGGAATAAATACCTAGAAGTGAAATTATTGGATTGTTCTATTTTTAATTTTTTGAGGGACTTCCATACCATTTTTCATAGTGCCTATACCAATTTACATTCCCACTAACAGTGCAGAGTTCCTTTTTTTTTTCTATGTACTCTCCAAACTTGTCATTTCTTGTCTTTTTCATTCTAGCCATTCTAACAGTTGTGAGGTGATATCTCATATTGGTTTTGATTTACATTTCCTAATGATGAGTGATGTTGAGCATTTTCTCATGTACCTATTGGCCATCTGCATATCTTCTTTGGAAAAATGTCTATTCAGATCCTCTGAACATTTTAAAATTGGATGGTTTAGGCTTTGTTTGTTGTTGAGTTGTTTGAGTTCTTTAGATATTTTGGATATTAACATCTTTTCAGATATATGTTTTGCAAATATTTCCCCCCATTAGAAGGTTGTCTTTTTATTTTGTTGATGGCTTCATTTTATACCATTTATTGTTCCATATACATCATTTCTCCCATTGTTAAATTCCATGACTTCCTCATTGATTTTAGTAGAATAGGTAACATGCAGTGGGTCAATAAAACCTTAAAACTTATGACTACAGTATCTAATAAAATTTACTTCCATAGGCCATTTTTAAACTCAGAAAAAAAAAAGATTTAATAAGTTTTCATGCACAGATAAATTTTCTATACTTCATTAAATCTCAGATGCAATTGTAAAACGAAATTAAAATATATTTCTATCTAATGCTTTAGTTTGCTTTTTATATATTAAAGGGGAATTTAATTATTGCTGTCTAGTGAAAGACATTGTCAAAGCTGTACTTTTACACATCTAAATATATATATATATTTTTTTTTTTTTTTTTTTTTTTAAAGATTTTTTATTTATTTATTTGTCAGAGAGAGAGAGTGAGTATAGGCAGAGGCAGAGAGAGAAGCAGGCTCCCTGCCGAGCAAGGAGCCCGATGTGGGACTCGATCCCAGGATGCTGGGATCATGACCTGAGCCGAAGGCAGCTGCTTAACCAACTGAGCCACCCAGGCGTCCCTAAATATATATTTTTTTGCCTTTAAAAATAAATGGCTTTGATTTTTTTAAAAAAGGATAAAATTTATTATCCTTAAATTAAATTAAAGGAAAACTTAAGCATTAATATAGAACAATGGTCCAAAAATGAAAATGAGAAAAGCTGAAAAAGAGAATGATTTAGGATTAGTTTGAAAACACAAATGGTGGAAAGAAGAAAAAAGAAATAACATTTTACCGCTTTCTAGGCAAAATTCACAATCCTATAATTATAATTAGAGAAAAGACTTGTTATAAGAAAATAATTAACAGAATAAATACAAAAATATGAAGTTAATAAATTATTCAGAAACATCTGCGTAATCTTACAACTAAAGAAGTGTAATAAGCCTCTTTTTATGTCTTGAAAGATACAGGAAAATGGTTAATATGAAAAATGCCTTTATCATATTGCTTTTTAAATGGTCTAGAGAAAAGCAAACACAATTTTTAAAGTCCTGAATGAAAAGTTGATAAACCCCAAAGTCATTCTTTCTTTCTTTTTTTTTTTTTTTCCCCTGCAGCTTTTTATTACTAACTCAGTGTGGCACTTAAAAATCTATTTCAAGCTGCAAGGGTATTTCTCACATCACTGCCTAAGTGAAGTACTTGAAAGAAAAAGAGACAAATACTTCAGTTTGTGAAAGACTAACATCCTCACATAAAAAAGCAGTCAAAAAGGGATTACAACAGGTAGCTCCCATCAGACATCTTAATTTAAATTAAAATTGGTGTGCCAAATGAAGTTTTAATTTAATCAGATGGCTATTATACACTCAGAATCACTGATTAGGAAACAATTTACTATCTAATTAATTCAAAAAAGAACAAGTCATAAATGTACAATTATTTCTTAATTAACACATTAGGTGCAACAGGAATCTCTGTGTAATTTATGTTAAAATTTACCAAGATAACTCATAAGAAATTATTTTCATGGATATGGAATAATAGCCTTTTCAACATGATCTTCAATGGAGTCATTCAAACAAAAGCTAATGACTTAACCATCTTCAACATTTTTAATTACTTTTTTGAATTTAAAGAGAAAGAAAAAATTACAATATTCCTTCAATGAGTAACTAAAGGTTATTTAGTTGTAGTTTATGGCTTTTTCTGTAAGTATATACTTTTATCTCTAAGAGCTGTAAAATGTGAGAATCTCCATTTTAGAAAAGAATCAGCAGTCATTTCTTGTCAAATCATCAATTTTAATGAATACCTTTTGAGTGATAACTGTGTGCCCAAAACCAGAATAGTGCTCACTGAAACGAGAGGCAGGATGACACATAGTCCCAACTAGAGGAGTTTAAAATTTACTTGAGAATATAGGCCTACTTATATAAAAATATTTTATGGTAAAAAGTAAAAATTTGATGAATGTTGGTAAAAATAGATTTCAGAATGTAAACAAAAATGCAAAAAGAGGAGTAAATTTCATGGCTTTTGATTAATAGTATCTCAAGAAAGCTGAAAGAAATGAAATTGAAGCCCTTAAGAAGAAAAGTGAATGACATCTGAAAATACAGGAAAGCATATAGTCATATCATCTCAAGGTTATAAGGATTATAAAGTGTCCTAATTGAGCCACCTATTTATGGTCATGCTTAAAGGCTAAAAGAAGAACTCTGTGTGTGTGTGTGTGTGTGTGTGTGTGTGAGAGAGAGAGAGGAAGAGAGAAAAGTGCATACTAATATTTAGTGAATGCTAATTTTATGTCAAGAACTCTTCCAAGCACTTGAAATTTATTATTTCATTTAATCATTATACAACTCTATGATATTTTTATTATTAGTTTATTATTTTATGCTTCTTTTTTAAAGTTGACTTTATGTCTAAGGAAACAATGTTACAAGGAGTTAAGTAGCTTGTCTAGGTTACATGGCAAAAATTTTAGCTAACATTTGAACCCCAGCGGCTTAATTCTATATCCTACTCTTTCAAATAATATGATACTACAGGGCCATATGGCCTAAGGGCATATGCTCTGGATCATACCTGGGTATGAATTTCTGCTCCGCTATTGGGTCCTGGCGCTAGTTACTAAAAAGCTCTGAGCTTCAGTTTCTTTGTCTGCAAAATGGGAATAACAATGGTAGTAATTCATTAGATTGCTAGATAAATTATAAATAAAATAATGTAATGGTTTCTGGCCCATATTAAGTACCTTAAAAATGTTAGCATTGGTTGTAGTACTGCTATAATAAATCTTTGTAAAAAAAAAAAGTTAATGTTCTATGTAAGAAGAACTTAATTGATTAATTGAAAACAGAGTTTTGTTCCTAAGGTGAGTAATGTTTATGCTGCTTATTGTGCCCTGAGAACTTGTGGTATGGTCTCTAATGGCAAAAAATGTCTATCCAGGTTCATAGAACAATCACTAATCCCTCTAATGAGCTCTACTGTCTTCATTGAGACCCAGTGTCAGGCACGGTCCTCACAATGAGGGAAGCTCAATTTGGTCCATTAGCACCAGATGACAGCTACTGTTCTTGCAGGAACCTGTTTGATGTTTCCACTCAACAATAGCTAAAACTTCCATTTTCACTCTGTGGTATAGAACTGATATAGAAATTATGTCAAAACATCATGCCAATATCAACATGCCACGAGGGGGCTTAGGAATTCCTACAATAGCGGGGTGCCTGGGTGGCTCAGTGGGTTGGAGCCTCTTCCTTCGGCTCGGGTCGTGGTCTCAGGGTCCTGGGATCGAGCCCCGCGTTGGGCTCTCTGCACGGTGGGGAGCCTGCTTCTCCCTCTCTCTCTCTGCCTGCCTCTCTGTCTGCTTGTGATCTCTGTCTGTCAAATAAATAAGTAAAATTAAAAAAAAAAAATTCCTACAATAGCTACAATTCTAGCCTGAAAACCTGTTCACCTCTGATGGTTAGACCCAAAAACTGTCATAAGCTAATGCTCCTCTTTTATGCCAGATTCTCTTTCAGGAGAAAGTGTCTTCAGAAATCGTGCTTTTCCATTTATTCAGGATAAACTTTCATTTTCATAGACATACGTTGTTTGTTTGTTTATTTTACTTATGTCCTTATATTTTTCCCTACTCATGTCTCTCATATTTGTGAATAAAATATTGTATTTTTTTCCTTCATGGTTCTTATTAAACACACACACACACAAAGGCACATGGTAAGTTTCTTATCAAGATCCACCAATTTTCAAATGTTAATAATAAGTTAAAGTTATTTAAATAACATGAAAGTTATTAAAAGTTAATAATAAGTAAAAAGGTAATGAATATTGATTAGTAAACTGTCATATAGAAGTAGATAATTCTGGGAGCAGCTGGGTGGCTCAGTTGGTTAAGCATCTGCCTTCACCTCAGGTCATGACCCTGAGGTCTTGGGATTGAGTCCTGCATTGGGCTCTCTACTCAGCAGGGAGCCTGCTTCTCCTTCTCCATCTGTGCTCTCTCTCATTCTCTCTCAAGTAAATAAATAAAATCTTTTTTTTTTTTAAAGTAGCTAATTCTGAATAAAGTATAGTGAAAAATCAGTAGGTTTTCAAACATGATCCTAATTTTTTAAACAAAAGTTTAAAAGCCAAACATCTCCCTCTAATTTCTTATGTTCTGCCAGTATTAATATTTTTCAAAAGCAAATGAAATAAAAGTTGGTGCAATAGTCATGCTAACTAAATATATCCATTAGAGCATTTAAATGTAAATGTCTTTTGAAAAAACTCATAGATTGTACAGAGAATATTTTTATTTTTTCTAACTGTATTCACAATGGAAAAAATGTTGAAAACACGAATAAAAAACAAATAAAAAATTGCCTATAATATGATCGCTTAATATAATGAACAATTAAGTGTTAGTATAAATGATCCTAGTCCTTTGTCCTTGGATGTACAGAATCACACATGAGGAAATGTGGTATATATTTCATTATCAAGATATACTGAATAGTTGTTCTTGGTCTCTCTTCATTATGCCATTGTGTTACTACTTCTATTTGGTAAGATACATGCTGACCAAAAGACAGTTGATTTTTGTTCCCAAAAATGTCAGTGGGAACGATAAAAAAAAAAAAAATTGTTGACTAAGTAAATACAGCCAAGATAACTATAAAAAATTGAGGTGGGGTGATAGTCTGTTATGCATCTGCCTTCAGCTCAGGTCATCATGGCTTCTCCCTCTGCCTGCAGCTCCCGCTGTTTGCGCTCTCAAGCTCTCTCAAGCTCTCTCTCTGATAAATAAATAAAATCTTAAAAGAAAAAAAAAAAAAAAAAAAGAAGCCTGAGTGGAAAAGATAGGCAATGAACTCCTAAATATATATTTGTGGATGGTATATAAATCAATGTGCAGCAATCTTAGAAGAACTAAGAGGAAGTACTGTTTACAAAAGGTACTCAGTGAAAACCTTTTAAAACAGGATGTGAGCTGGGGTACCTGGGTGGCACAGTTGGTTGAGCACTGGACTTTTGGTTTGGGCTCAGGTTGTGATCTCAGCATCATGAAATCCAGCCCAGCCTCAAGCTCCATGTTCAGCACAGAGTCTGTGTAAGACTCTCTCTCCCTCTTCCCTGACCCCCGCCCCCAAAATAAATAAATATATCTTAAAAAAAAAAAAAAAAAAAAAACATGTGAACAAACACTGAAAGGAAGAGGAGAACAGTCACGTGGCTCTGTGAGAACAGAGTTTCCCACATGGAAGGGATAGTAAGCACAAAGGGCCAATTTAGGGAGGCCTTGTGACTAGGGAGCAGGGAAAGAGGGGAAAGTGGGAACAGGTGAGGTCAGAGAGCCAGATGACAGTCCCAAAAAAAGCTGACACAACTTGGCAGAAAACAATGAGGAATTCAGGATTTTTCTGTGTGAGGTGAAAGCCATAGTGGCCAGATCTAACTTTCTTTTAAAGAATCATATTGGAAAATAATATATTATATGCTAATTAATTTCATTTAATTAATAAAATAAATTCATAGAAAAAAGCTTGCAGAAATAAATTTTAAAAATAAAAAATAAATAAAACACTTTTGTTAAAAAAAAATCATATTGACTGCTGGGTAGAAAAAAAGGGTCCAAGGTACTCGAAAGCTAGTTAGGAGACTCAAGCTTTTTGGAATAAAGTGGCAAAAATGAAGGGTTTAGAAGGGATTGAATTTTGAATATATTTTAGTTTTGCTGAGGGGCAAGATTTAACAATTACTTCCAAGTTTTGGGAACCTGCAAAAACTAGAATGCAGCTTGAAGGACGATGATGATGATGATGATGATGATGATGATTCAAGAAGAATGACGCAGAAGTCACTGCTTAGGAAGAAAGAGAACTCTCCTGTATCTAAAAATCAATAAATTATAGTATATTTTGTGCTTACAGTGAAAATTAAAATTTTAAGACAAATATGTCCCTTTTTAGCGATTATTATGTGGCTCAATTTCCCTACGAATCAATGAATTATGAACCTAATCTCATCAGATAAAGAGGTTTCTATGGTTTATTACTGCTCATAATAAAAACAATGCAAGGAGCATGTTGTTAGCACAATACTTCGTTAAGCAGATGGTATATGACTTCAAAATACACTTTTTAAAGTAAATTTACTGCTTTTATACTTATTGTTTCTGTCATCTTTTTTCTTCTTTCCTTCATGTAAGAAAAAAAATATCACAAAATGAATGCACGTTGCCTTTCTGTTCCTGGACGCTGCCTCAGTCAGCTCCTGTTGAAAAGTTACAAGTTCCTTGTTATCATCACTTTTCAATCCCTTTGTACCCTGCTGGCACTCCAAACCACACTCTAATCAAATATGTGTTGTAAAATTGTATTTCTATAATGGAGTCTATTGAATTCCACCCAAGTAAAAAAAAAAAAATCCAAGTGTTCAGAACATTTTGTCTTCTATATGGAAGAACTTGTTGATGCCTCATAAACACTGAGGAGTTTGCACAGTGGAAACAAAGGTGAGGATTTAGTAGATAACTGGGCAACTACTTGGACAGGGAGTAGAAAAGGCAGTTGTCTGCATGAGACATCGATACTTTCAATAGTTCTCTGTGGATTCCTGAAGCTTTTGAGCATGCCAGACAGGATGTGAGAGCTGTACAAAGTCATCTGGAGAACAGAACAGTATGGCTGCATCAGTTATTATAGAATCAAACTTTAAATTTTACATTAAAACTTGTAATCCAGAATGACAGGAGGTTCTTCAAGGATAGAAATCACCAGAAGAAAAGAGCAAGAAATGAGAATGACCTTCTGAGAGATAATGGTACATAGCATTAACCTTCCCAACTTCTCTTACAACATTATTTATTGTCAAGTAACTTTCAAGTACACACTTATATCAAATCTAAGACTGAAGGAAATAAAATTTCTGTCATCACGGTGTTATTTAGGTCTGTGTGGACTATATGACTGCAGCACTGCCCTTTAGGATAAACTTGCTTCAACCACAGGGAGCAATATTGAAACTGATCCACTGAGAAACATACTCCTATATAAATTGTTTTTGTTGTATTCATTTCCACTCTAGCTGCCATGAGTTAATAGCTGTAACAGACTCATGATATCATGTTGTTTCCAAGAATTGCTTCACTTGAAGGTCTGTAGCACACAACTAAACTAAAATATTAAGTGTGTGAGAGTCATGCATGAACTATAAAAAGCAGAAGGGAATTAGTATCAACACCAATATCTTGGCTGAGTGTCTAAATGTTATCCTTTGACAGTGGCAGACTGTTAAACAATTTTTAAATAAGACATTTTTTCCACCACAAGGAAAATATTCATTTATACTTCACAACCCAGGATTTAAGGCTTTAAAAGAAAATACACTGTCTGTACCATGGATTATCTAAAGACATTGGAAAGACTTGCCAATACAATTGGCTTGAGATTGGAAGGTTTGAAACTGTTTTTAAATAAAAAATGGTGTCTAAGAACAAATGAGTCATAGACAAAAAGCCAAACCATCTCATTCTGAAGAAATTAGGAAATATCAAAAAAACAAAGATTGCATAAGAAAATATGAATAAAGAGTAAAAGAAAGATTGCTTTATTTTTTTTTTAATTTTTTATTTATTTTCAGCGTAACAGTATTCATTGTTTTTTCACCACACCCAGTGCTCCATGCAATCTGTGCCCTCCCTAATACCCACCACCTGGTTCCCCCACCCTCCCACCCCGCCCCTTCAAAACCCTCAGGTTGTTTTTCAGAGTCCATAGTCTCTCATGGTTCACCTCCCCTTCCAATTTCCCTCAACTCCCTTCTCCTCTCCATCTACCCTTGTCCTCTATATTATTTGTTATGCTCCACCAATAAGTGAAACCATATGATACTTGACTTTCTCTGTTTGACTTATTTCACTCAGCATAATCTCTTCCAGTCCTGTCCATGTTGCTACAAAAGTTGGGTATTCGTCCTTTCTGATGGAGGCATAATACTCCATAGTGTATATGGACCACATCTTCCTTATCCATTCATCCGTTGAAGGGCATCTTGGTTCTTTCCACAGTTTGGCAACCGTGGCCATTGCTGCTATAAACATTGGGGTACAGATGGCCCTTCTTTTCACTACATCTGTATCTTTGGGGTAAATACCCAGCAGTGCAATTGCAGGGTCATAGGGAAGATCTATTTTTAATTTCCTGAGGAATCTCCACACTGTTCTCCAAAGTGGCTGCACCAGTTTGCATTCCCACCAACAGTGTAAGAGGGTTCCCCTTTCTCCACATCCTCTCCAACACACGTTGTTTCCTGTCTTGCTAATTTTGGCCATTCTAACTGGTGTAAGGTGGTATCTCAATGTGGTTTTTTTTTTTTTTTTTTTTTTTTTTTTAATTTATTTGACAGAGAGAAATCAGAGCTAGACAGAGAGGCAGACAGAGAGAGGGGGAAGCAGGCTCCCGCTGAGCAGAGAGCCCGATGCGGGGCTCGATCCCAGGACCCTGAGATCATGACCTGAGCCGAAGGCAGAGGCTTAAACCACTGAGCCACCCAGGCGCCCCTCTCAATGTGGTTTTGATTTGAATCTCTCTGATGGCTAGTGATGATGAACATTTTTTCATGTGTCTGGTAGCCATTTGTATGTCTTCCTTGGAGAAGTGTCTGTTCATATCTTCTGCCCATTTTTTAATATGATTATCTGTTTTGTGTGTGTTGAGTTTGAGGAGTTCTTTATAGATCCTGGATATCAACCTTTTATCTGTACTGTCATTTGCAAATAGAAAGATTGCTTTATTCTTATCAACCTTTGCTGTTCTGTACTATGATCTTAGACATTTCAGTTATATTTTATTTGATAGTAAGCTTCACATGTTTTGCAAGCCAAGCTTGTCTCCCATGGCTTTTCATTCACCTGTCGAATCTAAGTTACAAAAGGAATATGATAAGAAGTGTTCCCAATAGCTAGAGAACTCACAGTGTGTCTTCATTATCTAACTCAGAGTTTCTCCCCAGAGGCACTATTGACATTTGGGGATGGATAATTCTTTTTTGCAGGACCTTGTTTCTGTTCACTGCAGGATATTTAGCAATATCCCTGGTTACTGGATACTAGATACCAGTAGCATCGCTCCAGTCGGACAACCCCAAATGTCTCTGAAAATTGTTAAATATCCTTTTGGGGGCAAATTCACCCTCATTTGGGAACCACTGATCTAAATCAAGAAGCTATGCAATTAAAAAATAAAGGAAAATATACAATAAAAAATTTGCCATGTATCTATACACAACATGTACGCTTGTCCAATTATACCTCTTCTATGAATTCTTTAAGACTTCATATAATGAAATTAACATTGCACCAAGAACAAGTTAGTATCAAGTAAAATGTCTTATGTGGATCATGCACTTAAATAAAGGAGTTTGTGCGTTCTGAAGAAGCAGAGCTGTATATGTGGTCTCTAGTCCTTAAATTCAGAGGACTAGAATTTAAGAACTAGAATTTAAGGACTCAGTCCTTAAATTCAGTTTATGTGTAAGCTCACGAAGTCTCTACATGGCTGTCAAGATAATGAAAAAGGAAGAGGAAGTGAAGACAGAAATTAAAAATAAATTGGAATGAAAATCTGAATGAGGAAAGAATGGTAGAACTGTAAAATCAATAAAGTTGCATTGTGGGAAGCTTTTTCTTGGAGACTTAAAGCTGAAATAGCAGATTTAACACAATTTAGAATTAGTGTCCAAGTCACAGATCACATATTGGTCATGCTCAATATAATACAAGAAAAAGTCACCAGAAAGAGTTTCTGCAAGAGAATATGGCGCTTATACAAGTGGCTTAAGATGCAAGCTTCTGGAGTTCAAGGATCTTTGCCCTTTCAATAGAACGTTCCATAGATGAAGAATCGTTGATATCATTTCAATACCAGAATAAGTTGGACAGTATTTTAAGGAAAAATGTTAGGGGATCAATAAATTGTATGTAAAATTTGTTTCCTAAACGGCCATTTAGATTTCTCTCAAAGTCAAGAATGTGAGAAATACACACAAAGGGAGACAGAGCCCAAGAGGAGCTATGCTCAGAGAAAGAAGCAAACTGGGATATCAGACTCAAAAGTGATAGGGAACTGTGGAACGCTGTTTGTAACAGACACTGCTAATTCAGACCAAATACCCCCTTTAAGCAGAACTGCATCCCTTGGATGAGATCTAATTATTAGAAATGCTCTACCCCACCTCCCACCCCCAAACATTAATCTTTGATTTGACTAAACTAAACCAAATGACATTCAAAAGAGATTCTATTTCTAAGATTCATAGATGGCTTTTACAAATGAATTTTTCGGTTGGATACCAGATGGATGAATTTAGGAATAAAAGGCTTCTATCTACAGAGTAGATAACATCTATATTAAGTTCAGAAATAAAACATCAGACAAAAACATTGAAATGTGATTTTCTCACCACAGTGAAAAAAAAAAGGGGGGGGGCATGAGAGATGATGGTTTACTCTAAAAGGACAGCTCATGAACTGGCCACCTGCTCAAATTGGAACTGCCACTTATGTTTCAAACAGGACACTTCAAGGATTGCTTTGATGTGGGGAGGGGAGGGGAGCAATTTGCATGTGGACTCAAAGAAGGACTCCAGTTGCTTTCAGGGTCATCTTTCTAGGCCTCCGTTTTCTTATCTGGAAAATGAGGGTGGTAGCCTTAGATAATTACTTCCCAAAGTATGTTCCATGGAATATTATTCTTAAGAGAGTCATGAAAAACCATTCCTTAGAAAATTGGCACATGTCACATTCTCTGTAATATGGATATATACTGTGGATAATATGGGGTTTCAACATATTACAAGTGTTTTCATTCACCCAATGTACCAGTATCATTAGGCTGATTTACCTAGAAGCAACTTGACCAAAACCACACTACATGTAAATGAGAAGGAAACCTGGTACAGTTCCCCTGTTGTAGATTTAGAGAGCACATTAGAGTAGCACAGATTTTAAAAAACCTTTTAGTAAAGAAACATGTTTGTGTGTACCAATATTTTCCAAATTATTTTGACCACAGAATCTTTTTTTTGCATAACATTTATTTAGGTTCTCACAATGGTCAGAAAAACATAAGTCTCAGTTATGTCGAATCTATTTTCAAGGTCTAGCATATTATAAATATAAGGTTAAAAAGAAGTTTATCATAAGACATGCTTATATAATCTGTTCAGAGACAGCAAGTATATCTTCTATTCTATCCAGGAGGTTGTAGTTCTTCAATTTTGAAACTAGATACTGAGAGTTAAATGAGCACACTTCATGTCCAGCAGAATAATATTGAAAAGGGATCTGTTAAATAGTAGTGCAGCATATGTCCAACGAACCAACATAAAAGACTACGCTTGCCAATCAGGAAAAACCCTGTTTCTGTGGTCTACAGCCTTTCCAGCTCTCTGCTTACTGTCACGATGTTGCCAGGCTTTCCAACTGCATGGTTGGTAACACAGAAGTTTTCTGAAGAACTAAACAAATTTTGCTTTTGCTAGCCTTTCTTGCACCCAACAACTATATAACTAAAAACGTATATAGTACATGTAAGTGTGTGATTCATGTTACATGTGTAAAGCACTTGCAGTTATATAAATGGTGTTATGCATATAACACACTTCAAGTAATGCTAACCTGTAGCAAGAGCTAATAATGTGTAACAGTGTGGACAATATTGAGTGCCAACATACTACAAGCTTTGTCATCTACCCAGTGTGGTATGATCATTTTTCTCACTTACATAAAGCAGCTTGAATAAGATCATACTATATGTGAGTGAGAAGGCAACTGAGTACTGTCCAACTACAAATTAATTGTTCTGAAGCACTACCCCCTGCAGGAAATCTACCTTGTCAAATCTCAGTTCCAGCTTAGAAGCTAGTAGCTTCTCCTTCCACTTGTAGCAGGTGGCTTGAGGGCTCAACAGAGGGGTCTGCTCCCCCTTATATTTAGGCTTTAACAATTCTAAGAGGAAAAAGACTGGGGTTGGGTGACTTTTTTTCCTCCCAAACTCTATCTTCTTTTATTCAGAGTTAGTTTTAGACACAAATGAATTTTGAAATAAGCTGGGGCAAAAACAAAACAAAACAAAACCATTTCACTATTTCATACATTTTTTTAGCATTTTGCAGTTTATAAAACATTTATATACCCATTTACCCTTTTCAACTCTAAAAATACTATGATATAAATAGAAAAGAATTATATTTTTATAATTTTACATTTTATAATTTTATTTTTTATAATTATATACAAATTATATTCAAGAACATGGATATAAACCTTTAGTACTATGTGTCATAAGAATCTATGTAGACCTACCATACAAGTAAGTTTATGTTTAGAACTTCTAAGAATTGAGAAAATATGCTTTGAATGATTACTCTTCAATTTTCCTTCCCATTGTTTAAAAAATTAGATTTCCAAGGAAATACCAAGGGAAGGCCGAAATTCAGTGTCTTACAGGTTGACCATTTTCACTATAGTAGTTTTCTAGGTGAATGAATCTTTTACTAAGAAAATAAGGTGCCCTGAGTTAGAAACTACAATCATGAACTGGAGAAAAAATTTTCCAAGTATTCCATAATCTAAAGAAAAGCAGAAAGATCTTCCCTTTTCCAGGGTCACCAATCAGCTTATCAACCTCCACTCCCCCTTTCTTCATTCATATGACCATCACCTCTAAGCAACCTTGGGAAAATGACTCAACCTGTGGGGGGAGATCACTAAACCAAACTGAAGGGTTACTCTAAAATCTTTTTAAAATCTTATATCAAAAAAAAAAATCATATCTCCCTTACTCCTAAGAAAAGAAATTTTAAAAAAATAGACTAATCTCAAGGTGGAGAAAGGAGGCAGAAGCAGAATACTATGCACTCCCACCATTTGTTATGGCAAAAATGCATGAATTTTCTGTGGATTAGGTGAATACTAGAGAAGATAGATGGATTTTAGCCATCTTACCTGAACCCTAAGAAGGATGCTAGGGTATCTTCTGCTAGGGCAAAAGAAATTAAGAAAGAAAAAACGAATCTACCAGCAGGGACAAGTGCTTGGGATCTAGCTGAAGGCTCATTTCCCTGGTTTGGGAACTGTGCTGTGTGTCTGTCTGTGCTCTGTGTGTGTGTGTGTGAGAGAGAGAGAGAGAGAGGGAGAGAGAATTTCTTACTGGGTTGTCTGAACTCACACATCCTTCCCAGGAGAAATCCAGAATTTCAGCACAGCCACAGAACAGACATGAATCACATGCCCTTTTCTTGAACTCCTTCTTCCTGACCTTAGATAAAAGGAAATTAATTTAGTACGAGGTAAAGAGAGCCAAGTACCACATAACTAAATGTGTTCTGTGCACATACACCCATGCTCTAAGGTAAGGGGCAGAAAGGGGAAGTACAATAACCTGCTAGGCTTCTTTCCCACCTTATAACTGGCTGGGGACATGTTAGTGGCTCAGTTGGTTAAGTGTCTGCCTTCATCTCAGGTCATGATCCCAGGGTCTTGGGACGGAGTCCCATAGTGGGATCCTTGCTCAGCAGGGAGCCTGCCTCTCCCTCTGCCTGCTCCTCCTCCTGCTTGTGCTCGCCCTTTCTCTGACAAATAAAGGAATAAAATTTAAAAAAAAAAAAAAAGAAAAAAAGAAAAAGAGAAAGAACTGGCCAGTGTAGTGGAGGGCAAAGAATGTCATCAGTTTATCAGTGACTAACTTTAGATTATGAGATACTTAGAACTTTTGGTTTCTAACTTTTTGTTACACCACATAGTTTTTCTTACACCTTCTTAAAGTGTTACATTCTATACCCTGTATTTATTTATTTTGACTGTCTTGAGTAGGAAAGAAGCAAAAACATTAGTTTTTTGCTCCTGAGTAGGGAAAACCCAGTCCTTCCTTCTGTGTGTCTCCTCTACTCTCACACCACTGCCTTACGCTCACGATACTTCTGACACTAGACGCGTGAGGATTTCCCCACCAAGCAATTCTCTGACACCTGCTGGCTGTCCTACAATTTAACTCAGCTCTGACTCTATCTACCTGGAGATGATGTCAGATCCCACAGGTTAAGGACTCAATTGCATGAGATTTGCCCCCTCCTTCAGATGCCAACAGCAAGTAGTATGTCCCAAGGTTATCTACAACTCCTGTTCAATTAGGCTACTAATCAGAGGTTCCCATTACCCCCTCCTTGGGTTTAATTAATTCATTAGAGTGACTCACAGAACTCAGAAAAACGGTTACATTTACCAGTTTATTAAAGATATGATAAGGATGCAGATAGACCCATGAAGAGATACATAAGGTGAGCTTTGGAGGGTCCTGAGTGTTGGCATTTCTGTCCGCATGGAGTTGGGATGTGTCATCCTCCTGGTACATGGATGTATTCACCCCCCTAGAAGCTCTTTGACCCTGTACTTTTGGAGTTTTTATGGAGTCTTCATGATGCAGATATGCTTGATCATAAACTTCATTTCCTGCCCTTCTCCCTTCTCAAGAGAATTGGGAAAGGAGCTGAAAATTCCAAGCTTCTAATTATGTCTTGGTCTTCTGGAGACCAGCCCTCATCTAGGAGCCATCCACAAACCCACATAGAATCATTGTATTAGAACAAAAATATTCCTATTACCCAGGAAATCATAAGGGTGTCAGGAGCCATGTGTCAGGAACTGGGGGGCAGGGGGGAGAGACCAAGATATATATTTCATATTAGATCATACATCTTTAAAAAGGTAATTAAGTTATAATGAGTGTATCAGTGTAGGTCTTAATTTGATATGACTGGTATACTTATAGGAAAGGAAATTAAGACACAGACATGTACAGAAAGAAGACTGTATGAAGATGCAGGGAGGATACAACTATCTACAAGCCAAAGAGAGAGGCCTCAGAACAAGCTAACCTTGGGGGGTAACTTGATCTCAGACTTCAAGCCCCCAGAATTGTGAGAAAATAAATTGCTATTGCTTAAGTCACCCAGCCAGTGGTATTTTGTTATGATAGCACTAGAAAACTAATACAAGATCTATATTGCAAGATTTTGAAGACATAGTAGATTTGCAATTTGACAAGAGAAGATTATCTAAAAGGACATGAACATATCACCTTGGGAATTAAACATATATCACACTGAGTGTTAATAAAAGTGAGTTTTCTAGCACATCTCCTGTTTGAAATACACTTCAAAATTTAGAAGTAAATTTTCTTAGTGCTTTAGTGCTACACTTTTTTTGTGTACTTTGAGCTTTTCTTGGTTTATTTTCCTAAGGATAGAACTCTTGAGACATAATGGTTTTCAAAAGCATTATTAATAGCAAACTCAAATAATTGCAGAATCATCAAGATTTATATGCAATCTGTGGGAAAATGAATCCAACTTTTTATAAAAACTTTTTTCTTAAGACAAATCAAATAGCTACATATGACAGGTTTATGAATCTAAGCTGAGATACAGAAAAATAGTTACAATGAATGAGTGTATAGAAATCCTCACACATCCCAGGTGCTCATTGTTATTTGTATTTAATAACTCTGAAATTGATTAATAACTTATTCTGGTCCAAGATACAACAAAGAAATACTCCCACAAATTCAAGGAAATGCTGAGCTTGTTCTAGTGGTTTGGTTTTTGGTCACCAGAATTCCTTCTCTAGTGTTACATGAAAAGCCCCTTTAGGTAGACTTGGAAGGTCTAGACTCATATTTTGATCCATAAATTAACATTAGCTGAGACATCTTTATACATTGCTTTCTTTATCCTCAGACTTTCTCCTGAGTTTAGCTCCACCTTGTTAGAGGCTTGTAGTTAAAGAATATCTCCTATTTCCAAGTGTGTTACAGACTATGCATTTTATTGCTCTCTAATGTCAATAAAAGACGTTAAATACATACATACATAGCACCTTTTACAAAGAAAGCTAACTTTATTCTCTTAGCTGTCTATAACGAAGTTCCATTCCAACATGGTGTCTCTTCTTGTCCTTGATCTAGATCATAGCTTTTTCTATGACTGTAGATGGAATAGATGACCGTCTACTCTTCCATACTGATTTTAATTATATCTAATATGCAATTATAACTCCACTGGTAATGAGAGAAAGAACATGTCCATGTTTCTTTTTTTAAAATTATATTTTATTTTTTCAGTGTTCTAAGATTCATTGTTTATGCAACACCCCCAGTGCTCCATGCAATACATACCCTCCTTAATACCCACCACCAGCCTCACCCAACCCCCCAACCCCTCTCCCCTCCCAAACCTCCACTTTGTATCTCCAAGTCCACAGACTCTCATGGCTCATCTCCCCTTCCAATTTCCCCCAATTCAGTTTTCCTTTCCTTCTTCTAATGTCCTCCATGTTATTCCTCATACTCCACAAGTAAGTGAAACCATATGATAATTGACTGTCTCTGCTTGATTTATTTCGCTAAACATAATCTCCTCCAGTCCTGTCCATGTTGATACAAAAGTTGGAAATTCATCCTTTCTGATGGAGGCATAATATTCCATCGTATATATGGACCATATCTTCTTTATCCATTCATCTGTTGAAGGGCATCTTGGCTCTTTCCACAGTCTGGCAATTGCCCATGTTTCTAAATGTGTTTTGCCCATTGGATCCCACATGTCTCATAGAATGTGCTTTAGGAATATAATGTTGGAGATACTGTGAAGGAAGTATCAACAGGATTCAATAAACAACCCGAGTAAGAGTAGAGAAGTACAATATTCTTAGTCATGGAAAAATCATGGTTTTATTTTGTTAAGAAAAATTATCAAAAAGTTGTAAAGTATCTAAAAGGTTAAAGAAGAAAAAGGAAGTGTTATGTCTTTTCAATGATAGATGAGGCACAGTTCCAGCCAAAAATTACTGAAGTATTTTTGAGTACTCTTTCTTCCAACTCCCTGTTTATAACTGATTAAAGTCTCAGACTTGCTAAAGTTACATGTTCACTTGCAGATTTTGTCTGGTAGCTATGAAAATAATTTCTGTCCAAAATAATTGATAACTTCAAATATTATGGGTTTTTTTTTTTTTGCCTTTTAGGAGATTCACTAGCATTGTGTCTAACCTTGCAATATTATTCAAACTGTCCTTTATTAAATTTTTTTAGATACTCAGCTTCTAAAAGACTTTTTGAACTAGTCTTAGCAACTGACTGGTTCCATTATTAATTAAGGAATTGAATACAGTTGTTGGTATGTGCTCATTTTATGTTTGTATAAAAGTCTTGTTTTACATTTTGGAAATTATACTTAAACAACTTATAAAAGTGGTGTCATTACAAAGAGGGAGTATTTCATAGAGTAAAAGTTCATCTTTAAATATTTTGCTTTTGAGATATTGTAAATATTTTTCTTTTGGACCAAAAGTCTTCATCATGACAGTTTTCTTTTGCTTGAAGCATGCTTGCCTACAAGATAATAAACTTTAAAATTGTAGCTAAATTTATTAGAGAAATACGACGATTCACAGAGAAAGAATTGTTATGACATATTTGTAACTCTGCTTTTCCAATATCTTCAGCATATGTTGAAATTTGTAATTCTATACTAGTCCAGAAACTTAAGTACTTACACAGGAGAGGCCCTGTAGACCTCTATATAAAGATTTCTCAGTTTTGCCTGCTATCTAAAAATGTATTCCAAAGCTCATTACCCAGTAAACTTCCTACTCTAACATCTGGTTGGAAACAGAGCATGTCTCTCATCTTCCTACATGGAAATAAATAAAAATGCAAAGATAATAATGACCAGAAGTTACTCCATGTTATTCTGAAAATTAATTTTAGTGATAGGCACTAGTCCTGCGATTAGATTTTTAAAAATCTGGTGAAAAAATAGAAAAGAATCTTGCATAGGGAAAAAGCAACAAGATGGTTTTCTAAAACCAAGCCCTTGTTTTGAGAATTCGTTGGCTTAATAAATGAAAGAACCTGAGGCTGAACACATGCCATAATGATTACATTTTGCCGGAAAAGTCAGTGCCTCTGGCTTTTTTGCTTTAGAGCCAAAAGTAATCCTCTTTCTGGTCTGTAGTTGCAGCTCTGAGTCATTCCTTCTACCGGAGATAAGGAATAGAGATCAGAAAATAACAGCCATATAAATATAACTAACTGAAACAACATGAAACTGACCCAGTCAAGTTATAGAAACAGTCTATGATTGACAAAAGAGCTATTTTTTATAATATAGTGAAGATTGATAAATAGTTTTTTATGCCTAAAGCTGTTGTTTAATTTAATAAAACCAGTCATATTAATTTGGCCATCCTCCTGAGTTGGATTGAGACTCAGTTATGAAAGCAGCTACGGATCCTTTCCAGATGCCTGTGGGAATGGTACTGATGTCCTCAAAGGCTGAATACATACAAGCTTGTTAATTGGTTAAATAAAACATTTATTTTAGGTGTTAAAATGTAACTGCATAAATCAAAAAATAAGCAAAGCACATGCTGTCCATTTTATTCTAGGTTTATTTCTACACTCCCCTTCATTTTAGTTTAAAAAGTCCTAAGTATAACAAAAATTAAGGATCTAAATTAAAATTCTGATTCTGTTTTAAAGCACTAAGAACAAATCCAGGCAGTTACATCCATGTCTAGTCTGCAAATCATTTGACTTTCATGGCCAACGATGACAAAGTCCTACTTCATAAGTATAATACTTGAAAATGTATATAACATTTATGCTGGTCTATCTGGTGTATCTGGAAACTATCAAATTAAATATATATCTTAAATTATGGCAATAATTAGCATTAACATTTTTGAATGTTTATTATGTGGTTGTAATGAAACTTGGTTAAACACTTTATAACAATCTTTTTTCCCCCACGTTATAAAGTAGATACTATTATTTTATTACAGTTTATAAATAAAGATATTGAAACTTAGAGAAATTAAGTAACTTGCCTAAAGTCACACATATACAGCAAAAATCGTAGGAACTCAGGGATTCAAACTTCAAAAGTAAATTTCTAAACACTAGTATATGTGGACTCTTTTGGCTTCGTGTAGTATCTTTGTAAATAAATCTTGGCTAAGAAATGCAATTAACATTTAGTTACTTTATTCCTGCAAGATCTCTCACTGAAGTACTACTGATAATTATAATTAACCAAGCCAACAGAAAATTACTGTTAGAGAAATCTAAACTTTCCCATAATTAATTAATTTACAACTAGTCATTTCTTATGGCCATGCTATAATCTAGTGTTTTTGTTTCCACAAGTAAATAACATAAAGAAGTTCATAATTCAGGGTGCCTGGGTGGCTCAGTCCATTAAGCCTCTGCCTTTGGCTCAGGTCATGATCTCAAGGTCCTGGGATCAAGGCCTGCTTGGGGCTCTCTGTTCTGCAGGGAGCCGGCTTCCTGCTCTCTCTCTGCCTGCCTCTTTGCCTACTTGTGATCTCTCTTTCTGTGTTAAATAAATAAATAAAATCTTAAAAAAAAAAAAAAAAGAAGCTCATAATTCATGATTTTATCCCCACCCTAATCATATCGTATCCTCATAGGAAATCAGTATTTTTAAAATCAAACAAAATATGTTTTGATTTCCAAGAATTCTGCTATGTTCCCAAATTCTCAGTTGTATTTGCATTCATCCATTATAAGTTCCTCTCTTCTATATTTTTAATAGAAGGCAGATAAAGTCCCAACTTTTTTTTTTTACTGTGTATGTTTTCTTAAAAATACATTTCTTACTTTAGATATCAAGAAAGCATATTAAAGATAATCAACATTTTGATAATCTCTGCCCCAAGTGGCATGGAAACACCCCATGATCTGAACCCTCTCAGCTTCTTTTTGAAGTTTTAAGGAGTTATGACTTCCTCCACACCGGTGCATTGGCATAATACCCCCATGCTTGCAGGTCCCAGAACTATTGTTACCACGGTGTTTTCATGGGCTCCACATTCTCAGCTCTCCAAGGATCCGTGACTGAGTTGAATGAAACCTTTGCTACTTGGCAAGAGTAGCAAGAACACATAAAACCTGCCAGCTGTCAAGGATGTAAATGGTGATTTTATTTCACTTTTTAATGAATTAAAGCAGGATTGAAATCTATCCAAAGACAGCATGTTTGGCCTTTTAAAGGAAAAAAAAAAAAATGAAGTGGGATGTTTTCTTCTCTCTTGGCAATGGTGTGCAGTGAGGTGTTGATGATTAGTATGGGTAGTCAACACTCCAGGAAAGCTATCTAAAGACTGTTTTTGTTGTTGGTTTCTTTTACCTCTAATCAAATGCACTCTATTGGCCTGAGGCAAATAGACCCTCCCCATTCAGAAAGAATTTTCTTAGAAAAATTTCTATACCTCTGACCTTTCCCAAAGGCAAAAAATGCTTCCTTAAATGTTATTATCTCTCAAATCATTCAACAGGGTGTGTGTGTTTGGGGGAGAATACCCTAAAAACTATATATTTCTTTTTACTTATTTTATTTTTCTTGTGTTCTTTTTCCAAAGCCAGCAATGAGTGAAATTTATTTATGCAAATTTGATTCACTGAATCACAGCAAGTACTCATAGGAACTGACAAAACGCTATTGCACATCTCTCAAATGCAATCAGAATTAAATTATTTTGTTAATAGTTATAAGGTATTTTGTATAACCATTTAAGTTTCACCCAATTATGTATTCACCTGTATAAGAAATGTGCAAGAAAATGTACAGGTTTGCTCTTGTTCTTTGTACCAAATTAGTAAGATCTTTAACTCTCCATACTTTAGTTTTTGCTTTTTAATATGAAAACAATCTTCTGGTGGTGATTTGGCAAAAAGCACGAGAAAAGAGACGATTTTACTGTCATTCGACCTTTATTTGCATTTTTTTCTCTATCATGTAATAATACAGAATTGGCGTTCTCCCATCTTCTTCTCTGAAACAAATGTACTTTTTAAGTTCTGCCCTGTTTCTCTCTGGAATTATCAACTGTCACTAGATTAAAGATGACAATGTCCCTTTGTCTCTACATTTGTGATTCACTTTATGAATCATTAAGGTCAACCCAACTCTTTTCACCAGTAGGACATTATGTGATCACATGCTTTATTTGACAGAGAATGGATAAAAGAGAATTAGGGAATTTTACTCGCTTTGATAAAGAACACTTCCACTTAGACTTGAGACAATTTATTTAAGCTTAAAATGGCCTTACTCTAGAGGATATAGAAGTCAAGTAGTCAGAGCCTTCTAAGAAGAAACCAGTGCCACTCCTTCCCAGAAAACTTATCAAAATCAGAAAAAAAAAAAAAATCTGGTTGGCAAAACAGATTTTGTCCATCCAATGCAACAATCTACTCAAGGCTCAGCAATGGGTCAAACCAGACTCTCTTGTATCCAGCCACTTCTGAACTGAAGCCAGGACTTGCTTAAACAGTTATGTTACTTTTGCTTGCTTGTGAAACCTGGTAGCATTGGTCTTTTATGCCTCATTATTGCCTTGGTTGGAGAGATTGTTTTCAAAAGACAATATTCCCTTCTTCCCCTTCCAACATGGCAAAGACTGCCATAGGTGACTATGAGTACTTTAGAAAATGTGGTAAGTTTATAGTTATTATCTCTTCAAGTACCCACCAGATATTTGTAACTGCTATATATTGTAGCATATAAAAATTCTAAAAGTTTATTCAGGAACTATAGCCAAAAAAGGGGTATGCTTAAGTTGATTTAAAAGGATGATTTACAGTTACCCAATTTCAAAACATCGAAATCTTCTCAATATTCAGAGGAGTAAAGTAAAAAAACCCAAGACTTAAAGTCAGAAATTATATGTTGAAATGCTTGATCTTAAGCTCATATCCATCATCTGTCATGTGTTAATGGAAATAATAGCATAACAGGATTGTTCTCCATCAAAAGAAATAATATGTGTAAAAACATATTTTAAACAGTCAAGTTTACTATTAGATTTACTATGTGAACAAAGAGGCTTTTTTTGAAAAAATAATTCTTACCTGAAGATATTATAAAATATTCTTAACCACAAATTTCAAGTTAAAATTTTCTTTGATTTTTGGTCAGTTCCTTATACAGATAGGTATTTCAGTTATAGCAATGTATACACAAAATTATTCCTTAATTTGTTTATCAGAATTCAATTATTTTTCTATGAGTCTTTCATTTAAGAATATAGCTAATTTTGTCATTGAATATAAACTTTAACAAATTTGTTACTAATCAATAGTTTGTTAAGGACAAATCATATTTTAATAGCGTGTCTTTACCCACAGGCAATCTCAAAACTCATAGCTGAAAATCTTTTTTATGTTTTCTGAAGCTAAACATAATTAGACAAGTTGTCATTTATAACTTTAACACACTTTAAGGAAACATTTTTTAAAGAAATAGTTAAATTTTGCTCTAATATATATATATATACACACACATATATATATATATATATATATATATATATATTCCAAATCTCAAGTTAAAGTTAAAGTTAAAATTTGATGTACGAATGTAGTTGAGAAAAGATTTAATGGGTAACATTTCAAAACTATACTAAGTACATAATTTATTTAGGGTTGGATGACCATTGTTTTAAAAAGCACAGCATATATATTTCACTCAGAGTTATAAGAAGGCAGAAGAAGGAAAGGAAAAAAAGAAATGCCTAAGTCTATATAGCTGGGAGGCATTTGCAGTAGGTAAGAACATAGAAAATCTACCCTTCTGGTTTCTACATCTATTTTAAAAACTAATCATGTGAGCTTAAATGAGTCCTATTACACGTAAAGCCTAATACAGAAAGCAGAGTTTAGTTTCCTGACATTTAAACATACTTGAATACATGTGACTATATTTTCATTTTGTTTGTACAATGAAATATTAAAGATGGTGTAAATGTAATTAAAATAACACATAATCATTAAATAATACTTAGTCATAACGATATCTAAATAATTACTGTGTCAACAGTTCTAAGTATTTTATACATACTAACTCACTTTATTGTCACAAGAATCCCAGGAGAAAAAGACTATTATTATCATTTACAGATGACAAAGCTAAGACCGGTAGAGATAAAGTAACTTGCCATCGATCTCACAACTAGTAAATGGTTGTCTACTTTTAAGAGTCAGCTATTTTCTTAACCTCCTTAATATTGATTTATAAATGGACATTAAAATGCAAATCTGTTTATTGACTTTACTGAATCACAATTTAGTGAAAATTAACACAAACAGACACATGCACACATGCTTATTTGCATATATATAATCAGCTTTAAGGATGGGCAATATAATAAGATAATGTAATGGAAGTTTTTCCTAATCATTGTTATAATACCAATAATATAATGCAATAATATCTCACATGTATTGAGCACTTACTACATGTCAATCACTGTACTAAGCACTTTGGAATAATTAATCTATTTGTTCTAAAAAAAAATCTTATGAGGTAGATTCTATTACCTCCAACCTATAGGAAAATGATACAAAGACAGCATATGTTTCCCAAAGTCAAACAGCATTAGCTGTGGTAGAACCAGAGTTTTGAATCCAAGAAATCTTATTTTAAAGCTTGTATTTCTTGTGAAATTTAAGAGAGAAAACAGATGAACATATGGGAAGGGGAGGAAAAGGAGAAAGGGAAATAAACCATAAAAGACTCTTACGGATGGAGAACAACTGAGGGTTGCTGGAGGGATTGTGGGTAGGGGGATGGCCTAGATGGGTGATGGGTATTAATAAGGGCACTTGTTGTGATGAGCCCTCAGTGTGGTATATAAATGATGAATCACTTAATTCTACTTCTGAAACCTGTATTGCACAATATGTTAACTAATTAAAATTAAAATTAAAAAAAAACTTACATTAAGTACTATGCTATTTTACTTTTCTATAACTTCTTTACTGTTTTTAATTTCCTAAATTATTTTATAAATATTTGCAACTTACCTTTGACTCTACAATGTCCCTTCAATAAAGTAGGTCACATTTGTTTATTCCTCTCATCTCAAATATTGGCTTTACATTATTTTTAATTAACTAAATCCCAAATAAACCTTGTCAAGCCCTTAACTTCAAAGAGGAAGTAATTCATAAATTTGAAAATTTACTTACTCCCAATCTCTGAAAATATTACTCTGAAATGTGTTAGCCTTTTGAATTTTATGTGTTAGTGTGACTCTTCTTAAAATTATGATTTCATTCTTCTCTGAACTACCACACTTAAGTATCAACAATCTTTATATTGTTTACATCTCTGTATCATTACTTCCCTAAATAATTCTCCAACACTGATATAATGTACAGTCCTGAAATTATTCTCTATTACTGATATTATGGTCAGAAAGTTCTCCAGATATCTATCCCAATTAAATTAACTTCTTACGTTTAGCATATATTGGGAAAAAAATGATCCAGAAGCATTTATTTATGCTGTTAAATGAATAAATTGATACATTCAAAACATTATTCCATGGCTTTTAAAAGCCAATTTTATTACATATTTGGAAAGAACTGCAGGCCAGTCTCAGAATTCTCCCTATCCTATGTTGTATAGGATACACAAAGGTTGGTAATACCAAAATTAGGAAAACAAAACCTTAAATATATTTAAATTAGGAGTTTTAATTATTGGCTCCTTTCTAATCAAGTTAAATTATCTAGATTCAAAAAATTACAATAATCAAAATACAGAACTGCAATTGTAAAAGACATAGTTCACAGATAATAAATTATATCAAATATTGAGGTTCATTAAAATGGTTAAAGGCAAATATAATTCCTATGAATTATTTTTGAGGTATAAATGATCTATAACATTATGTTAGTTTCAGTTGTACAACATAATGATTCAGTATTTGTATATCTAGGAAACAATCACCACAATAAGTCTAGTCAACATCTGTCACCATACAGAGTTACAGAATTTTTTCTTATGTTGAGAACTTTTAAGATCTCTTCTCTTAATAACTTTCAGATATGCAATACAGTATTACTAATTATGGCCACCATGGTGTACATTATATGTCCATGATTTACTTATTTCATAACTAAAAACTTGTTATCTTTTGACTCCTTCACTTATTTCACCTAACACTTACTCCCAGCCTCTGGCAACCACCAATCTATTCTCTTTATATATGAGCTTGGTTTTGTTTTTTAGATTCCACATATAGATGAGATTATATGGTATTTGTCTTTACCTGATTTATTTTCTTTATTTAGTATAATGCCTCAAGATTCATCCATGTTTTCACAAATGGAAATATTTTATTCATTTTTATGTCTGAATAATATTCCATCATGGGGTGTGTGTGTGTGTGTGTGTGTGTGTGTAGAGACAGAGAGAGAAAGAGAGCAAGCAATGCTGCAATGAACATGGAGGTGCCTATATCTTTTTGAATTAATGTTTTCATTTTCTTTGGGTAAATTCCCAGAAGTGAAATTGTTGAATCATATAGTAGTTCTCCTTTTGATTTTTTGAGGAATCTCTATACTGTCTCCCACAATAGTTACACCAATTTACATTTCCTCCAACAGAGCACAAGGGTTTACTTTTCTCCATATCCTCACAAACACTTGTTATCTCACATCTTTTTTGGAAATAACTATTCCAACAGGTGTGATGTGATGTCTATTGTGATTTTGATTTGCATGTTCCTAATAATTAGTGATGTTGAGCATCTTTTCATGTACCTGTTAGCCATTTGTATGTCTTCTTTGGAAAAATATCTATTCAGATTCTATACACATTTTTAAATCAGATAATTTCTTTTGCTATTGAGTAGTATGAAATACATGTCCATTGATACATAAATATAGTGAGATATATGTTTATGATATAAAGATATATTCAAAGAAATGAAAATTATGTAAGTTTGTTACCACATAATTTCTCCAAAGGAACTACTAGACTCTAGAATTTAGGTAATGTATTTAAGGTAGTGGGAGAACAGTCCCAGGAGACTAAGATGAAAAAAAGAAATGGTAAGTAGATAAAAGGTTAAATATGTGGGTTAATCTAAACAAATATGAATGAAGAAGATGTGGCTTATACATACAATGGAATACTACTCAGCCATAAAAAAGTATGAGATCTTGCCATTTGCAATGATATGGATGGATTATGCTAAGTGAAATGAATCAGAGTGTGAAAGAGAGATATCATATGATTTCACTTGTATGGAATTTAAGAAACAAAACAAATGAACAAACAAAGAAAAAAGAGACAAATAAGAACAACAAAAACAGACTCTTAAATACAAAAAGCAAAGCTGTGGTTGCAAAATGGGAGTTGGGTAGGAGGATGGTACACTTATCTTGGGAGCTGTGCCATTTATAGAACTGTTGAATCATTAGATTTGTACACCTGAAACTAATATAACACTGTATGTTAATTATACTTCAATAAAATTATTATGAATTTATTTATTTTAAATATTTTTATTAATTTATTTGAGAAAGAGAACACAAGTGGGGGGTAGAAGCAGAAGGACTGGGAGAAGCAGACTCCCCGCTGAGCAGGAAGCCCATTGTGGGACTCTATCCCAGGACCCTGGGATCAGGAGCTAAGTGGAAGACAGATGCTTAACTGACTAAGCCACCTAGGAGCCCCCAAATTATTATGAATTTTAAAAATATATTAATAGTATAAAATAATCTTTTTTCCTCTGAGAATAAAATATGGTAGAACTAAAAGTTCTTTTACTAAAAGTAAAAGTAAAAGTAAAAAATAACATATAAATCATTCTAACTTTTTCGTATTATTTAGGAGGATAGTTATGATGTTGAACAGCTTTAGATTTTGCCGAGAATATTTGTTAAAATTTATAAACTGGATCAGGTAGATTGCACTAAAATACACAGCAGTAACAAATTACATGAAGAAAGGATTACTTCTCTCTCATTTATACCTTTCATGCGTTGTTTATGGCTCTGCTCCATATTTTCTTCTTTCAAAATCAAGGCTGAAGGGGCAACCTCCCACCTAGTATACCACAAGAACAAAAAAATTGTCGGATACACACCTGGGCCACTAAAGTTGAGTAAATATACATCTCGAAAGCAGCTTTCAGGAAGAAATTAACTGATCTCTCATCTTACCCAGAGATTTTAACACAATTCTGTGAGTATTTTTAAGAAAGCCCTTAAAAAAAAAAAAAGTTAGACAAGCATCCATTTTTCCCCCAAAACTATCGACCAATTTCCAATCAATATTTACTAACTGTCTTCTCCTTAGGAATTTTTATCATATTGGAACTCCTTTTATGCATTTAGCTTTGCTTCAGAATCATCAATTCTTTTCCTTTGGTTTGTCCCATCATAATTTTTTGTACATTTTAATTTTATAATATTTTAATAATAAATCTTCCTAAGGAAAAAATTACTATTATCACCAGTTTCCAACTGTTGATATATTTATAAAATTCACTCTTTCTAAAAATTTTATTTATTTTTAAACTAAATATTAGATGTGCCTATGCTAGTCCTATTTCCTAGACACTTAGCACATGTCATGTCTCTCTTAAGCACCTGCTGGGCAGCCTTTACCTATAGCTGCAGTTCTTGGGGCATCTGGTAAACACTCCCTTTCCTCACCCCTTCAGGTGTAAAGATAGTTAATGGTTTCCAGCTGGTGCAGATTCTGGCTTTTTCACTCCCTTGCTGGGTTCCCTTAACTCAATCCACAAGTCTATAAATAGTTCCTTCATTAAACTCTCTCCCATCAACTCCACGGAATGTGCCAACTTTTTCCTTCCAGGTCCCTCACTGGTACAGATATGCATTATATTACAAGACCTATTTCTTCTAGAGAAAGTAACGCTCAAAGGTGAAATCATTTTCCAAACTTGCACAGCAGATGAGGGAGGTAAATCTCAGATTTGAACCCTCAAATGCCAGTTTCCATAGATGTCACTGCATAAGTTGATAGATAAAGACTGATCTATAGCTGATACTTGGTCTATTGAAAACTTACATATAATAAAATGTATTTTTTCAATATTTTAGAACAAGCAATGACTTTTAGGAAAATATTATATCAGTATTATGGTTTCTCAGCTGTCTGGCAACAGCAATATTTTTCTGAGAGCTAGCCATATCACAAGAAGATCAGGGACATTTTAAGGGTGAGATTTAGTACAGGAGGCAGATATCAGCAAGAGCAGATTTCAAAATGTGAACTTCTTTGGAAACGGATGTCCACAAAGAAAGCCTGAGAGTTTGCTGCTTGTTAGCCCTCTTTACAATTCTCATAAATCCAGGGCAAAATTGCCAAAATCTCAATGTCACAATTGATGCAAAGGGGAACATGTGGTGGTGGGGGGAGAGAGGATGGGTATTCCCCCTCTGTAATACTTGGCTAGTTTTCTGGAAAATAATAATAAATTTGCCAAACTTAATCTGAACTTGCTTGGCTCTGCTGAGCCTTTCATCCATAATTAATGTGAAGTTTTCACCATTACTGTAGGCCCACATGTCTTAATCCTGCTTTTTTTGTGGTTTGATGATAAAAACCACAGACCTTCAGAAGTGCACTGAAAATTCAATAGAGCTTTAAAAAAATAAAAGGTTCTGGTCCTCTTTTTTTTTTTTTTCCTTCTTTGCATATAGATTTTGCAGTCTGGAATAAGACAAAATTGAAGTCAAAGGAAGCTTAATGGGTTAAATTCATAAGAACACAAAATCACTGAATCAATTCACCCAAGTTTATCCAACTTGAAACTACCAAACACAAAATTCTGGTCATGATCTTACTATTTACTTGTACTGATATTGAAGATCATCTTTTAAAATTTTTTAGCTTTACTGAGATATAATTAACACATAATATTGTGTAAGTTTGAGATGTATAATGTAATGATTTGATATACATACATGTTGAAAAATGATTACTGTAATAAGGTTAGCTAACATACCCATCACCTTACATGATTACTTTTTGTTGTTGTGAGAAGATTTAAGATTTATTCTCTTAGAAACTTTCAAGTATACAATACAGTATTTTTAACTATAGCCACCATGCTATGTATTAGACCCCCAGAATTTATTCATCTTAACTGAAAGTTTGTGCTCTTTGACTAACATCTCTTTTCTCCACCCCACCACCTCAGAAACCACCAATCTACTTTCCATTTCTATGAGTTTGATTTTTTTAGTCCACATGTAAGTGATATAGTATTTCTCTTTCTCTGACTTATTTCACTAAGCATAAATAATATCCTCCAGATTCATCCATGTTTTTGCAAATGGCAGGATTTCCTTCTTTATGCCTGAAAAATATTCCACTTCATATATACAGACCACATTTTCTTTATCCATTCATATGTTCATGAATACTTAGGTTACCACATCTTAACTATTGTGAATAATGCTACAATGAACATGAGGGGCAGAGAATCTCTTTGAGATAATGATTGCATTTCCTTTGATATATAACCAAAGGTAGGATTGCTGGATGACATGGCAGCTCTATTTGTAATAGATTCTTTTTAAAGTTATCTGTAGACTCTGAAAAACAAACCGAGGATTTTGGAGGAGAGGGGGGTGGGGGGGTTGGGTGAGCCTGGTGGTGGGTATTATGGACGGCATATATTGCATGGAGCACTGGGTGTGGTGCATAAACAATGAATTCTGGAACACTGAAAAGAAATTAAAAAAAAAAAAAAAAGCAATCTCTACACCCAACATGGAGCTTGAACTGACAACCCTGAGATCAAGAGTTGCATGCTCTACTGATTGAGCCAGCCAGGCACCCCACTTCAATTCTTAACAGCACTATTACTAAAATCATTCTACATATGTGAAAACTGAAGGGCAGAGAGATTCATTAACTTAAACAAGATGATACAAGGTAACAGAAGTAGCAGAGGTAGAATAGTGTAGTTTCAGATCTTAAATTTAGTGGGAGGCAATTCTCCAAGGTTGCCTTGTAATGCTGCACATTATGTGAACAGAGGCATTGGCTGGTTTTGTCCCAGAATATCTTTTCAAGGGTGGTTTCATACTAAACAGCTTTGGAAGTAGAAAATTGTGGGTTTTTACCAAGCAGAGAGAAGATTCAGTTATGGTCCAGGATAATAAATTTTGCATCTTCCTCCATAGAAAATATCAGATGTTTCTTGCAGCTAGTAATAAAAGATTTGAATTCTCTAAGCTTGAGATTTATAAGCCATGATGCAAATCCACTATGTGCAGCATCCATATTGATCCCCTATTGCCTCCATGGAACTACTTGACTACATTCCACTAAGAGCTCACCTGGAGCTTGAAACATCCAAGATGGTCTCATTCTCATGTCTGTTGCTTCAGCTGGAGTAACTGGAATGTCTGAAGATTGGCAGAGCCATTCTCCCTTTCAAAGGGACTGAGCTTCTTACGTGATTCCCAGAACACTGAGAGGATAGGAAGTGTAAGCTGCCAGGCTCTTGAGAAATAAGTCACAACTGGCATAGCTTCACTCTGCCCCATTATATTGCCCAGAGAAAGCCAAAAGGCCAGTCTAGATTCAAAGGGAGAGGAAAGATATTCCACTTCTGGGTGGCTAGGGGGTATGCAAAATACAGGAATGGGTAGTTATTACCAACCATCTTTGCCGACAATCTGCCACAGGTTAAAAAAGAAAAATCTATGTTTTCTCAACTAATTTTATAGTTTTATTAAATGTGTTTATATGTTTGATCTGTAATTTATTTTGTTATAAGTAATGTGTTAGAGATAATATAATTTTTAGCCAGTGAGCGCTTGTGAAACCAATGAAGTAATGAGTCTTTTCCCTAATAATTTGGATGTGTCCTTCATAATGACTAGTTTCCATACATCCTTGTCCACTACTTTAATCTATGTTCTCTGTAATACACATACTAGGACAAAACCTGTCTTAGTCAAGATAGATGTATTGGTATAAAAATCTGTTTTAATTCAAAATATTGAACTCCCTCAGACAAGCTCCTGTCCCTAGACTTCCTTATCTTAGTGCACATGACCAACTAAAATGCAGGAGTTATCAGTGAATTATCTCCATAAGCACATACCCTAATCCAAACCACCCATCATTTCTCACTAGACTACTAAAATAGCCTCTCATAGGTCTCCTTTTTCCTACTCTCAGCCTTCAATAAATCTTCTATATGGTAGACAGAGTAATCATTTCAAAGGATATATTAGATCTTGTTACACACTTTTCTCAAAACATCTCAAGGCTTTCTATCTCACTCCAAATAAAAGAGTAAACTTTCTGTGGCTTATAAGATCCCCCTTGGCTTTACATCAAGGCTACTCCTCAATCTTGTTTTCTTCCACTCCCTTTTCTCACTCAGCACTAACCATACTGAGCTCCTTGTCTCATGAGTGTGCCAACTTGTTTCCAATTTTGTACTTTTGAAATTCTCTTTCCTGTACTTAGATTATCTTCCATTAAATACTTGAATGTTTAATGTGCACTACTCATTTCTCATTTCATGAGAAATCTCATTTGCACTTCCAAAATATTCCTTCTTCAAACAGACCTTGCCTGACTTCCTGCTATAATAGTATTTGTCATTGCAGGATACTATATTAAATGTGTATATTTGCTTATTATCTGTCTCTTCTCCTGGAATATAAACTCCGTGAGAGAGAACCAATTCTTCTTTCACTCCAAGGACCTAGAACATTACCAAAAGCATAGTAGTTTGTTTGTTGAAGAAATGTTTGAATGAGACTGAAGTAAACTTCTTAAATAAATAAAACCATTTCTCCAAATCAAATTTGGTTGACCCTATAGCACTTAGAAATCCAATATATAAGAAATAACACTTTTGTACTTTCAGACCCCTTACTTTCTCAAAATACATGTCTTAAGTATAAAAAGAAACCAGATTTACCTAACCTGAATGTTTTCCACTTCCAAAATGCATTCTGTAACTCATATTCCCATTACATTTGCTTCTCTTATTTTTCATGATTTAATATGCTAATTAGACACAAACCTTTTGAAGTAGTGCAGAAAAGAATTGTCAGATAATGAGATGCAATTTCTAAATATTATCTCTTCTAGGGGCTCCTGGGTGGCTCAGTCGGTTAAGCATCTGCCTTCAGCTCAGGTCATGATCTGAGGGTCCTGGGATATAGCCCTGTGTCAGGCTCCCTGCTGGGTAAGGAGTCTGCTTCTCCCTCTCCCTCTGCACCTCCCCCCAACTCGTGTTCTTTCTTTTTCTCTCTCATATAAATAAGTAAAATCTTTAAAATAAATAAATATAATCTCTTCAGAAAGTCTATACGGAAGAGAGAATAATGGTGTATGAATTATAAGAAGAATGGAAATTTTTGTACAGAATGGAAATAAAATCAAAGCAGATCATTTTAGGGATTCTGTGTTTTGAGTATACCCACATTGATTTCATAAAAACACTAGAGCATAACTTTATTGAAAAGTAAACCTCCCCTCAAAACAAACAAACAAACAACTCAGATTATTTCTGGCATAAAGGATCTGGTAGCTGTTACTCTTTGCATGGAATTAGTAAGCTCTTGTATCTTTCCTTCTATCCCTACATCGAATTTGTCTATCTTGTCATTAAGCAAAAAATTTTTACCAAACCAAAGATGTTTTGCCTCTAATCTTGACAGACTTCTGACACCCATAAATCCATTCTGATTACTCAAATCCCATAGCACTTTCACATGACTCTCGCAGACTTTCTTCCTCCCTCTGCTGTTTTAATAGCCTATTGACATGTCTATATACTTAACTTCTATTTGACATCTGCCAACTTTGTTTCATGCAAGGTATAGTTCAAAAGTAGAAGTCTAAAAATTACATGTGCATACATTTAGTGCATGTGTGTATTGCCTTCAAAATATCTCATAGGTAGTAATGCTGATGTACTCCTCTGTCTTATATCTAAAAAACTTAGCTAAAGTCAAGTTTTTAAGAAAAAGAAAAGTTATCTCTTTTTTTAATTATCCCATTTTTTAAAATCTTTAGCGTTCCTTTTCTTTTTGTAAAAGATGAAGACTAAAGACAGAAAAAAATATTCTTGCATTATGTTTAGGTAAATTTAAATGTTTTCATGAAAAGGGAGACTGAATGAGAGCTTAGCGATGTAAAGTTAATTATGTGTATGTGAATATATACATTATCTGGCACTGTCGAATATAGTCAAGGAAGAAAAGACAGGGAGACATTGTTTTGTTGAGCCACAAAACAATACTTTGAAGTGTTCTCTTTGAATCGTTTTCCAAATATCATGAATGATTGTTAAGAGAGAAAAGGGTGTGGGAAGATAAATGAAGCAACAAAACAACATTAAGGTATGCAAGCATTTTGGGCATGAGTATATATTTTCTAAATGTTTTAACAAGAAAAGAATGATCTAGTGGTTACACAGAAGAACAGGAGTCAATGTCTTCAGCCTGAATTCCCATCAGACTTGTCCATGAGCTTGGAAGGTAAGTTTGGTAAGCGAAACTGCCTCAGCTTTTCCTCTTCTATCCTGAGCAATTAATGTTGATGGAATCCATAGAACTAAGTCAGAAAAAAACAAAAACAAAAAGAAACAAAAAACCCATAAATATATTTTTCAGCTGTAACAGAAATAAATCCAGAAAATGTCTTACCAAAAGAGGATAAGAAACATATCCTCTATCTCATTAGACTATCTATAATAAAAATGTTTTGTTTTGAATGTCTTCTTAGAGTTTTTAAAGATGAATTTGAGTATTTGATTTGAGTTAATCAAATGTCTTATTAGACAGTCCATTATATAATTATTGCTCTCATTTTTATTTTCATATTATTACAATACCTTTTTGTCATTTAAAGGCTCTGTACTCTGTATATATGTCCTACAAACTCAAAGGGCTAGGTCTTTAAAATTTGCTAAGTTAATCTATTTTCTAAGACTTGGACTCAGAATTTCTAAGGCTTTTGTTTAGACCTTTGGATGTCCTTTTTGAAAATAATGTCACATATTTTATGAAAATATCGAATATAGTTGAATACACTGAATATTTTATTTGCAGCTATGAGTCCTAATACATATATATAGTGGGACTTGTAGCTGCATATATACAGCCCTTCAGGAGCCATCAGGACATTTACCGTGCAAATGCCTAGTCATATTAAAGTCTTCTCCAGGCAGCCTAAAGTGGACACTCTGTGGAAGTATATGTCTCTTTCTCTGAAATGTCTTTCAGAGGACCTCAGGTTGAAATAAACTCATGTTGACTAGCCATCATCTTTCAGTTGACTGTCCCAGGAGGAAGATCAAAACTAAGGGGTGTTTCCCTAGTCATTTGGACTTTGAGGGGAATCTTCTGAATGAACTAAGAAGATATTTTCTCACACTCTGATTTCTAGTACTAAAGTAACAATGGGTACTTCTACTGTGAAGTAGAAGTTTCGGGGACTGACTGTCCCCGAAACAAGATCTGTACTTCACTTTTGTCATTTTGCCCTGAGACCAAGTAAAACTTCATGAAAACAACAAAAATGAAATCAGTAACAACAACAACAAAATAGGATTAAGCATGTGTCAGTTACTTTGCTAGTTCATATATGCACATTATATTATATGCACATTAATTATTAAAACATCATTCAACAAGAAAATGCTTAATCAGCAAACACTTACTAAGGACCTTCTCTGGGCCATTACAACCTAATGAGAGTGTTACTATTGTTTTTCCCATTTTATGGTTGGAGACACTGAATTTTAAAGAGTATAATATTTTGTATAAGGTCATTGCTAAATTTGAAGTGGAACTTGACCTGAAATGTTCTTGATGCCTGAGACCAAAGGTAAGGCTCCTCACTGCCTCCCATGATGCCGTCTTTAGCTGCTGAGTATGTTTTTCCAACCTCACCTAGGTCTCAGATATACTTCTTGTATTTTTTTGGAAGCAAGCCCAGCCAAACATTCACTGTGACAATGTAGAAAGGTCAAGGTTTGGGATGTATTTTTTTGCATACCACTTCTCTCAAGCCACTGTTTGCAAATTATTGCACAAGGTGCCATGATATTCCCTGACTGCACCAGAGGCAATTTCTTAATAGATCCTGTTCCTACAATAACAGCCATAGGTCACAAAATGAAGGAGTTACGGAATGAGTGGTTTGGGCCTGTGTTTTTTGGCCTGGCACTGGTGAGAGTGTATAATCTGGATAGATGTTAGCTTTCTAAACAAACATAACCTCTGGTTGCATTAAAGGAGGAAATAAAGTTTAAACTTGTTCTCTTCATTAAAAGCTTTACAAAACTGGCATTTGTTGAACTCATGGGCAGTAATGTAAAATGGGTAGTAAAATGGGCAGTAGCTCTGATGAGCAAAATGATGATAGAAACGATAGAGCTACCAGAGTCATTTTTAAGTCTTTACTTTTCTCAATAATCAGGTGGATATTTCACCAGAGTGTGTCCAGAAAAGGCATTGAAATATCAAATAAGATGTAGTAAAGTTTGGGTGTGTCTGTAAGAAAGATTTGGACTAGAGCTGAATTTTGACATAAAAGCTATGTTTCATTAATATGCTTTTGGGAGACCTTCTTTGACCAGATGCTACCATTGTGATAGTTGGTATTTGCATGCCTCAGATCTTTAGACAAAATTTCAAAAATTCATGGAGGCAAAAGAAAGAAATTACTGATATGAGGAAGAACTACAGTTTTACTGATGGTGAACAGCTGCCATCAAGGAATATTGTGAAGCATAGTAGGCCCAGATTGTAACACTTAAAAAGTGTTAAACTGTGGGAAAGAAAGCATGGAGTGGGGGTGGGGGGTTGGGAGGGGCAGCACCTGGCTCTATTTGTATTCAGTGTAACTCCATCATATTGTGAAAGAACATGAGAAAATGACTTCTTAGCATGAATCTGCCTTTCATTTTCAAGTGCATGATGCAATCTATAACTAGGAAAATATTAGGCCCTTAAAATAAAATAAAATAGTTCATATATGAAAAGACATTATACAAAAACTAATTGTGGCTCTTTAATTTTAGTCCTACTTGCTTGAAAGACCATTAATAACTAAAATGAGAAAGAAAATATACTATGTTCTTTATTCATTGTATTAAAATATGTAGTTTTCAGCACTTTAAAAATTTCCAAAATTATACTATCGCTGTGAAGGCAGTAGCCTAATTAAAAGAAATGCAGAAAAACACATGTGTAATTTCATTGCATTACAAAATGGCTCTATTCTGTACTGACACTAAGCCAAGAAATCTAAAGTCTCATGATCAGTACAGGGTATTTTTCTTTGACTACTGTTATTGAAGGACAACAGATGTCCAGATACTGATAAAGACTTAGATTTTTCTCAGTGCATTTATGCAGCTAAAATATTTGTGAAAGCATGTCTATGATTTTATAAAATATCTACTTATTAATAAACTATTACTATAAAACTAAAACTAAGCACTAGTGAAGAACCACTTATTAGTACTGAAAGAGGAAAATAAAAAGTGTTGAAAGATCTTAGAACAAACCTTCCTGCTACAAACTCTATGTACATTTCTAAAAGAAAAATTGCATTGTACAAAACACTACATAAAATTAACAGGGTTACTGTGCACTAAAATTAGAAGCAAACCTCTGGAATCTTTATAACTTTGTAACATTATTTTTATTTTTTTTTAAGATTTGATTTATTTATTTGACAGAGAGACACAGAGAGAAAGAAAAAGAGAGAAAGCAGGGCACCTACGTGGCTCAGTGGCTTAAGCCTCTGCCTTCAGGTCAGGTCATGATCTCAGGGTCCTGGGATCAAGCCCCACATCGGGCTCTCTGCTCAGCAGGGAGCCTGCTTCCCCCCCTCTCACTCTGCCTGCCACTCTGCCTACTCGTGATCTCTGTGTGTCAAGTAAATAAATAAAATCTTTACAAAAAAAGAAAAAGAGAGAAAGAGAACACAAGTAGACTAAGGAGAACTTACATCTTTTGAGAAATGTTGCATGCTGGGTCTGAGTTGCTGATGACACAGGGTGCCCCAATGTGCTATAGCGACATCCCTGGTAGAGAAGGCATATATGAGGTGATAAATGGAATCGTTATGCAGGTCCATCTCAGAGCGGTAGGCAGAGGAAGAAGCAGACTCCCCGCTGAACAGAGAGCCTGATGTGGGGCTCAATACCAAGACCCTGGGAGCTGAAGGCAGATGCTTAACCCACTGAGCCAGGTAGGCACCCTTGTAACATAATTATTAAACAACACCAACCATCTCAGTAATTATACTAGCACAGATATATCTCCCCAAATATTTGCAAACAGAACCAAGTCCACAGTTGATTTTTGCCTTCTTAAACTCTGGGTTTGTGTTTTTTCCTATGGATGTGGTTACTGGAGGGCATTGACGGGGAGGCCAGTATTACTAAAAACTAAAAATCTGATCTGAGAGGTATATATCATTTGATTTCTTTAAACCCAGGAAATGCCTTCACAGTTCTTCCCATTATACTGCCAGCTTCCACAGATAGTTTAATTCTGTAAAATATGACAGTTTTTGAAGCACATTAAACAAACACATATTGCAACAGAACGGAACAGTGCAATGTTATTTGTTCGGAGGGGAGATGGATTTCACATAGGCTGGGCAAATGGATAGAGTTAGTTTTTGTTTTATTTAAAATCAGCTTCATTAATGTAAATTTGACATACAATGAAATGCACACATCTTAAATCAATGAAATTTGACAAATGTATTATGGTTGAGTAATCACTCCAATCAAGACCCTTTAAGTTCTGCATCTTTTGAGTATTTTAAATTTTTGAAGGTGGTACTAGTTTCTGGCATTCTTTCTGGGAATGGGCTATGGGTTTTAATTTATTATCTTGGTGAGAGAAGAGGAACTGCTTCAGGGGGCTTCTACTTGGCCTCTCCTATTACAACACTCTTCGTATACAGGTCAAGGGAACAGTGAAAGTGTTCTGCCAACAGCCTACTGTATTCATCCCAATTATGCATTCAGAAACCAGCAGGTGGGTCTGTGAGCCCAACAGTTCCAGTGTGAGATGGACCTGCATAACGATTCCATTTATCACCTCATATATGCCTTCTCTAACAGGGATGTCGCTATAGTACATTGGGGCACCCTGTGTCATCAGCAACTCAGACCCAGCATCCAACAGTTCTCAAAAGATGTTAAGATCTCCTTAGTCTGCTGTGCATTTACTTGAGTAAATGATCATAGGGTCTTTTATAAAAGGCTGAGGTGATCACTACTGTATGGACATACCATGCATGGTGTTACAGGGTCTTTCCTCTTGGATATCTGGCTTCTCTTCTGGTTGATAGGTTCTGTGACTAAGAACTAGCTAAGGTCTGGAAACTGGAAAAATGACTGTGATTTTCCACTGGAGTGGATGACCTCGGTCCTCTGCCTACTCATTTTTAACCTTGTAACTACATATCTCTGTCGTTTAGCCACACACCACCCTACCCCCGGCTGCCATTGCAGCCTTTCTGTCCTATAAGGTAATTTTGCCCTGTTGCTTCTGATAGGTCACTGCTGCCATGGGCTTCTTTTGTTCTGGAATTGCATTCCCCATTACCATGAGGGAGCACAGTTTTGCAACAGCCTGTCCCATGTCAGTCCTAGAGAAATGAAACTGAACTGATGCCCTCCCACTAACCCATTCAGTTATTAATATGATAAACAGAGTCACTTTCATGGTATTGAGGAGCAGAATCAGCTAGTAGATTTTCGGGTCTGCTATAGTGTGCCCACTTCTCTGAGCCTTTTAATCCTCTCTTCTACAGTTTGGCATGACAATTCTGGCATCTCTACTCTGTTGAATGTGGGTCCTCACTTTTTCCCAAGCTTCCCAGAGCCATCTTAGCATGTATTAGGACACTTAGGGCAACATGAGTTGCTGTCTTTTATGGCCTATGCCAGGGTGTTAATTCTAAATTATCAGACACTGCCCTTACATTGACCAAATCTTCATTTTCTTGCTTCTTGCTCTTCCCAGCTCAATTCAGCACCCTCAGGATGCACTTCCAAGCATATCCGACACCCAGGTAGTACAGTCCTAGGACATGTGGTCTCTCTTCTCACTTGTCAGGGCCAGCACCTCCCCAGTTGGGTAATGCTAAGATTTGACCTTAATTATCTGTCTGGAACCCAGGAGGAATGCAATCCTTGTAACATCCGGGCCCACTTGAAGTCTCCTCTGAACAATCTTCCACCAAGGGATCTCCCGTTAAGTGGGGTAGGGCCCTTGTGCATTATGCACACACAGTCATCCACATATCAGTATGAATTAAATATATCACCAGAGCAGATTTTCACCACTGTAAAATCCTATTCAAAGATAGAGACTAAGAAAATCACTTATCTCTCCCTATACCACTGTCACTCTTTTGGATCTCAGTGGGGTTGGCTTATTATTGTCTTGGCTCTCTAAATGCAGATGCTATTTGGGGACAATTTGGATGTAGTTCAGCAAAGTTTCACGCAAATATTGATCACTTCTCTCACTACGCATATAAAAACCTTTACTAAAGCAAAACCTCTGTGCCTTGCCTGGCTCAGGGTCTACATTTTGGAGTTTCAAGAGCCTGTCTTGGGCAAAAGATGTGTTTTAGCTTCCCCCCACCCCCACTTATACTATGACAATCCTAACCTTATTCAAAGCAGTGTGTTTGTTCTGATTTGCAAATGAAAAAAGTAATACAAAGATAAATATTTCAAGACATCATCTCATTTTATTTGTATGAGCACATGCACAGGTGCCTATGTGTCTGTCTAAATGCTTATCTCATTAATAACCTGAATTTACTGTAAAATTCTGAACGTAAAAAGAAAAGATATTAAGCAAAAAGGATATCACCATAATACAGAAACTTTCCAGATCAATGTGCTAACTTAATTATCCTCTTAGCATGCTCCAAGCTGAAAGTCTGTCTTCCAAAACAAAGCGTCAGAAATATTCTGGCCATCATCACCTTTGATTTGCTGATTCTCTTCCTCTCACATACCCTTTCATATTATGAATCTCTGAGTCACTTCTCAGTAACTGCATATTTTAAGGTAATAGTTGCAAAAAAGTGTGAATTATTTTTTTATATTTCTTTTAAAAATTATAATATGAAATCATTCTGCAGATGATTGACTGTTTCCACACATTCACCTAGAGAGCCACGTAGAAAATCATTTAACAAAATCTTGAAATAACGCCTTCATTTATTTAACGCCTATTTATTTAGGACTGTAGTCTTCAAAGGGAGGGGTACACAGATGATCTCCTGGAGTGCCAGAATTACAAGAAGGTACTAAAGGGTTCTAACATTTAATATACAGTTGATGCAGGTGCACTTACTCTGTCGGTGTGTCAGATAGTTACATGTCACAGTTGAGGGAAATTGGGAGATCCACAAAGACAAAGGCAGATAAAAGTCCTTCTTTCTATTCTTTGTGTTCAGAGTATTGTAGCTTTTTAAAAAATTCTTATTTTATTTTTTTAAATATGGAATGCTTCACGAATTTGCGTGTCATCCTTGCACAGGGGCCATGCTAATCTTCCCTGTATTGTTCCAATTTTAGTATGTGTGCTACCGAAGCAAGCACCAGACTATTGTAGTTTATGAGAGACCCTTGAAGTGGACTTTCAGATTCAATTATTTAAAATAATGAAGTTTTATAATACTTTATATTAGATAAAAAGTGGCAATAAAAATTTCTCCTTGTTTAACCATATAGAGGTTCACTGTTTATCTAAAGTGACTAGCCCCCTTCGACCTCCATTGCATAGCTTTGAGTTAATCACACTCCTCTGTGACACAATTATCATTGGTCCAAAGATGTCTCCTATCTTATATTATCTATTTACCCTTTTATCTCTGTGCCTTATCATCTATCATAAGGAGCTATTCTGAGCTATTCTAATGCTTTTAATGTAGCATACTATTTTGGAGCAAGTACTCATAAAATATATATTACTATTTTGTATTCATGTATTTTCACTTATGTAAATATTAATATATATTTTAATTTTTTTCCTATCCATTTCACCCATCCCTGTGCTTTTAAGGTTTATGCATGTTTGTTTCTAATTGTAGTCTGAGGCCTCTAAGAGCTGCTACAGCATTCTAGAAGGTGCACCCACCATATTCTACTTAACCCTTCTATCAGTAAAAGACATCTAAATTACTTTGACAATTCTGGACAATTTTGTGCGGATGACTATCTGTACACATTACCTTTATCTAGAATACAAATATAGAAGCATAATTGATGTGTTATAGAATAGGCATTTTCTGTATTTAACTAATTATTGCTAGATTATTCTCCAGAATGTCTGAGAGGTGGGAGTCTAAACTCCTAGCAGCAATGCATGGACTGTACCTATAACCTCACATAGCTACTGGTATTTTTAGCTTTCAAGATTTTGCTGAACTGATGGTGTAAATAAATATAATCTATAGATATTTATTTATATATTATATCTATATATAGGCATAGAGATTATATCTATAAATATGGGTTTTATATCTATAACTCGCTACTAATGAGTTTGAAGATATGTTTCATAACCTTTTTTTACCTTTTACAATCTTCATCTATAAATTGTCTCAAACCCATTGCCCATTATACTATTAAAATTAAGAATTTTTTCTTCATAGAAAGTTTATATGTTCTTTATTTAGGCAAATTCCAGGATACTGTATATTTCCCAGTTGCCTATTTCTGGAATAGATAAATGCTATTGGCTTTTTTTCTATGTCAATCTTGTGCCCAAAAACCTTACTAAATTCTCTTATTTTGATTTATTTCTAATGATTCTTTGACTTTTTTTGTATAGATGATCATATGCATGAACATGATACAGTTCTTTTTCTCTCCAAGACTCACATCTCTGATTTTTATTTCCATTATTTTTTGTTGTTCTTGTTTGAATATTGACCAAAACCTTGTCCCATGTTAAACGATCCAGTGGTAGAGGCCATCTTTGTTTTATATGTAGCCTTAATGTTAAAGGAAATACGTCTTAAGTTTTCCCACCAAGAATGATAGTTACTGATGCTTTCAGATATGAGAGCTTTACAAAAGTAAGACTTTTTTCCCTAGATTTTTAAATTTGTTATAAATACATGTTAAACTTTACCAAGTTGTTTTCTATACCATATGACTTTTCTCTCTCAGTTTATTAATAAAGGTATTTACACTGAAAGAGTTTTTGCTATTAGGATATTTCCCTCTGTGTTTCCAAGATAAATGACTCAATACGTCCTTATCCCCTTTTTTGTTCTTAGTTATAGAATCGAAATTGCGCTAACCCCATAGAATAAACGATAAACATAAAAATAAAGCAGCTTTTGCAGTTCTGTTTCCTAAAAACATATATGTAACACAGAAAATGACTATTCCTTAGAAGCTGGAGAATTGTTACATGTAAAGCAATCTGAATTTTGGGAAGTTGTGGGAGGCTATGACTGTAATTAGCACTTTAATTTCACTTTAAGTTTTTGATTCCTTCTTGCAACTTTTGGGAATTTTATATTTTCCCCCATAATTCATTTCCTTTAAATAAGTTTTCAAATTTATTAACGAGTTCTTGTTCATGGTGCTTTTTATTATTCACTTTTTTCTCATTTCTTTGAGGTAATTCTTATTTCCTAAAAATATTTATGTTTATAAAGCTAAAATTTTTCTTCTAAGTACTGTTTAGCTGTCATATACATTTTGCCTTTCAGTTTTAACTGTTTCACAATTTTCCATATTATTTCTCTTTTGCTCTAAAGGATGTATGATTTTTGTTTTTATAAATGTTAAATTTTGTTAGCTATCTTTTTGTTATTACATTCTAATTTTATTGTATTTGGACCAAAGAACATGATCTACATGCTACTTGTGTTTTAGAATTTCAAAATTCCTTTGAGCAATAATAAAGGTCAATCTTTATAACTTATCCATGTATGATAAAAATGTGTATTCTTTCTTTGTTAAGTTTAAAGGTGTATAAATATCTAATAGTTTGAATTTACACATTTTATTTTCATATCTGCTATTTTTTCCTTTTGTTCTTTTTTTTTTTAAAGATTTTATTTTATTTATTTGACAGAGAGACACAGTGACAGAGGGAATACAAGCAGGGGAAGGGGGAGAGGGAGAAGCAGGCTTCCCACTAATCAGGGAGCCCGATGTGGGGCTCAATCCTAGGACCCTGGGATCATGACCTGAGCTGAAGACAGAGGCTGAATGACTGAACCACCCAGTTGCCCCATCTTTTTGTTCTTTTTTAAAAATTAATTAATTAATTTATTTATTTATTTATTTAGTGGTTGTTCTGCTTGATTTTCTTAGTTCCTGAAAAATTATGTTAAAAATCTCTAACTACGATAGCTAATATATCTATTTCTCCATGCATCTCTATTATGTATGTTATGTATTTTGAAGCTGTATTATGGAATATGTCATCATGAAGAAACATTTAATATTCCCCCATTATTGTTTCTTTTACCATATAAAGATCACATTTGTCTCTTTTGATAATTTCTTCTCTTAAATTCTGTTCTATGAGTTATGAGTATTTAAAGATGAATTATACATGTCCCTTTAAAAAGACATGCTCCAAGTTTCTGACCTCAGTGGTAAAGTCTTTTGAATAAAGATTCCAATTCAACAGTGAATAAAAAATAATTACTTTTTAAAACAAATGTGTCTAGAGGCACCTGGGTGGCTCAGCAGGTTAAAGCCTCTGCCTTCAGTTCAGGTCATGATCCCAGGGTTCTGGGATCGAGCCCTGCATCGGGCTCTCTGCTCAGTGGGGAGCCTGCTTCCCCCTCTCTCTCTGCCTGCTTCTCTGCCTACTTGTGATCTCTGTCAAATAAATAAAAATAACATCTTTAAAAAATAATAAAACAAATGTGTCTAACATGAAGAGAGAAACTTAAAATAGATACTTATAATTCTTTTTTGTTGTTTTTTTTATTATAATTAACATATAATGTATTATTTGTTTCAGGATACAGGTCTGTGCTTCATCAGTCTTACACAATACATAGTGCTCACCACAGCACATACCCTCCCCAGTGTCCAAAACCCAGCCACACCAACCCTCCTACCCCTCTCCACTCCAGCAACCCTCGTTTTTTTCCCTGAGATTAAGAGTCTGTTATGGTTTGTCTCCCTCTCTGATTTCATCTAGGTTCATTTTTTCCCTCTCTTCCCTTTGAATCTCTGTTTTGTTTCTTAAATTCCACATATGAGTGAGATCATATGCAAATTGTCTTTCTCTGATTGACTTATTTGGCTCAGCATAATACTCTCTAGTTCCATCCATATTGTTGCAAATGGCAAGATTTCAATTTTTTGATGGAATATATTATATATTATATTATATATTATATATTACAATATATAATATATATAATATATTATTATATATTATAATATATATAATATAGATATTATAGATAGATATTATAATATCTGTATTATATATCTATATTATATCTATATTATAATATTTATGTAATATCTATAGATATTATATAGATATTATAATATCTAATATATAATATATTATTATATCATATATATATATATATATATATATATATCTCACATCTTCTTTATCCACTAATCTGTCGATGGACATCTGGGCTCTTTCCATAGTTTGGCTATTGTGGACATTGCTGTTATAAACATTAGGGTGCAGATGCTCCTTCAGATCACTACATTTGTAATTTGGGGGTAAATACCCAGTAGTGCAATTGCCGGGTCATAGAGTAGCTCTATTTTTGACTTTCCGAAGAACCTCCATATTGTTTTCCAGAGTGGCTGCACCAGCTTGCATTCCCACCAATAGTGTAAGAGGGTTCCTCTTTCTCCGCATCCTCGTTAACATCTGTCATTTCCTGACTTGTTAATTCTAGCCATTCTGACCCGAGTGAGGGAGTATCTCATTGTGGTTTTGATTTGTTTCAGATTTTAGTTGCCAATAATAACTTAGATGGAAAATTTATTCCCCAGAATAACCCCTGTGACTTATTTTCAGACCTTCACTCACCTTTCCTCAGAGTGATTTTCCCACTTTTGAATGAGAAGAGGCATGCATGCCCAAGCCCCTCTCTATTTTTCGTGTATGTCCTTTGGTCATGCAGCAATTGCTTGTGGCATACAGCAAGTTTAGCAAGAAGACTTGAAGTTCCAGGGGTTAGTTCAACTCAGAAAGATGTAGGGGAGAAAGCTGATTGGATTGCTTAACTCAACTACAGTTTAGACTTAGATTTATTAGTAGTAAAATTGACATTTTAATCTTATCGGTATGGATTTTACATTTTTATCATAAGTCATTCCACACTTGGTGAGAAAAAAAAAGTATTGTAATCATTTCTTAGGCTCCTTAAATCCCCAAAATTCCTATTATGGAAATAAATGAACATGTATTATGATTGTTAGATTCCCAATGCTATTGCTCAATTAACTGGCTATAAAGACTTAACGATGGCCACAAAAATGGTAGTGAGAGTGCATGGTTGATATCTGGCCTTTGGTTTTTGAAGCTCATTAAATGCTTCAAAATATCTGGAATTCAGGGGAAAGATAATGAGAAAATAGAAGTCTAAAAAAGTAAATAAAGATACCAGATGACCATTTATAGCTTCTTACTTATTTATGAATTTATCTTACTGCATTCTATCATCATGCAGCCTTAATGTCTCTGCTAGTAATGGAACTAGCCAATTAGTTCATTATCTAGTTTATGAATTCTGACATAGGCTGGCCCTTGGCATTGCTCTAGATTTGTGGAGAGCTAAAATTTGTCATAGGTAAATTTTCTGTCTTTGTGGTAGGTTAAAAATGGCCAAAGATCTTTTGACACTCCTCCCATGAAGTGGTAGTGTCTTTGTTCCTCACTATAAATTTAGAATTTTTTGATAACAGATGTGTCTCTTGGAACATTCGTTCTTAGAACCCTGAGTCACCAATATGAGTAGTCTGACACTCCCATGCTATGAGGAATTTCGAGCTAGTCACATGGAGAGGCCATTGGAGAAGAATGGAGGAATCTTGGGGACAGAAAGAACCAATGTGGCACTATAAAGCCATCTCTATTCAACTGTTAGAGTTACCCAATTTGAGGCCCCAGACATCCTGGAAAGAGACCTATCACCCTTGCTGTTCTCTGCCTAAATTCTTCACCTTCAAAATCATGACCATAATAAAATAGTTGTTGTTTTATGCTACTCTTTCTAGGTATTTTGTTTCACAATAATAGATAATAGATATTAGAACATTCATTGAGTCAGAATCTGTGTATACATGTGTACATATATTTGTATATATATACATATACATACATATGTATATATATAATGTGTGCATATATCTTAAAGGAAATTTCTATTCTTTTTTTTAATAAACATATAATGTATTTTTATTCCCAGGGGTACAGGTCTGTGAATCGCCAGGTTTACACATTTCACAGCACTCATCATAGCACATACCCTCCCCAATGTCCATTTCCCCACCACCCTCTCCCGTCCCCCCTCCCCCCAGCAACCCTCAGTCTGTTTTTTGAGATTGAGTCTTTTATGGTTTGTCTCCCTCCCAATCCCATCTTTTCATTTTTTCTTTTCCTACCTCCCCCCAGCCCCCCCGCCTTGCATCTCCACTTCCTCATATCAAAGAGATCATATGATAGTTGTCTTTCTCCGATTGACTTATTTCGCTAAGCATGATACCCTCTAGTTCCATCCATGTCGTCGCAAATGGCAAGATTTCATCTCTTTTGATGGCTGCGTAGTATTCCATTGTGTATATATACCACTTCTTCTTTATCCATTCATCTGTTGATGGACATCTAGGCTCTTTCCACAGTTTGGCTATTGCGGACATTGCTGTTATAAACATTTGGGTGCACGTGCCCCTTCGGAGCACCACGTTTGTATCTTTAGGATATATACCCAGTAGTGCAATTGCTGGGTCGTAGGGTAGCTCTATTTTCAGTTTTTTGAGGAACCTCCACACTGTTTTCCAGAGTGGTTGCACCAGCTTGCATTCCCATCAGCAGTGTAGGAGGGTTCCCCTCTCTCCGCATCCTCGCCAGCATCTGTCATTTCTTGACTTGTTAATTTTAGCCATTCTGACTGGTATGAGGTGGTATCTCATTGTGGTTTTGATTTGCATTTCCCTGATGCCGAGTGATGTGGAGCATTTTTTCATGTGTCTGTTGGCCATCTGGATGTCTTCTTTGCAGAAATGTCTGTTCATGTCCTCTGCCCATTTCTTGACTGGATTATTTGTTCTTTGGGTATTGAGTTTGATAAGCTCTTTATAGATTTTGGATACTAGCCCTTTATCTGATATGTCGTTTGTCTTCTGTCAGTTGTCTTTTGGTTTTGTTAACTGTTTCCTCTGCTGTGCAAAAGCTTTTGATCTTGATGAAATCCCAATAGTTCATTTTTGCCCTTGCTTCTGTTGCCTTTGGTGATGTTTGTAGGAAGAAGTTGCTGCAGTTGAGGTCAAAGAGATTGCTGCCTGCATTCTCCTCAAGGATTTTGATAGATTCCTTTCTCACATTGAGGTCCCTCATCCATTTTGAGTCTATTTTCGTGTGTGGTGTAAGGAAATAGTCCACTTTCATTTTTCTGCATGTGGCTGTCCAATTTTCCCAGCACCAGTTGTTGAAGAGGCTGTCTTTTTTCCATTGGATATTCTTTCCTGCTTTGTCGAAGATTAGTTGACCATAGAGTTGAGGGTCTATTTCTGGGTTCTCTATTATGTTCCATTGATCTATATGTCTGTTTTTGTGCCAGTACCATACTGTCTTGATGATGACAGCTTTGTAATAGAGCTTGAAGTCTGGAATTGTGATGCCACCGACGTTGGCTTTCTTTTTCAATATTCCTTTGGCTATTCGAGGTCTTTTCTGGTTCCATATAAATTTTAGGATTATTTGTTCTATTTCTTTAAAAAAAATGGGTGGGATTTTGATAGGTATTGCATTAAATGTGTAGATTGCTTTAGGTAGAATAGACATTTTCACAATATTTGTTCTTCCAATCCATGAGCATGGAATATTTTTCCATTTCTTTGTGTCTTCCTCAATTTCTTTCATGAGTACTTTATAGTTTTCTGAGTATAGATTCTTTGCCTCTTTGGTTAGATTTATTCCTAGGTGTCTTATGGTTTTGGGTGCGATTGTAAATGGGACTGACTCCTCAATTTCTCTTTCTTCTGTCTTGTTGTTAGTGTAAAGAAATGCGACTGATTTCTGTGCATTGACTTTATATCCTGACACTTTACTGAATTCCTGTACAAGTTCTAGCAGTTTTGGAGTGGAGCCTTTTGGGTTTTCCACATAGAATATCATATCATCTGCAAAGAGTGATAGTTTGACTTCTTCTTTGCCAATTTGGATGCCTTTAATTTCTTTTTGTTGTCTGATTGCTGAGGCTAGGACTTCTAGTACAATGTTGAATAGCAGTGGTGATAATGGACATCCTTGCCGTGTTCCTGACCTTAGCAGAAAAGCTTTCAGTTTTTCTCCATTGAGAATGATATTTGCAGTGGGTTTTTCTAGATGGCTTTGATAATACTGAGGTATGTGCCTTCTATCCCTACACTTTGAAGAGTTTTAATCAGGAAGGGATGCTGCACTTTGTCAAATGCTTTTTCAGCATCTATTGAGAGAGTCATATTGTTCTTATTCTTTCTTTTATTAATGTATTGTATCACATTGATGGATTTGCGGATGTTGAACCAACCTTGCAGCCCTGGAGTAAATCCCACTTGGTCGTGGTGAATAATCCTTTTAATGTACTGTTGGATCCTATTGGCCAGTATTTTGGTGAGAATTTTCACATCTGTGTTCATCAAGGACATTGGTCTGTAATTCTCTTTTTTGGTGGGATCCTTGTCTGGTTTTGGGATCAAGGTGATGCTGGCCTCATAAAATGAGTTTGGAAGTGTTCCTTCCATTTCTATTTTTTGGAACAGTTCCAGGAGGATAGGAATTAATTCTTCTTTAAATGTTTGGTAGAATTCCCCTGGGAAGCCGTCTGGTCCTGGACTTTTGTTTGTTTGGAGATTTTTGATGACTGTTTCAATCTCCTTACTGGTTATAGGTCTGTTCAGGCTATCTATTTCTTCCTGCTTCAGTTGTGGAAGTTTATGTGTCTCTAGAAATGTATCCATTTCTTCCAGATTGTCAAATTTGTTGGCATAGAGTTGCTCATAGTATGTTCTTATAATTGTTTGTATTTCTTTGGTGTTGGTTGTGATCTCTCCTCTTTCATTCATGATTTTATTTATTTGGGTCCTTTCTCTTTTCTTTTTGATAAGTCTGGCCAGGGGTCTATCAATCTTATTAATTCTTTCAAAGAACCAGCTCCTAGTTTTGTTGATTTGTTCTATTGTTTTTTTAGTTTCTATTTCATTGATTTCTGCTCTAATCTTTATGATTTCTCTTTTCCTGCTGGGTTTAGGCTTTCTTTGTTGTTCTCTCTCCAGCTCCTTTAGGTGTAGGATTAGGTTGTGTATTTGAGACCTTTCTTGTTTCTTGAGAAAGGCTTGCACCGCTATATATTTTCCTCTCAGGACTGCCTTTGTTGTGTCCCACAGATTTTGAACCATTGTGTTTTCATTATCATTTGTTTCCATGAATTTTTTCAATTCTTCTTTAATTTCCTGGTTGACCCATTCATTTTTTAGAAGGATGGTGTTTAGTCTCCATGTATTTGCGTTCTTTCCAAATTTCCTCTTGTGATTGAGTTCTAGCTTCAGAGCATTGTGGTCTGAAAATATGCAGGGAATGATCTCAATCTTTTGGTACCGATTGAGACCTGATTTATGACCCAGGATGTGGTCTATTCTGGAGAATGTTCCATGTGTACTAGAGAAGAATGTATATTCTGTTGCTTTGGGATGGAATGTTCTGAATATATCTGCGATGTCCATATGGTCCAGTGTGTCATTTAAGGCCTTTATTTCCTTGTTGACCTTTTGCTTAGATGATCTGTCCATTTCAGTGAGGGGAGTGTTAAAGTCCCCTGCTATTATTGTATTACTGTCGATGTATTTCTTTGATTTTGTTATTAATTGGTTTATATAGTTGGCTGCTCCCATGTTAGGGGCATAGATATTTAAGATTGTTAGGTCTTCTTGTTGGACAGACCCTTTGAGTATGATATAGTGTCCTTCCTCATCTCTTATTATAGTCTTTGGCTTAAAATCTAATTGATCTGAACTAAGGATTGCCACCCCAGCTTTCTTCTGGTGTCCATTAGCATGGTACATTGTTTTCCACCCCCTCACTTTAAATCTGGAGGTGTCTTCAGGTCTAAAATGAGTTTCTTGTAGGCGGCATATGGATGGGTTTTGTTTTTTTATCTATTCTGATACCCTGTGTCTTTTGATTGGGGCATTTAGCCCATTAACATTCAGGGTAACTATTGAGAGATGTGAATTTAGTGCCATTGTATTGCCTGTAAGGTGGCTGGTACTGTATATTGTCTCTGTTTCTTTCTGATCTACTACTTTTAGGGTCTCTCTTTGCTTAGAGGACCCCTTTCAATATTTCCTGTAGAGCTGGTTTGGTGTTTGCAAATTCTTTCAGCTTTTGTTTGTCCTGGAAGCTCTTTGTCTCTCCTTCTATTTTCAATGATAGCCTAGCCAGATATAGTATTCTTGGCTGCATGTTTTTCTTGTTTAGTGCTCTGAATATATCATGCCAGTTCTTTCTGGCCTGCCAGGTCTCTGTGGATAGGTCCACTGCCAATGTAATGTTTTTACCCTTGTATGTTACAGACTTCTTTTCCCGGCCTGCTTTCAGGATTTTCTCTTTGTCACTAAGACTTGTAAATTTTACTATCAGGTGACGGTGTGTGGACCTATTTTTATTGATTTTGAGGGGCATTCTTAGCATCTCCTGGATTTTTTTTTTAATTTTTTATTTGACAGAGAGAGAAATCACAAGTAGGCAGAGAGGCAGGCAGATAGGAAGGGAGAAGCAGGCTCCCTGCTGAGCAGAGAGCCCGATGTGGGGCTCGATCCCAGGACCCTGGGATCATGACCCGAGCCGAAGGCAGAGGCTTAACCCACTGAGCCACCCAGGTGCCCCAGCATCTCCTGGATTTTGATGTTTGTTCCCTTTGCCATATTAGGGAAATTCTCTCCAATAATTGTCTCCAATATACCTTCTGCTCCCCTCTCTCTTTCTTCTTCTTCTGGAATCCCAATTATTCTAATGTTGTGTCATCTTATGGTGTCGCTTATCTCTCGAATTCTCTCCTCGTGGTCCAGTATTTGTTTGTCTCTCTTTTGCTCAGCTTCTTTATTCTCTGGCATTTGGTCTTCTATGTCACTAATTCTTTCTTCTGCCTCATTTATCCTAGCAGTGAGAGCTTCCATTTTTGATTGCACCTCATTAATAGCTTTTCTGATTTCAACTTGGTTAGATTTTAGTTCTTTTATTTCTCCAGAAAGGGCTTTTATCTCTCCGGAGAGGATTTCTCTAATATCTTCTACGCCTTTTTCGAGCCTGGCTAGAACCTTGAGAATTGTCATTCTGAACTCTAGATCTGTCATGTTACCAATGTCCATATTGATTAGGTCTCCAGCCTTGGTACGGCCTCTTGTTCTTTTTTTTGAGGTGAGTTTTTCCGCCTTGTCATTTTGTCCAGATAAGATTTGCTTTCTCCTGCTGTGGAATTCCGCTGTTCTTGGTGACTGAAGTTGGTTTTGGATGGGTTTCTTGTTGATCTTCTGGGGGAGGGGCCTGTTGTAGTGATTCTCAAGTGTCTTTGCAGCAGGCGGAATTGCACTGCCCTTCCCAGGGGCCGGGCTAAGTAATCCGCTCGGGTTTGCCTTCGGGAGCTTTTGTTCCCTGAGCACTTTCCATAGAGTTCTGGAGGACAGGTATGAAGATGGCGGCCTCCCAATCTCTCGGCCCAGAGGAGCCGAGAACTTGGGGTTCCGCTCCTCAATGCGCCCTCAGATAGAAGCACCCAACCACCTCGCCTCCCTGGCATGTGGTCACGCCTTGAGGAAAGCAGTCAATTGCTGGAACCTGAGAAAAGTGCCCAGTCGCTTCTGTCTCTGTGTCCTCCGGCCGTGCTCCGAGCCCAGCCAGCCTGTGACTGACACAAGGTAACCCTGGGCTGAGAGCTCACTCCTCGGCTTTGTCGCTGTAGCCGGCTTCCCCGCTCTAATACCTGTGAGCTGTGCGGCACTCAGACACCCCCGGTCCTTCTGTGACCCCACAGGACCTGGGGTTATGCTGACCCCTCCAGGGTTTCCCTCCGGTTTAGCCTCTGGAGTGATGCCTCCCAGTGGAGCAGACTTTTAAAAGTCCCGATTTTGTGCTCCGTTACTCCGTTGCTTGCCGGGAGCTGGCCCCTCCCCCCGCGGTCTATCTTCCCGTCGCTTTGGATTCACTTCTCCACAGGTCCTTCCTTTCAGAAAGTGATCAATTTTCTGTTTCTAGAATTGTTGCTCTTCTTCTCTTCGATTTCCCGTTGGATTTGTAGGTGTTCACAATGGTTAGATAAGCTATCTAGCTGATCTCCTGCTACCTGATATCGTCTCAGCCTGCTACTTCTCCGCCATCTTGACTCCTCCTCCTTAAAGGAAATTTCTAAATAAACTTCAATTATCCACTCAATTTTAAAGTTATAATTTATATCATGCATGTACATACTGTTGTAATTTTCAAAGATATTATATTGTCATTGAATTACCTAGTATTCCCATTTGATAAATATCTGAAATCAAACTGGTATGCCAACTAAAATTAAAGAAAAAGTCAGGCTTCCCAATTCTCCATATGATGGTCTTTCCATCAAACTTCATTGTTTTATTCTTCTTTTATGTTTTATAAATGTCATGCATTTTTAGAAGGGGCCAGTCTAAAAGACACTGATTCAGAAACCTTGATTCTGTCTGAAAGTGTTAACCATTTTTTGTTGCCCCTTCTTATTAAAAAAACTATCATTATAAACAATAATGGATTTTACCAGAAAAATTTTTGGAAAAATTAATTTTAATTACATGAGCAATTTATAACATTATAACAAAGGATAGTGTTCTGTAAAGCATTTATATGAATGTACATATTATTTCTAATGCTGAAAGTCCTTACTTGGAAAAAAAAAAAAAAGGCTACAACATGATTTTAATAGGAATATTCCAGAAATTTGTGCATCCTTTAACATATCTATGACAAAAAGAGGAAAAAACTAAGTTATTAAGAAAGCATACCTAAGTAGAAAATGAGCTAAATGTCTTAATTATGCAGACATTCTCTTCATTTAAAGGTGGAATTATAGAAGCAGGGACACATGTCCAACAACAAGAAGTACATTTGGAGGATTTAATTCTCATCGAGAAGTGACTTTAATTCTAAGTGGGCGAGGGCTCTCTTTTCTAAGATCAGACGTGGTGCTAACGAGTAACTCTTCCTCCTGCTGCTTAGTTCTGAGTTTCAAAAGATTACCAGGTGTCTTTTACCAGTGTATGGAAAGCAAAGGATTTTTGCCTCAACTAAATGGTACTTTTCCAATCTATTTATATGAGGGATTTAGGCATTGAAGTTGCGGACACACTTTAATAGGTGTAACTGGATTTTCATTTTTAATTTAAAAATGCACCTTTTCAGCTGTCCTCTGAACAGTGACTCATGGGGTTTTGATCTGTTAGAACGTAAGAATGTAAAAAGTGTCCAGGCTAGCCATTTCTAACTTACTATGTTGCTGCTTTAGGTCGTCCTGCAAACAGACTGTCCATCCATCCTCTTGAGACGGGGATTGCATCCCTCTGTGATTACTCTGAATGGCCACTAAAGGTCACTCTTACTCCATTTTCTTGGTCCAGTTTTGAAACCTGAGTCCAGGTATTACAATCTGTGAAAAACCCATTTTTGCACTAGAAATGGGTGCATTTGGGATAGAATTTTGGGGGAGCCAAGAAGTACTGGTTAGCACACCCATCCAGTTCAGAAAGGAAAAAAACCTACCTGTATAAGTCAGAGGTTTGAAACAGATGGTTTGTGTTACCCACATTAACACATTTCTAAGGAAGTTATCAAAATTCATAAAAAGTTAATTTTAAACTAAACACTGAGCAGATGTGAAATTCAAGACCAAATTCTGACCAAGAATGAAACTATCTGATTTAAAGGAGAAATCATTAACTTTTAGGAAGCACATTTAAGACCTCAAATGCTTATTGAGTTAATAAATTATAACTGATCTGATTTGAATAAAGGGGAAGAGAAAGTTAGAAATAGCACTTGCCAAAAATTCAGCAGGTTAAATCATCTATAAAATTAAAGGTATTACATAGAAGGGTCATTTCCTTTTTGCATATTGTTTGGGATATTCAGGAAATGCTTGTATTTAAAAGTATTGGATTTCTTATGTTTGTGAAAGCTCAGCACAATTTACAGAAGACTCATTTCAAATAGCCAGTATAGATACCTCGTCTCACTAGAAGGAAGGATGACATAAATTGAAACAAAATTTCAAATATTAAGATTGTGGAAAATCAAATACATCATGTTTTTCTGGAATTGTAAGTACTCAGTGATATTTGGCAATATCTAGTAAAAAAGAATGTTTATTCTTTTAAACCTAACAAATTACTTCTAGGATTTACCTAGAAACACTGATTTGTCCAGGGAATTATGTATAATAAGCTACAGTAATAAAAATAACATGACCTAAAAGGTCATTATTTAGAGACTAGTTAGATAGTTCTGTACTACAGAATATCATTCATTAGTTTAAAAAAATCCTTTAGGAGCTATAATGGAAAGCTTTTAAAGATGTTTGAGTGATGAATAACACAATTGCCATTAGATAACTAGAGTTGAATAGTATTTTTAAAATCTCAAAATTAAAATGCTAGTTTCAACCATATGAAATTGTCAATATCCAGCTATTTTTAATTGAAAAAAAGGCAATTTCATATGGTTCAACCTGTATATAGAAATAAGAAAGTAAATTGATTTTTTCCGTGAGTACCAGTTAGAAATGTCGATATGAGGGAAAATTTAGGCAGGTAAAAATTTTTTTTTCAAATAGAGTGTACTCATGTATTGTGAAAATATTATTATGTGACTTCCCTCCCCAAATTTTAATATTTTAAATCCTCATTTACATTTATATGTATATAATATATGTTATATCATATATGTGTGTGTGTATGTGTGTGTTTATATATCATGCCAAGCAAAATATTAGGTAGATGTCAGCTAAAGTCAATCTGTCCTTCAATATAATATGTTAGTAAGAGTAGCTGTAGGTACTACTCTTAGTTCTGGAGAAAAGCCAATCCTTTCTCTAAGATGTATCATGCAAATTTATAGGGTTGACTTTGCATGGGAATCTCTCACTCAGATTTTAGGATACATGGTATAAGTCCTTCTATATATCATATACCAATAATATATCAACAAATTTTGAACAGAAAAGGCAATAGACTTGGCAATTTCCTTTTTTACTCACACAACAGTCCCCACAATAACAGAACTTTATAGATGTTTCTGGTAATTTAGAAAGGTAGAGGCGTTGACGCCACAGCAGATAATTATGTTTAAAGAACGTATTATACGTCCCTTCTCTTAAAAGTTTCCTTTTTTACTTCTGCCCCCACGGGCTCTGACTTACCCACTTATTTTTCACCCCCCCTTCCAACCATCCTTTATGAGTTGTTACTAGAGAGCCCAATTACCCATCACTCTATCAGAGCAGTTCAACTCTTGCCAAGATCTTATTTCAAACTCAGCCTGACATTTACTTTTGCTTATCCCAACCTTCCAGGATTCTCTGATGAACAATGCCATCTTATCCTTTAATATTATCTACGCTTTCTAGAATATAGCTGTGAATTAAGTTGTAGTTTACCTTATCATATTTAACTGGTATATAGATTAAATAAAATCTAGCCTCAATCTTCATCAGTCTCAGAATCTGGGAAAAGAAAGATGAGACTATTAAAAAAAAAAGTTTAGAGGTTAGATAAACTTGGGTAACTCTGAACCAAAATTAGTTAAATGGCTTTTTCTGATTCTTCAACAGTTGGATCTACTGTATATTATTTCAAAGCTCTTTGAAGACAAAACTCAGAGAGTTCTATAAAACCTACAATTGAAAACTGGAAAACACCCGGTTACAGTACAATGGAAAAATATATATATTAAACCACGAATATAACACAATGAAGGAAAAAAAATCAGTAATTGCTACAAGGGGTAAAAACCAGAAAAAGTTTCAAAAAAATAACACTTTAATGTAAAGTAATTTTCTGAGATCACCCTTGCTCCAATTAATTCTACAAATTGTTGTCAGAATAATCTTTCTAAAGCGCAGTTCTAATCATGTTATTTCTGAGTTCAGCACCTATTTCTTACCCTATATGGACATCACACTTAAGGCTCCTCTCATTCTTTTTTTTTAAAGATATAGTCTTTTAAAGATTTTATTTATTTATTTGAGATAGAGAGAGAGAGAGAGATTGAGAGAGAGAGAGACAACATATAAGTGAGGGGAGGAGTGGAGGGAGAGGGAGAGAGAGAATCCCAGACTACACACCCAGGGCAGAGCCCTACTTGAAGCGCAATCTCACAATCCCAAGATCATGACCTGAGCTGAAACCAAGAGTAGGATGCTTAAGAAACGGAGCCACCCCAGCACCCCAGGTTTCCTCTCATTCTTGTCTTGCTACATGCTACTACAGTTTCACTTTCCTTCTCCCTCTCATACAGTCCCTGAGCTCTACAAACTATAACTAGTCAGTCCCTTGCATATTATAAGTGTTCAATAAGGTAATCTTTTTGATAAGCCCAAAAAATCACTCTCGATGGTAACAAATTTATACTGAGCTCAATATTTTTTAAAAGCTTTAACAAATCGTATCTTATTTATTAAAAAATATCATACAAAATAGGCAAGGAATTATTACTAACTGTGTGACTGGAATATTCAATATAATTTTGTCTCACTCTGATCCCTAACTTTTATTCAGTGGAGAATAATGCTCCTCTATTCTGGAGTGGAAATTTCAGTTAGTCACAAGGCTTTTCTGCTGATTTTAATAAGATGCCTTATGGCCACAAAGGACAGCTACAGTTTGGTACATAGTACCACTCCAAATTTACCCCAGCATTTAATTTCTTTTGCAGCTGAAATCAGCCTTGGGCTAGAAGCCAACAAAGAAGAGACCACAAGCCTTCTGCTTTGAAATGCTCATACGTCCCCTCTATTACTCCACTGTGCTGTTTCACTCCTATCTAAAGTGGTCAGGAGGAGGAGGAGAAGGTGAGGGTAGTAGGACACTTCTCATTTCACACTGAAGACTTCATATTATCTAGCCTCAGCAAAATATTAAAAAGGATTCTCTCTCTTCCCCAGACTCTTATTCTGAATCTAGCAGGATCCTGGAAGATGCGACTATTTCCTCTGACTGGCCTACTGGGACTCTTTTCTCATCCCTGGGTATCTAGAAGCAAACAGACAGTCTCTTTCTCCTGAGATTTCTTCCTTCTTCCAGCCCCGTTGAACAGGACCCCAAATTACCCCTCAGTCTTGCATGGCCCACTTCTGGATAGAGGAGACATTTTGGAATTGCTTGCCCAGTGAAACTAAATCAACTCTGGGCATGTAGGTTTCCCCTACACCTAGGCTCCCCCCACCACACAAGCAGTTTGTCAGCCTTTCAATTGTTGTCAAGATTTCCTGGACAAAAGATGGATCCAGTTCAGATTTCTTTCTGTCTCACTTCTGAGCTCTCTTTTTCTCCACCTTCTGGGCTTTCTTCTATTTTCTAGTAGGTAAAGAGAGTCAGTAGTCAGGTTCCTGGTTATTTCGTATGAAAATTTTCATATGCAGATTTATCTCACATATTGATAGGTAATATATGGGACCTCAGTGGAAATTTAAAAAGGAAGGGTCATAATCTCACCTGCCCTCCCACCCAGGCTCACACATGAAAACCAAACAAACAAACAGACAAACAGAAGGTGGTGTTCTAAACCTTACCAAGTATGTCATGGGTTAATTTTTTTTTTTTTTTTTTTTTTTAAGGAAAAAAAAATGTGCTGCTGTTATCCTGGTACCCAGGAGAGAGGGAGTGCTGCTGCCTGGGAGGAATTAATGGGGCAAATTATACGGTGGCCCTGAGGGCACAGGGACCCAGTCAGTCCCTGGGTTTTGGCACTGTGTAGGCCCTGACAATGACTAAGATCAGACCACCCAACATTCAGACGGGTAAAAAAGCTTACAGCACCTTTAATTTGATTTAGAGAAGTAAACGAAGGTGACGTTTGTTTACTCAAGTGTTTTGGTGTCGAATTTATAATGGCTCCACAGAGATAAACCCAGGCCTCCTGCCTCCTTCTCCTATATTTTCCCCAGCACAGCATGGTTCAACACCCAAATAAAAAGGCGTACACATCCTGTGTGGCACTTTATAGAAATGGATATAGTGTGAGTTATTTTTAATCTATGGTGTAAGCATTTTACCTCTTTTGCAATTAAACAGGAAGTGTGCTGAGAACTCATTAAGTAAAAAAAAAAAAAAAAAAAAAGTTTTATTTCTGTTTTTAAATCAATTAAGACTTTCCAAAAGTGAGAATCATGACCTAAACAAATGGACATATGACTTATCGCTGTGCATGCTAAGAGTATTTACTGGCTTATTTGCTAAGGAACATTACAGAACCTCCACACTGGATAGGAATAAGATATGTTAAAGCAGAAATTAACTTGTAAGGAGAATATAGTCATCTTCCTATTATGTTTACTCCAATAGCACCCATTAAAACAGTGTTGCTATTTATTTCAAGTGGAAAATATTGATGCGTATCCCAATAATTACATATCAGAACCTGGTTCCTAGAGTGTCCATTGTTGACATTTCTGTTCAGTATTCACCACGTATGGGACCCCGTTCATAAAAGTTTCTCATGTAAGTATAATGTCTGTCCCCAAAAGGAAATCAGTCTGCTGAAAATTAGAGCTCTTTTCCTAAATGACATCTATTTAATGAAACACTCTAATTCCTCACACTTTTCTCTGAAAGGAAATAGCCAACAACAAAACAACAAAAATGGCAGAAGATTCACCAGAGTCCAGAACACAAGTAATTTGTATTTCTACCTGTAATTTAGAATTTTAGTTGTGTTCTCTATGCAGTTCTACTTAATAGAGACTTTGTTTCAAACTTTCCCTTACACAGAGGTTTTGTTTCAAAAGGTAAAAGAAGACTTTTCTGAACAGGTGTTATCACAACTAAATATTTTCAAAACATTTAATCCAATATTTAAAGAAATAAATATTCCCATTTCATAATCATTGATACCTAAAACACCCATGTCAAGTTGAAGATTTATAAGATTACCATAACTTCCAATCTCTGCTTTTTACTAGTGATTTTCTCTACCCAGTCTTGTATATCCTTTCCCCATACCAAAATAATTATATAATCCTGAGTGAAAGATGTCATTTATTAATAATATTCTTTCTTAGTGACATTAATGCTGTCATTTTCTTAAGGACATTGCTTATTTCTTAGAATTTTTATTATTTCTATCCTTACCAATCAAGTTAACATTGAAAATATGATGTAATAAGGTATTTGAGTCTATCAGAAATATAACAAAATGGAATGTGTGCTGGTAAAAACTGGCTGTTCTTCAGTAAGAACTACCATGAAATTTATCTTCATAAAATCCTCACTGACTACAAAAAGAACTATGAGTGTTAGCAGAAACAAAATAGAGAATCTCTAAGAGGCCTCATATGAAAGTCCTCTGTTTTTTAACAAAAAAAATGGGTAGAAAAACATAAGATCTTATTAAAAATGTGCTTCAGTTGCATATTTATATAGAGAAAAAGTACCTTGACATTTACTTCATGTCACACACAAAAGTCATATTGCCAGGTGTATAAAAGATGTAAATGTGAAAAGGAAAACTTGGATTTTAGAGTGGTGCTGTCCCATATAATAGCTATGAGCCACTGATTCTTGAAAAACAATTTGCCAAATCAATTTCTCAGTCACACTAGTCACATTTTAGGTGCTCAGCATAATAAGTATATGTGGCTAGTAACTACTATATTGGAAGGTGCAGAAATAGGACATTTTAATCATCACAGAAAGTTCTATCAGACAGTGCTGTTTTAGAGAAAAACACAGGATAACATCTTAGTGGCCTTGTAAGTCACCTTGTAGGCAACATTTGGTTTAATAGGATACTGAAAGTGTTAACTATAAAGAAAAAATTATATACAAATAGCAAATTAAAATAGACATTTCTGTTTATATATTTTCATAAAACTATAAAAGTGAAAAGAATTTTAGGGCTGTTTAACTATAAAACTATCATTATATAAATGGACATCTTTAATTTAATTTGACATGTGAGACATTTTACATAAATTAATTTGGTGTTAGATTTAAGAGGAGACAGTTATAGATTCAGGTTCAGTTCTATTTCAATATTTTTCATACTTTTTAAAAACTGAAGTACAATTAAAAGAGTGTTATGTTAATTTCAGGTGTACAATATAATGATTCAACAATTCTATATATTGCTCACTGCCCATCAAGATAAGTGTACTCTCAATTGCCTTTCACCTATTTCATCTATTCCCCACCTACCTCCCCTCTAGCAACCACTAGTTTGTTCCCTGTATTTAAGAGTCAGGCTTTTCCTGTTTGTCTTTTTTTTTTTTTTCTTTGTTTGTTTGTTCATTTGATTTGTTTCTTAAATTCCACATATGAGTAAAATCATACAGTCCTTGTCTTTTTCTGATTTATTTCACATAGTATTATGCCCTCTAGGTGCATCCATGTTGTTGCAAAGATCTCGTTCTTTTTTATGGCTGAGTAATATTCCACTATATAGAATTACACACACACACACACACACACACACACACATCCTCTTTATTCATTCCTCTTTTGATGGATGCCTGGGTTGTGTCCATATTTTGGTTATTGTAAATAATGCTGCAATAAACATCAGTATTTCTTGATATGAATTTCACTGGTACTACTATAGAGAATGAGTACTCCATAATTATATTATTCAATAAATTAATAAACTCAAGCATTTGTCTACTAGTTTAGGATAATCATTATTCAGGCCCTGGCCAGTTCCTTCCCAAGTTTATACCATCTTATTAAGTAGCACTACATTCATTTCATTGGTTGCTAAATTAAAAATCTAGTAGCTAACCGTGATTCTTTTTTTCCCTTTACACACACATTTAATTCATTTCTGGATATCCTTAAAAGGGCATTGCTCACATTCACTACCATGTTTATATATCAATAGGAAATTTTCTGAAGTAACAATCCAGACTGAAGGATTCAGTGATTCAGCAGAATTTGTTTTTCCCTCAGGCCCTTTACTGATAGTCCTATAATGAAAAACAAGAGAAGATGGTAAGAAGCCAAAGTCTCAAAACCTTCAAACAGACATTTCAAAGTTCAGTTTGTGCCATATTGTTTTTACCATGCTTAATCTTTTACCACTCACTTGGAAGTGAATTGATTTTGTTCAAAGAGGTCGCTCAGATGTCTGCTCCGCTTGGTTTTCAGCAATATAGGGAAGCTGAGATGAATAAAACTCACGGGAGAGCCCATCAGAGAAAGGGCTCAAAGCAGTAGTCTGCGGAAGCTCTTCACCCTGGGACAAGAGGAGAGGAGAGAGAGCCAAGCTGAACAGGAATCACACATCACGCTGTGATGGAACCTCAGAAAGATGTGTTCCGGGGTGGTTGCGGCATCACGCGGAGTCCGGCACAACTTCTGAGGAGATTTCAGCAGGATATCGCTGCTGCCGGTTTTGAATGCCATTAAAGATCTGAGGTCACTCTTTGGCGTCAGAACAAAATACTTTGACTCTTTGGTTTTTGCCTTGTCTTTTTCAGCAGTAGAATGCAATAATTTAATCTTTATCTGATTATCTAATATCAATCATAATAGTACTAGTATCCAATAGTACTAGTAGCCAATATATAGCCAATAGCACTAGTAGCCCGTATCAACTATTAATCAATAAGCAACTAGTAGCTAATTACTGTATGCCAGGGACTGTTCAGTGTGCTTCATGTGGACTCAACACCACCTTCTCCTAACAATGCCAGGAAGCAGGTATTATAATTGTCTCATTTTATGGATATAAAGACAGAAGCATAAGGGGAGTTAAGTAATTTGTGCTAAATAACACAATCAGTGAGTGAAGGACAGAATGTGGTTTAGACTTCAGAATCTGTGATCTTAACCATTATAGGGGTTTAAATGGAAGGGCCTAGAGAAGCCAGGAAGATAATGATAGGAGTTGACTTGGACTGCCAAAGTCTGAAGTCTAAAGTAGCGTATTGTGGGAATCTCTGGCAAATTGGCAAGGTTTGGGCCAACTCACCAACAAATCATACCAGTAGCTGTATTTATTAAAGTGAAAATAATGTCAAGAGCTTAACTTCATCTAAGTTGCTTAGCTACAGATACAGATACAAACCTCTCTTTTCCAAGTTCCCTAAAAAGTTATTACCCCTCCTTACTTCTGCTCTTAATGAAGTTCTAAGTATTTTGAAGGCTCAGCTGCACGGTTTCTGCAAGCTCTAGAGTTCCTGGATTTAGTGTGAACTACATTCTAGCTCCTTTGTATATGCTATATTCTCTCTTGTAAGCTTTGAGAATTTTCTTTTTTTCTTTGATATCTTAAATTTCACTAAACTGTATCCAGACATAGGTTTTCTTCCTTATCTTTCCTCTTTGACATATCACAGACCCTTTCAATCTGAGGTTTTTACTCTTTTATTAATTCTGAGAAATGTTTCTTCATTATTTCTTCAAATATTTCCTCCTCTTGGTTTTTGTCTTTCTTTCCAAAAACACTATTTATGATGTTTCCTTTATGGTCTTCTCCCACATATCACTTAACTCTTTTTTAAGATTTCTATTTATTTATCCTTTTCTGATTTCTTCCAGAATGTTCTTAAACTTCCAATTCTGTACTTTATGGATTATTTATACCAACTATTGCATTATTTATTTAATCTATTATACCTTTCACACATATTTCTGCTTGGTTCTTCTTATAGTCTCTTAACCATGTCTCATATTTTAAATAACTTTTGTTATTTATTCTAGTTATGATGCTGAATTATATTATTTGGTCATTTATTCTACTTTCTCTGTTTCCACTGGAATATGAATCTTAATTTATCTGTAGTTTTGAAATATTTGTGCTCTGAAACTCTTCTCCCTCTCTCCCTCTCTCTGTGTGCCTGTGAGATCATATTCCCCTGGGGTTATTGGATAATCTATCTGGAAATGCATAAGGGAGAAAGGAGGTGGATCTTGCCGTCCCTGCTAGCTCAGCATTTTGGCAGAAATTGGAACTGAAACCTCTCTTCTATTTTTTTCTATTTTATTTTCCAGATATGATAGAGAACATGTGCCCTGACCACAAAGCAATAAATTTAGAAGTTAATAATAAAACATATAAATAAAATTAACTTATGCTCGGAAATTTTTAAAAAATTGCCAAATAATTCAGAAGTTAGAAAGAAATCAAAGGGGAGCCTAGGTGGCTCAGTGGGTTAAAGCCTCTGCCTTTGGCTCAGGTCATGATGGGATCAAGCCCCGCATCAGGCTCTCTGCTCAGCAGGGAGCCTGCTTCCTCCTCTCTCTCTGCCTGCCTCTCTTCCTACTTCTGATCTGTCAAATAAATAAATAAAATCTTAAAAAGAAAAAAAGAAAGAAATCAAAAAGGAAGATTTAAAAGAGCTAGAACTACATGATAATAAACACTACATATCAAAATGTGTAAGGCTGCATAAGCCATGATTTAAAGGAATATTATTCTTTTAAATGTACATATTAAAAAATAAGGAAGGCTGTAAATGAATGAGATAAGGTTCTAACTTTTCAATTCATAAAATGAGTAACTATGCAAAAGTACAGTAAAAAGAAAAAAGAGAAAACAGCATAAATTGTAAAATTGAAAATAAAGATATAACTGAGTACCAAAAATATAGTCAAGTAGGGGTGATGTGAGCAAGATGGCAGAGTAAGAATCCCCAGACTTTCCTTCTTCCTAGGGAGAAAAAAATTTAATAGTAATACATAGACCGATTCCTCAACAGACATAGGATATCAGTTTTGAAAATTTATCTAAGGTGGACAAATACTTTGAAAACTGTAACTTACCACATCAGATTCAAGAAGAAATTAAAGGCTTAAAAAGTCTTGGAAATACTAAAGAATAAAAGTAATACTTAAACAAAAATATCCTCCAAATAAAGCTTAAGGCACAAATAGTCTCATTGGTTATTTTATTAAACTTTCAAAAAGTGGATAATCACTAACTTAGAAAATTCTAAGACTATACTCCTAGAATAAAAGTGCCTTGCATAGCCAGATGACTAGTAAAACCAAAAGTGGCTTTAATCATATTTAGTTGATCCATATCCAATCAACTTGTGTCAGAAAATCAACCAATAAGTAATTGCCTTACACTTTGAAATTCAGTCAATGGCAGCAAACTCACTATAAGTCACGCTTCTAAAACTCACATTAATCTTACTTCTACCTGCGTGATCAACAACAACAAAACATACACATAGGTAGTCAATAGAAAACATATTTCAAAGATTAATAGCAATCTATTCCTGTCTCTGTAACCAATATAAAACTCTCTTTAAGAACAATAACTCACCTCTGCTCCTGTGCCCAACACAACACAAAACAAACTCTTTGCCAAAATCTTACATAGGCAGCAGTTTACTTTTTTCAACAAGACTCCCATAGCCCTTCAGTTGTAACATTCTGTAGAACCCTCAAACCAATAAGCATGTTGACCGGATACCCTGTGCTCACATATCTTGTCCTTCAAATTTGCTGCCAGAAGAGCCTGACTAAAAATGAACACTCTTTTTGTAACATTGTTGTTCCTAACTTTTTTTTTTTTTTAAACTACCATTTATAACCAAAAGGTTTTCTTATAAGGCAACTAGGTCCAAATCATGGTATATGACAATCAGAACTTTTGGTTTGGAGGGACATCATATGGTAAAGAAAATTAGATATAGGCCTTTGTACAAAGTCATTATTTTTGTTGCAGCATCTGAAAAATTTTTTTTAGTTAAGCTGATTATCCTTTTCTTCCCTTTTGTTCAACTCTTTGTATAAAGTCTAGTCTCATGTGTTTTTATTTTGCCCTGGATTGTCTTGTGTTGAATATATAAGAGAGTGCTTCATAGGGGAGCTAGGAAAAACATGCTAGCAGATCATCAATCTTAACAGGCTGCAATGACTGAAGTCTGTATGCAAGGACGCCTCACAGAGAAGAAAAACAAATCCATGGAGATATTCAGGATTTGGCCCCAAATTCTAAAAAGAGACAGTGGAAAGAATCAAGTTGTAAAATGCATGAGATTAAGATAACACTAGATAGTTCCAAATTGGCACTGGATAAACATTTCTATGAGGCAAACCATCATATTTGGGACACACTGGCCTTCTTAGTAAACAAACACTAAAAAGACATCTTTTTTAGGATAGCAAAGGATATGTCCAATTAAGGCCTCATCTGTAACTTTATTTCCTTGACCAGGTCTGGGAAATCTTCCAGAGAGCCTTCCAATCCCTTTTTATAATATTTTAGTTATAGATACCTGTTTCCTCATAGTCCTCTAATGTTAGCTGACAACTGTTGTCCAGCATCTTAAATGACTCTGCATAACCTTTGTCCCAATAGATGATACAACAAGTAATTCAAGCCAAAAGCAGGATAAAATCATGCTGACTGAAACTCGATGGAAAATCCGACTTCAGACAAAAGAGGATTTTTCCAAAAAGAATTAGTAAAATTGGTGGAAAGCTGGAGTCCTTGCTGGTCTCATAGATAGCTCTGGTTGATGGGAAAAAAAAAAAAAAAAAAGAGGACCCTGAGAATTTTATAAGCTCCCATCCTATCCAGAAATTGTTGATTATTCTACAGCCAGGTATATAGTAGTATAATGAATTATGTATATTTGGTTTTTGCGCTGTGTTCTTGGCACAGAGCTTCAAAATCCTTTGGAGTTTTGATGGAAGTGTATTTTCTAACTCATAATAAGCCCATCTTGGTAATAAGTTTATGGTAGCAAGGTGACTCATGTCAGACCCACAGAAAATCTCAACGAAATGTCTGGCCAAACATGTAATAAGAGGATTGAAACTTTCAGGCCTACTTCCCAATCTCTGGGGAGAGGAGAGGAACTAGAGATTCAATTTAATTACACGGCCAATAATTTAATCCATACCTATGTGATGAGGCCTTAATAAATACTCTTGAACAAGGAAGTTCAGAGAGTGTCCAGGCTGGTGAACACACTGATGTTTGGGGAGGGTGGTTTGTCTGTATTTCAGGAGCAAAAAGCATGAAAGCAGTCTTGTGGGACTGAAATCTTCAACCTCTTGGATTTTTGAGGTAACTGAGTAATTAGTGTCAGAATTGAATTGAGTTGTAGAGCATCCAGTTGGTCTCAGAGAATAGTAGAAGAAGGGGTTTTAAACCTGTTTAACTAACTGATGACAATTGCTGTGACCACACCTTTGAAAACAGCCAATTTTCAGGGTACTCACTCAAAATTATGCTTCTAAGACCATTATTATCCCACTCCCACCTCTGTAACCAACACAAAGCATGCTTCTGTAACGTTATCACCCCTCTCCTGTCCCTGTATCCATCATAACCCAAGGCAGATCTTTTCCCAAAAACCACATGTCATCAGCTTTTTGCTTTCAGTATGACTATACCTGACCAATGTAGTTCTCTGTTAGTTAAAGAAAGCATAAACTAAGCTTTTTGGTTAGAGGTATGGAGTGATGATCTGATGTTTTGACACATATGTAAACTCTTTCATAAATGGTTGAAGGAGTAACACTCCTCACCTTACTCTGAGAATGTCAGTATAATCTTTAAAACACTCTGGAAATGATAATACAAAAAAAACGATAATACAAAAAACTTCACAGACCTATTTATCTAATGACTATAGATGCAAAACTCCAAAAGAAAATATTAGCAAATCTAATAATGTTTTGCTATTAATACAGCAGAATAAGAAAACACATCATGGCTAAGTTCAGTTTGTCTCAGGTGTATAAATATAGGTCCATATTAACATTAACAGATTGCATCATATCAACAGATACAGAAAAGCCTTTGATAATAATGTAAAAGTACACCTAAAATTTGAATTTTTTTTTGTAAATTAGGAATAAGAGGCAACTTCTTCAACATAATAAAACCATTTATGAAAAACTTACTGCAAATATGATTCCAAATGGGGGAATTTAAGAAGTATTCCATTTAAAATGAGAACAAACAAGTTATTCCTATCAATAATTCTACTCAATATTGTATTTTAGCTCAAAATGCAGAAGACAAGAGCATTATTATCTAAGGAATGAAAAGGAGAAAGTAAAATTGTTGTAACTGGTAGATGATATAATTTTTTACATAGAAAATCCAAAGAAACTACAGATAAACTATTAGAAATAATAGGAAAGTTTAGAAAGGTGGATGGATATAAGATTAATATATAAAAATCATTTGTTTTCCACATGCTAGTCATCAGCTGAGATAATTAATAAATATTTTTGTGATGATGACTATGCAATATCTAGACTGTAGGCTAAAAAGAATGGCATTGAAATTTAAAAACCAACTTCCAGTTCTATATTCTTATTATTTAAATTAGGTGGGCTTTTGTTGTTGTGGTTACTTACTGCTTATAAAACAAAACTAAGGAGAGGAGTGATTCTACCTATGGGTAATACACATCAATAGGTCAATAAATCATTTAAAAAGTATTTCATCTCATTTAGAAATATATTTTAATAATATTTTATGTTTAATATCATATATCAAATCTTATATTAATTATATTAACTAGTTTTGTTTAATTGTATGCTATTATATTTATAAAAACAAGTCAAATGATAACTCTAACCACTCTAGTAAACTCAATTGCCATTCACTCTTTTCTTTGCCCAGAGGGACCCCCACTCTCTGTGCTCTAATTGCTTCTGCTGTGGCTTGGAAAATGCCCCAGGCAGAAAGCCAAGGTGAACTTGGAGGTCACTTCATATGTTTCCTCTCTTTCAAGGATCACAGCCCTGTGCTATTTGGGGTCCAATGCTTAAAAACAGTTGCTTCATATATTTTGTCCAAATTTATAGTTATTTGCTCAAGGGTAAGCTGATACGTGTTACTCCCTCCTGGCTGCAAATAGAAATTAAGAGTAATGTTTTAACATGTCACTTTTTATAACATTCTAAGAACTACATCCTTTGCAAATATTTAATTTGTGATGAAAAATTTTAGGTACAGACTTAATGTACAAGTGTTGGAGTGGGTTGCAGAGATTAAGAGAAGGATTATGAGATTAATATGTACATTTTTATTTGTGATGCTTATAGATAAAATCAGTAGGTTGTAGGCTATGAGGTTCTAAAAATTGGAAGAGAAGTCCCATGCTAGAAATTGATATTTGGAGTTGTTGGCATACAATCTCATTTTTGAGTTCTTGAGTAGATGAAATCACCTAATAGACACAGTATATTAAGGAAGAAGAAAAGTACCTAAAAACTAGTTTTGAGAAGCTCCAGTATTTCATTGTATTTGACGAGGAGGAACCAGAGAAAAGACAAGAAATAAGGAGAAAAGAATATAGGAGAGAAAATATGAAAATGCAATTTGCAAAGGCCAGAGAAAAATTATATGAGAAAGATGAGTGGTCCACATATTAAAAGTGCAATGAGATTAAGTAAGACAGACTGGAAGGAGACTGCTGGACCTAACAGGGTGAGATCATCTTAAGTATATTTACATTGTGATGCTAAGTTTTCAGAGGGAAGTGTGGAGACTCAGAAAGGATAGTGCCATGTGCAAGATAGCTTAATGGCACAACAGGATGTGGTCCAAAGCACACAAAACAAGATTAGCCTTAGATAGGAGAGCTTTGGCAAAACTCCTTCTAGAGGGATTAAGAACAGCTTTCTTTAACCCTCTCTAATCCACTCATATGCCTAGATAGAACCAAGAGCGCTTTTAACATCAAGAACATTTTTTTTTAAACAAAGAGGGAACCAACCCATTTTTTAAGGCAAAAATGATGTGGCATCACTATCCACTCCTCCTGTTTTCCCACCCTGGTTCCAGGGCAGGATGTTTTAATAGTTTGGAATTCATTCCCTGGTGGTTTTGCTTGAAGTAAGATGCCACGTTGGTAACCATCCTGAACTTTGACTTCACCACACTGATTTTTATTTTTTGTTTTGTTTATTTGTTTGTTTGTTTTTTGCCAAGTTTCTGTTCAGAAAAATTCACAACGGTCAGGTTGGATCAGAGGGTATAGTTCAAACAAGAATAAAGTGCCAACTATAGCAGTCTCATTGTTATACAATAGTTCCCCTTATCCATGAGGAGTGTATTCCAAGACCCCCAGTGGGTGCCTGAAACTGTAGATAGCATTGAATCCTATATATACTACAGTTTTTTTTCTCTATACATACATATCTATGATTAAGTTTAATTTATAAATTAAGCACAGTAAGTGATTAATAATAATAACTACTAGTAAAAAAGAGCAATTATAACAATATACTGTAATGAAAGTTATGTGAGTGTGGTCCTTTTCTCTCTTTCAAAGTATCTTATTGTACTGTCGTCATCCTTCTTGTGATGATGTGACATGATAAAACACCTATGTGAGGAAACGAAGTGAGGTGAATAATGTAGGCATTGTGACACAGTATTAAGTACTATTAATCTGCTGACTTTTGTCAGAAGGAAGATCATCTTCCAGATCGTGTTGACCATAGGTAAATGAAATCATGGGAAGTGAAATCGTGGATATGGGTATCTACTCTAGTACTTTTGTAAAGTTCTCATCCTCTGTTTCTCCTGCAAGCTCATGCACTTTAGAGCAAGTTATGCTTTCCAGTAGTTCCATCTCTCTCAAGAGTGTTATATTAGAAGCAAAAGCTCAGTTCTCATCTACTACTTTCCCACTCAAAGAAGCAAAGAAGACATTGGATCAACAGGTTTATCTTGCTTAAGAAGACAAAATTTAAATAACAGCAAGAATAAACCATTGTACCAGATATGTTTAGGATTCATTTATTAACTCCAATGTATTTTAAATCAAACTTGTGACTTATATGTTCTTACCAAGGAGAAATATTCATAAATGATATTTTATGTGAAAAGAATGTAGATTTATACATTTGGTGATGGAAAGTTTAAGTATATAGCACTTGAAGGTTATTCTTTTCTTTATGAAGTAATAAGGAAGATAATTTGCCAAGAAAATTAATCAAAATAATTTTAGACATAGTGCTAAAGTTGAAGAGAATGGGATGAATTTAAAAGGTACTCTCCAAAATTAAGAGAGACATGACTAGAAAAACAGTGAGAAACTAGGTGACATTGTTGATTATTAAATTACATGGGTACCAGTCTTCTGTCTGCTATATTTTCCCCTGGGGGGGGTCAGCAGGCTGGAATCACAAAAATTAGGATTTTTCCAGATGAAATTAATAAAAAGACTTACTGACAATGTCACTCAAGATATTAACCAGAAATTAATAAAGAAAGAGCTTCTAAACTTGGGGCAAATTGAATGGCCAAGAAAACTATGAAGTGACAGGCAGGCAAGCAGGAAAAATGGAAGAATATTCAAGAGATTGTATTCAGTGCATGGGTGTCAAGAACTGTGAAGGCTTGAGATTTTACCCTATGTGCAAGATAATCAATTGGCTTGCCACATCTCATGGATGTAGGTAGAAGACACATCCTTAGTTCAGAGGCACATGATGGCTTATTATTCATAGGAATAAAATTAGCAAGAATAGAATCAATTTTGCACTGGTTCTCCAGGTCCCAATTTCCACAGGGCAACACAAAGGGCCAGATGACAGCTGTACCTGCAGTGGATTGATTACACGAAAGGAAACTTGAGTTTAGGGAACCCAAATGTTGCATAATGGTCAGTGAGCATGCCTACATTTGCTTTGTAGAAGATATTATATTTATTACACTGGATAGTAAAAACCACTATCCTTTGCTCTGGAGGAGATGCCCTCTATCTTTCAAGGTTGTAAGCAAACATGCCCCTTGTTTTGGAGGGAGTATTTCTGTATGTGAAACAATTCTTTATATATCCTTTCATATAAAGATACTTCAGAACAAAGGGCAATCCATACCTCACTTTTTTTTTTTTTAAGACTTATTTATTTGTTTGAGAGAGAAAGAGAGAGATGGGGCATGGGGCAGGGGTTGGGGGGGACAGTAGAGAGAGAGGAAGAGAAGCAGAATCCCTGCTGAACACAGAGCCCTACCCTGGGTGGGTTCAATCCCAGGAGACTGAGATCATTAACCGAGCAGAAATCAAGAGTCAGATGCTTAACCAATTGAGCCACGCAGATGCCCCATTACCTCACTTTCAAGATGTACAGATGTGTGAGACAACCATGGAGGCTTGTCTTCTGACAATAGACCTCTATTTTGTGGATTTTGTGAGAGAAATAATTTCAGGCGATGACAATTTCATGGCTTTGGTTTTGAGAGTTCATGGCTAAGAGGTAAATAAACCAACAGTGGGATGTGCTGCTATTTAGAATATGGAAATTTCGTGAGATGATGGCAAAGATTTCAGTTGAAAGGAAAATAGGAGTTAAAGCCTTTAATGTGAAGTATAGGATAAAATGTATAATAATGTATCACACATAATATGTTCATAAGTATAGGACATATAACACATAAACAGCAAGGGATAAAAAGAGAATGTCTTATAGCTAGATGGTCTATAGCCTCCAACAGAGATTTGAGAGAATGAATATAATTGACAACATGAAGAAAATGGTTTCTACACTAAGCAAGTTGAAAGATGAAGGCAAGGAAAATATCTTTTTGAAATGTAATTATTGTCTTAATTCTCAAGTATTAGTGGATAATTCCAAGAAAACCCATTACAGATAGTCACTGGGGAGCTTGATGGCACTTAGCACATCATCTGATGTCAGAAAATGGAGATATATTCCGTTGAAATGCCCCTGCAACAATGACTAAAAGACATTCCAAATCTATCCAACTCTAAAGTTCTTCTGGAAGGTTTTTGTGTTGTAATCAGTTATTCTCTGTGTACTGTTAGAAAGAAGAATAATTCATCATTTATTCCCTCATAAAATATCAGGATTAGATCACAATAACGGACCAATATCTTTTATTTGTTAAGACCCAAGTCTTTAGATTTGGGAGAACTAACGTCATCATTTAATCTCATTTAACATAGAGGAAATGAATTAAAGTCTCTACATTTGGTTTCTTTATCTATAACAGGGGATACTGACAGGAAGATGATGATGAAGATGATGATGAAAATAACAATGGGAAGAAGAAGCAGGAGGAGAAAAAGGAGAAGGAGAAGAATTAGGAGGAGGAAGAAGAGGAGGAGGAGAAGAAGAAGGAGGAGGAGGAGGAGGAAGAAGGGGAGGGGGAGAGGTGGAGGAAGAGGAACAGGAAGAAGATTGTTTTAGAATTAAATGAGATAAAATATAAAGATCCTGATAACTAGAAAATAATCCATAAATGATTATTATTATCACTCTTTTCATTTTATTACTATGCTGATAGAAATTTCATCTTGTCAACAGATGGACATAAACCAACTACTCGAATCAGAAATTAGGTATTTGTCTCTAAGTAATCCTTTTTTAAAAAATTATTTATTTATTTATTTAACAGAGAGAGAGAGAGAGAGAGAGATCACAAGTAGGCAGAGAGGCAGGCAGAGAGAGAGGGAGAAGCAGGTTCCCCAGTGAGCAGAGAGCCCGATGCCAGGCTTGATCCCAGGACCCTGAGATCATGACCTGAGTCAAAGGCAGAGGCTTAACCCACCCAGGTACCCCTCTAAGTAATCTTAAGACATGCTTGAAATTATAGTGATTTCTCAACAGCTAATTCAGAAGCTACACTAACATTTCCATCTCAGTTTTAATCAGTCCATATCAGCTCAGCAGACTAAATTATTTTAAGGGCCTATTTCCGTTCTGAATTTTTTGAATAAATATATGAAGAAGTTACTATCCCTGATTATAAAGAGTACAAAGTTTGCCACATACTATGACATAGATTTTATCTCTCAGAACACCTTTAGTTGTTTCATGGTAACTGCCTTGAAAAGGATTCTATATCATATGTAGATTCAACAGAAAAAATTACCATGCTTATTTTGAGAGTTTGCTACAGATAGAAGGAGGCTGAATACATCATAAGCTAAATACAGCAGAATGAAGTAGCATTTAATTTTGCCTGCTGAGAAAGGTTTTTACTGAGAATTTGATATTTGAGTTGAGCCTGAGAAATAAAATGAGTAGAATCAGAAAGGAAAAATTAGGAAAGCATTTCAAGCAGAGAGACAATAGTAAAGAAAGACATGCATGAAATAAAAAAGATATCAAGTGCTTTGGAAATAGTGCCTTGAAAACAGCACTGGTAGCTGTAGGAGATGGGAATGCACAGTAAATGCACTTGAGTGACATGCTAAGGATTTGGATTAATCAGAGGTAATAGGTGATCCTGATGGAACCAACATGGTAATTGCATAAATGAATGAGATTTAAGATAACTGGCAACGGTGTATGATATATTTAGAGAGATAGATGTTAAAAGTGAGATTAGATACAAACATAGGCAAGTAATGAATAAGATCAATGAGTAAAACAGGCAATACGAATTCAGCTTGAGAGAGACCAGCATACTGTTGTGCCTGCAGGAACTATGAGGGGAAAGGTGGGGAAATGCAGATAAAGACACTTTTTCAGTATTCAGTGAAGCAAAATAAGTAGATAACATGGCATTGAGTCAGTTTTGCTTTGAACATATTAAATTTTCAATCCCTGTTGCAACTTTATAGAGAGTCTACCACATCAGGTGTTGGCAAACTTTCTGTTAAAGAACCTTATAGTAAATGTTTTAGGCTTGGTGGGCCACACATTCTCTGTCACAACTACTCAGCTGAGCCATTGCAGTGAGAAAGCAGCCATAATGATGAATGAGTGTGGCTGTATGCCAATATAATTTAATGTGTAAAAATAAGCGGCCAGCTCAGGGACCTATAGTTGAGGTGACACTTGAAGATGTGGATATGGCCAAGTTTACCCAGGAAAACAACAAAAACAACTAAGCAGGGAACCACAAGTTTTCTTGTAGAAGGCTGAGAAAGAGGAGATAATTAAAGACACTGGAAAAGAGTAGTCAGACATGTAGGAAATTAACCAGCATGGAGCTGGGTCATAGAAGGGGAAAGATAACATTTTCAGGAGAAAAAAGTTGTCACTAGTGCCCTGTGTTTTAAGACTGCCAAAGTAACTCCATCAGGGAGTGAATGATTCAGTCAGTCCAGTCATACCGATGCCATATTTTCTAACATAATCCAGAATAGAAAAAAAAAAAAAAGAAATTAAAGTAGTACTCTTGGTTGTGTTCAATTAATGGATTACAATAGTTATTTCCCTCCAGTATTTACCACACAACATCAAAATTAGGACAATGAATAGAAGGGATAGCGTGCAAATGTTTAGCATAATGAAATATTGCCGTGGTTGTCACTATAGAGTCATCAAATACTGGTATGGTAGGGCTCAGTTGGCTTGCGCCAGTTTTGTGATTCTTTTTCATGTCAGATGACAGAACTGCAATAAGAAAATTTCTAATACAAACAGCATTATTGATTATTTGATATATATTTGATATAAACTCTTAGAAAATTATTTTGGAATCATATTTTTCTGAAACATTCCCAAATGGTACTTTCTGAAACTAGGATCTCCCCACTTCTTTTTTTTTTTTAATTTCTTTTCAGTGTACCAGAATTCATTGTTTATGCACCACACCCAGTGCTCCATGCAATACATGCCCTCCATAATACCCACCACCTGGCTCCCCCAACTTCCCACCCCCTGCCCTTTCAAAACCCTCAGATTGCTTTTCAGAATCCATAGTCTCTCATGGTTCATCTCCCCCTCCCATTTCCCTCAACTCCCTTCTCCTCTCCATCTCCCCATGTCCTCCGTGTTATTTCTAATGCTCCACAAATAAGTGAAACCGTATGATAATTGACTCTCTCTGCTTGACTTATTTCACTCAGCATAATCTCTTCCAGTCCCGTCCATGTTGATACAAAAGTTGGGTATTCATCCTTTCTGATGGAGGCATAATACTCCATAGTGTATATGGACCACATCTTCCTTATCGATTCATCCATTAAAAGGCATCTTGGTTCTTTCCACTAAATATTTTTGGGGTATTTACCCCAAAGATACAGATGTAGTGAAGAGAAGGGCCATCTGTACCCCAGTGTTCATAGCAGCAATGGCCATTGTAAATACCCAGTAGTGCAATTGCAGGGTCATAGGGAAGCTCTATTTTTAATTTCTTAAGGAATCTCCACACTGTTTTCCAAAGTGGCTGCACCAACTTGCATTCCCACCAACAGTATAATAGGGTTCCCCTTTCTCCACATCCTCTCCAACACACGTTGTTTACTGTCTTGTTAATTTTGGCCATTCTAACTGGTGTAAGGTGGTATCTCAATGTGGTTTTGACTTGAATCTTCCTGATGGCTAGTGATGATGAACATTTTTTCATGTGTCTGATAGCCATTTGTATGTCTTCATTGGAGACCCACTTTTTATTTTTTTATGGTGGAATAGAACTCAGAGAATTTGCTAAGAATAGTAAAAGAATGAAAAAATTGATTCCTTTTTCTAGAAACAACATACTGCAAAAATATTTTCAAGCATTAAACTGAACTGGACAAAGAGAATTTATAAATCAATAATCAAGGGCTCGTTAAAATTACATGTATTTCCTTCCTGAAGAATGTATGGGTTTTGTTCAAGATTTCAAGATTTCTATTGTGTACCTAAAAGAAGACATAGTCCTACATCCTATTTGTGGAAATACTTTCATGGGAACCAAAGGCAACACATAATAAGCAAATAACAATTCTCATCACTTCAGATTCCAAACCTTGTAAAAAATGAATATTATTCACCAAGGTTTACTTAGCCACAACTCCCATTGGCTTTAACGGGAGTTTTGCCATGGCTTAAGACCACAAATAAGGTCCATGTTTCTGGTAATAAAAAGACTGCCCTGTTACTGTGGAGAAACTGTTAAACCACAGAGTGAAAGAAAACAGTTCCATGTCACTGGAGAAGTCTCCAAGTTGACTTCCATTAAAATGTAACCTTATAGTAGGATGTGGATGATTAGAAAGTACTTAGGATAAAGGACAAAGGTTACTTTCCCAAAAGAGAAATTGTGTTCGAGTGAATGGAGATTGTAGATGGGATGCCTAGGGATACTGGCTTCTTTCCCATTCTGACACTTACTTGACTTGTCTTCTTTGGCAAGTTTTACACAGGTCCTCCCTCTCCCCCTTGTCCCTTGTGCCAAATAGGGGCCCTGGTCAATTCACAGCTGGACTACCGTTACCTTTCCTTCCTATAATCCCTGCCTGCTGCATTTCTCCTCTCCACTCAACCTAATACTTTCCTGCTCATATCTTCATTCTTCATCATTTCAGCCCATGTTGTGCTCCTTTTTAAAAATCTCTCAGCAATTTCTCATCCTTATTTTCATAAAAGTCGTTCTCTCACTTTTGGCCTTTAGTTTCTCAGTGAACAAAATCTGCTGCCTGTTCATCCTCACCAAAGTGGTTTATTCAAGTGGAAATACTTATAAATCCAACAGAGAATGTGCACTGAGGAAAATCAGACCTTCTGAATTGCAAGAGCTAAAAATTGAGTGTCTCAACCAGATTGGGATTCAAGCAGGAAAATGAGTAGATATCCTACACAAATGATTAGATTTTTTCATTTTTTTAAAATTTTAATGTCAGAGGAGGAAAGTTTCACCTAGGTTTGATTACCCAAAGCCTTTCCGTGTTTTTCCATATAAATAAAAACATACAGTTTTTTGTTTTGTTTTGTTTCAACTAGAATGAACTTTTGGTATTGTCTATTCTGTGGTTTGAAAACCATTATTATTTTCATAGTAGAATTATTATTAAAGAAATATCTTATGTATATATATTTCATGTGTATGTATCATATATATTCATATATTATGATATATATTTCATATATACTATATTTCTTATGTATATGTTATATATATATATGTATGTGTGTGTGTGTGTGTGTGTATATTTCACATATATGTATTTCAAGGAGTTGTTGCATCGAGTTATGGTGGGACTCCCTAAGGACTATTCACCCTATCACCATACAGGTCCTAAGAGGTTATTTGGGGTCATTAGAACTCCACTAGTATATTCCACCTTTCTCAATTTACAACTGAGAAAACTGAAGCTCAGAGAGTTTAAGTTTTTCACAGATATAGTGGAAGGCAGAGCTGGCATCAGAATTCAGTGTACTGATTCTTCTATTATTCTCTTTAAAATCACGTTTTTTTGTTTGGGAAACAATCCATCCATCTTGAATGATCCTATGATGACTTTTAGAATAAATCATGCAAATAATGCCATTGCTTTCAATGAAGTTCTATGATGTCTATACAAAACAGCTTAGGCTTTCCCTGATCACCAAGCCAGTAACAAATTTAGGAGTTTTACTGGGTCAATTGTTTGTTTTAGCTAATTCAATAATTGAAATGGAAATTACTAGTATTTATGGAGAAATATCATGAATAAATATTGTACCTATTAAATATGTGATTAATATATTGAATTAATAATGTAAAGCTATTTGAGAATTCTTTACATTGGTGAGAAAAAAAGCAATATTTGAATTGTGATGGTCTCCTGCCAGACACATCCCTAACTTTGTGGAGCACAATCACAGGACATAATATGTGAGATTGATATGTCCTATTTCTAAATATTTTAAGGTTATAAGTTAAACTAGGCCCATAGCTTCCTGTCTTTTCCCTAAATCCCCCCACCTCAACCCTGAGGATTGCGCTTATATCCCTAAGGTTTCCGGAGTCCTGGGCTCTGTCCTGATTATAACTGGATTCTATAGATGGATCTTCTAAGGCAGAGTAGGTGGAAACTGAGGCTGAACCCAGGACTTCAGGATGGTATCTGGATCTAATAGAACCCCAAATGGGATTGACCTCATTATGTTCCCCAGGGATCCAGGAAAGACATTTTCTTTCCTCAACCTCTTCTCTGACCCAGCACCTCCAAGTTAAGCATGTTCCCAAACTGATCCTTGTTTTACAATTCTTAACTTTAACTTTTTTTCCATGCAGAACCCTGTCAAAAGAATAATCAGCTTAACATGTTGAACAGCCAGCCATTCCCTGACAAAAAAATATATTAGAAGATTTTATGGTTTAATTCATGCTGATATTTTACATTTATATACATTTAGTGACATCTTGCCACGATACAGAGGAGGAATTCCCTGATCGCTTCTGATTAAGAATGAACAAACAGGGATGCCTGGGTGGCTGGGTAGGTTAAGTGTAGGACTCTTGATTTTGGGCTTAGCTCATGATCACAGCACCATGGGATCAAGTCGGGCTCTTGCTCAGTGCGGAGTCTGCTTGTTCCTCTGTCTTCCTCTACCTTCCTCTTCCTCCCCTCTCCTCCCCGCTCCCGGCTTGCACAATTGCACAAGCACAAGCACTCTCTCTCTCTCTCCCAAATAAATAAATAAATAAAATCTTAAGAAAAATTAACAAACAAACAAAAAAATATCTTGTGAAGAGAAAAGTCCTGATTATGTGATTGCAAGGACAGAATATTGGGCATTTGCCATCTCTGGACTACCAAGAATTTTAGAGGCAATTTAAAAAATGATTTGTTTGTTAAATAATTCTTCATAATTGAAGTAAAGAATTGTTGAAAAAAAATGTGGCTTTCTAAAAGAAATCATGTTCATAACTAGTTTATTCTGGCTAAATCATATGTGAGACTTTTCGTTCCAAAGGAGGGTGACTAGAATGTACAGTTCTTATAAATCTCTCACTCTTGAAATCAATTTGCTGAGTAAAAAAGAATGTCTCCAACCATCAGCTAAATTCAGTAGCTAACATGGCATTTAAAAAAGTTTAAAGACACCAAAAGCATGGTACTTTAACATTAGAAATAGTTCTGTTTCTGTAATGTTTCTGCTCATGCTGTTATTTTCCACTGACAGGTAAGAGTGAGGTTTTGACACTCTTAATATAACATAGGGTGTTAATCTTATAATCACCCTGTCAGCACTTTCTGTCAGAGTGTTAATGGCCACCTTTCAGCCACTCAGAGGCTCTTGCCAATAAAAATAATACCGGCATCTAGCCAACCAGAAGTTATTCAGCTACTTTTTTTTTCATTTTTTAAAAAAGTAACGAATAAATTAAAAAAAAAAAAAAAAGTACCAGCCTTAGAGGCAGAAGTCTATCTCTGTGTCCTACTTCCTTATTTCTGTAGTCAATTCTCCACCTGGTTATAAGATTCAAACTTTTTCTTAGTCTGATTCTTTGCATTACCTTAATTTTTTATTTGAGTATAGTTAACAGTGTTACCTCAGTTTCAGATGTACAGCATAACGATCCAACATCGCTATGTTTCATGCTATGCATTATATTTGAACTATCCAAAGTATTTCTTAGTTTTTCACATAAATATTCCAAGGAAAAGATCTATCTTGACTGAAAATGTTAAGCTTCCTTTCAACCAGTTGGAAAAGGAAAACTATAAATATACAATTAAAAAATCACCAAAAACCCAGGGCATTTGAAAGCAACAACTAATATCCATATAGGTATGTTTATTACACAATAGAAGCCTCTAGAACCTATTTCATACAGAACTTTGAAATAAATTAAAAGAGATTATAATTACTTATATTTTTTGTTCTGGATTTGATCCTTTATTGAATCAAATAATGGTCTACAACTTTGTCTCTTGGAGTAATTAGCTAGCATATAAAAGATGGAGGAAAAAAATGGGAGTTAACTGTGCAGGAAAAATTATCTCACCAGCTGATAGCTTTTTTTCTCTGATGTTCATTTCACTCTCTTGATTTTGCTTTCCTCCCTTACCTTCTAAAAACACTCATTTCAGTTTGAGGACTTCCATTCAGTGTTATTGTGATCTTCTAGGTCATCAAATTTATACCTGAAGCCTTGTATTTGGACGTTCTAAATTAGTGCATTTTGTGTGTGTATGGCTATATGTGTTTGTAATATCTTTGGCAAGGAAGTAGCTCTATGATGCATAATTTTGTTGAAATATCAGTATATTTAACATTACAAATACACTTTCCCAATGGAATGCCTACTCGTAAATCTATGATTGCCTTAACCACAAAGATCCATATGAAAATCTAAGACATTGTGAGATAAATTTCCCACTTTTTATTTCATCTTAGCTGTTGTGCCATTTACATCTTTTGTGTATTATTTTAAAAGAAGCAGCATGTATGCGATAGTACTATGAGTAGTAATGATTGAAACAAAGAGCTTCTGCAGTAACTTGACTGCTTCATTTCATGTTAAGGATAAATCTGTCATCCTTTTCTTTTTAGTCATAATACTTTTAGATGGCTTTTTATTTTTCCTCATGGCAGACTGCACATGGAAAATATATTTCCAAGAAATAATATCTACAGAAATTAATAATATCCTGTTTTCATTGAAAACTAAGAGAAATATATTAGGAAATTTTTCACTGGGTTTGGCTGTAAAACAGGGAAAACAATGAAGTACCAAGTATAGAAACAATTTTATGAGTACATGGGTTGCATACTTTTCTGAGGGAAATTTCCTTTCCAAAACACTGACTAAAACAAACAAACCAAAATTTGAAGCTAAACATCCCAAGTTCAGTTAACACAATGAATAGCAATTTAATCAAATGACTATTATGTATTAATGTTTTTTTCCAGAGACAGAAGGTAGGAATGGGAAAAAGTCATTGAGTAGAAGAGTTAATTATGAATACATTCAACTGAACTTCTCACTTTAAGCCACTATAATTGTCTCAAAAACTGTATTAAAATGTATAAATTAGTCTGGGACTCAGATATCTCATAGGTAGAATTTCAGTGAATTCATGATGTATACAAATAATGTGGTTTCTGTGGCATTTTTAATAGATGAATTATTTTTAAGCAAAAGAAGATGCTAATGTAATTTCCTTTAAATCCTTAATTTCATCTGTGAAATAAGATCAAATTAGATGAGGATTCTCCCACTTCTTCTAGAAAAGGATCTATTTCTAACTTCTCAAAATCTTTAATTTTCTTTGAGGGAGGAGTTAGAGTTGTAAAAGTAGACATTATCTGGGTAATAAGTGATGGCATGTTACTCTTGGTCACTGAGGAGGTAGGGAGTGGTCAAGATTTAGAGTTAGGCTTAGTAGAAACAGATAACAGAAACTACTGGGATTGGTAAGTGACACTAAGTTTTTTGACTTGTCAATCAACTCTGTTAGACTTGAAGTACTGTAAAGTACTATCAAACATGATCAGTGACCTGGGGACACTCCAATAAATGATCTCTAAGACCTCCTCACATTATATGACTTGTTTCAGACCATAATTTGTTTTATTCATCAAAGACATTTTATAACTCCATCAAGTATATATCATTTCTTTTCTAAAGATATGGACAAAATTTTAGTTTTTACTTTTATCTCATTTTTAAATTGAGTTAGTTAAATGGTGTTTTTATTTACATTTCTAGTCACTATTTCAAATGTGTAGTATAATCAATAACCTGAATATATTCCTATCAAAGCAGTATACACATAATTCAAAAATAAAATACCTCATATTCCTTCTCTTTCTTACTGTTTTGAAACTTCCTCATGCTCAGAACGTAGGAAATTATTTTCATGGTCGCTCATCTTTTTCTTGCTCCTGGATATTCCAGTATTCTGAGTACTTAACGTTCACCTGATTCAAGCTTTCCAGATACCAGGATACATGGCATAATATTAAATAATTTTTTGATGGGGCATTTAGCATTTAATACATGTTAAATAATAAAATAATGTTAAATAATAAATGTTAAATAATAAAAAGAAAAATAATAAATAAATTTTATTATTTATTATTATTTTAAATAATAAAAAGAAAAAAATCTAATTAACAACAAAATGTATTATGTAGCTTTTTTCTGTAGCTATATATTGGCAGATACAAAAAGAGATAATTCACAATAATAGTGAATGTATTACAGCATTTTGTTTGCAAGCAAAACAACAAAATGACTTTAAGTTGACTTTACAAAGAGTTGCCCCAGGGGCACTTGAGTGTCTCAGTCTCAATTAAGTGTCCATTTCTTGATTTTGGTTCAGGTCATGATCTCAGGATCATGAGATCAGTCCCACATCAGGCTTTCTGCTGGGCGTGGAGCCTGCTTGGAATTCTCTCTCTCCCTCTGCCCCTCCACATTGGGCGTGTTCTCTCTCTCTCTCTCTCTCTCTCTCTCAACAAAAACAAAAACAAAAAAACAATAAACAAAAACAACAAAGAGTGATTCCATTCAAAGGACATGAGTGTGTTCACAGGATTAGAGAGAAGGCTGAAGATGAACAGCTTCTAAACTGTCTTAGTTGAAAGAGTTTCTGTAGGAAGGCTTGCTTGACAATCTTCCTGGGAAATGGATGAAGTCCAACTCGTTCTTTCAGCCTTGCTTCCACAATGATCAAGCTTCAAAATACCTGGACTTGCAAGTTGTAGGGAGGTGGAGAAGGAATTTCCAGTGATCTGAAGACAGCTTTTGAAGAAGAGGGAAGGCACATGAATTTCATGTTCCACTAAGATGACTTTCAATGAGGAGAGGCCCATCTGCAAATTAAATTGTGGTACTGGGTGGCCAAAATATTAAAATACATTATAGTAATATTTATCTTTATAAGTGAAGCAGTACAGTTTCTCACCAGTGGCAAGGAAATTCATATAAATATGTGATGTTTAGGTAATGAGAAGTAAAGAAGGGAAAAGAGCTTAGTTTTATAGATATTCTAAAATCAACCAAATGAAGTCTTATGTTAACATACTCTAATAACAGCAAAACGCTAATGACTTAGAAGTTATAGGTCTAAGTCACTGGGGACTGACTAAAAGAAACAGGTGTTAAGACATTTACTTAGGCTGATGACAGTTTGCTGCTAATTAAATCATTAACTGAGGATTCTGCAACACTTTGGCAGCACTCAACATGCTCAAATCAGTTTCTCACACCTAGTTTAAAGGAGTGCTCTTGCTTTCTTTTTATCATTAAATAAACTTTGCTTAATTAGCAGTTACCTTCTCAAGTTTGCCAAACATAGCTTGGCACTTAGTCTAACTAAACATGGGATGAATTAAGAACAAACTTCAAGAAAATTACTTTATGGTCTTTTATTAAATTTAGCAGATGGAAATATAAAACAACACAAAACAAAAATCAAAACCCAAAATTGCTACGAAGACACCGAAAATAATTTTTAAAACTTGGGAATAGTTGGGAAAGAAATGAAAACAGAAATGGAGAAATTTTATGTAAATAAGGATTTGAAAATGGGTAGATGATATCATTAGCTAATTTATCCTCCTACGAACAAACTACAAAAAATTGAAATAAGCAATAGCAAGTCCAACTGGTTTTTATACTCCAAAATATATCACCATAATACACCATAAGCAGAGAATAAAACTATCTTCCTTCTCTCTGCTGATCCAACTAAAGAAAACTTATAAACTTCCCAATTCTCAGAATCTACTTTATATAATGGATCATCAGGAAATAAAACTAACCTAAAAAATCACTTACTGAAAAGTAATAGATTGAGAAAACCTTTTGAGATTGGCAAATCAACTGATACGGGCTCAGAAAAAAAGATTTGTACTGTAAGGCTTGGAGTGAAATTAAACATGGCTCCTCTTCTTAGAGTTTAAAATTTGTCTCTGGGGGACAAAATGATCTTGGAGGAAACAATGAACTGAACAAGACAAAACAGAAAGTGCTTAAGTTGTTTAAGAAAATAGGAAATTGAGTGGAAGGTTGAGGATGAGATAACGTTTTAGAAGATGGACAGTAGTAAAGTGAACCTTCCAGGTGAGGCAAAGGTAGTAATGCATGTGGTGTTTTCCAGGGGCACCAGCTGAATCTAGGAACATGAGTTCTGGAGGAAATGGGTCACAATTCCACGGTGTAATGGATAGAAGAACTTCGGTTTTGGTGGATATACTCAAGATTCACCAGCCAGACCAAGAGGTCTAGAGACTGACAGAAAATGATGTTGATTGTTTGGGGTTGCAAAATAGAAAGCCTTGAAAAGCATACAGAAGAAATGCAGAGGTATTTGTACTTGAAGCACTCGGACAGAGCAGAATAAGTCTATGATGTAAACCAGAGAAAAGTCTGGAAGGGATTTGCAGAAAGGATATGTCTACCTCTATGTTTCTTTAACATGATAAATACCAATAGATTTAAAATAGAAGCTGGAATCAACTAATTCATAGAGACCAGAAAATGTACTGCCAAAGAAATGGAAAACCCACAGTTACATCAATGGTATGACTCAAACAAACAAACAAAAAAAAATTATTTTTTTTAATAAAAGGGCAGTATTTAATTAAGCAATTGAGCGGAAATGTCAGCCCCTATTGCACTCAGGTTGCCCAGCTGTAATCATTCAGGCCTTTAACCTCCAGCCTCAAGACTGTCTAGTCTGATGTCAATTCTTTTGCACAGAGCAGGGAGTGTATTGGGATTCTCAGTCTGAATGTTTGGTTAAACGTCAAAGCAGCCATGTGCATTTATCATTTTTCCCTTCTCAAATCCTACTAAGTTTTCAGAGACAGATAAAGAGAGTGAAAAGGAGGGGATAACGGAAAGAGGAAAGAAGGAAGAAGAGAGAATAGAAAAGAGAGAGACAGGAGACAACAGAAGTGAGGTCAAACAACAGTATCAACTACTTAAGTATTTTTTGTAAGATGGAAAGAACATGGAAGGACAATTATCTTAGAGGAGAAGATACAAACTGTTTGCGGGGAGGAATATAAAAAAGAAAGATTATTTTATCCTAAAGAATTCTGGGCTTAGACTTAGTGAACACAAGATAAGGTACAAACTTGAAAATGGGGACTGCTTTGAAAAATCTGCCTGGAACAACTGCCACCCTTCCCACACACACATCTATCACATTTCACAATGTATAGAGCTACATGACCATCCTCTCTCAGCACCCGTCTTCCCAAGGCAACTCACACATATATCTCACCTCACCTCTGGTCATGACCTTGGGAGATCATGGGTCTATTATGTGGAAAAATTGAACCAGGAGTTTCCAAACTTAGAGGCAGCAGGCATAGAGAAAAATGGTGCTGTTGTACCATAATGACAAGTGGGAAATTATGAGAAAGACTTGTAAGTTAACACCAGGACTTCCATTCATGTTCCTTAACCCTTCTCTCAGATGTCAACTGTTGAGGAAATCACTCCAAGCAGAAAAGCCGATTCTTCTCTGGAGAAATATTAGGTTTTTCAGAAAAATTATGTCTAGATATTGAAATTTAAAAATCTCCTAGGATGGTACCTGGTGGCTCAGTCTGTTAAGCACCTGCTTTCAACTCAGATCATGATCTTGGGGTCCTGGGATGGAGTCCCATGCTTAGCAGGGAGTCTGTATCTCCCTCTGCCTCTGCTCCTTCCCTTGTTCATTCTCTCTCTCTCAAATAAGTAAATAAATAAATAAATATCTCGAAAGAGGGGCACCTGGGTGACTCAGTCAGTTGAGCATTTAACTCTTGATTTTGGCGCTGGTCATGATCTCAGCATCCTGGGATCAAGCCCACTGTCAGTCTCGGAACTCAGTGGGGAGTCTCCTTGAGATTCTCTTTCTCCCTCTCCCTCTGCCCCTCCCCCTGGTCACACTCTCACAATTAATTAATTAATTAATTAAATCGTTAAAAATCTCCTAAGAAAAAGTCAGTTTACTGTCTGATCATCCCAATTTTTCAAAAGAGCCCCATTTATAGGCCCACCCAAATACATAAGATCCAATCTTTTTCTAGAGCTTGCTGTTTAATATTAATGAATAACAAGATATCATTTTAGGAAAGCTTGCAACATAAAAGAGAGATAAAAATAAACAAATGGACAGAAGGAAAAAAGAAAATTAAAGTAGAAAAATACTTTAAAAATTTATGATTAATATCATCAGCTATATAAGAAAAGCTATTTCATCTTTGATACACAGCAGGTGAGTTGAGTAAAAAACACTTAAGAGATCAACAAAGAACTGTTGGAAATCAAAAATGTGATTGCTGGAAATAACATACGCTTAGAAGATGGAAGTTGGATATCTCCCAGGAATTTGAGATCCTTTTCTGATGAAAGGCACATTTTTTTCCCAGCCAGAGCTGTGTCTCATTATACTCTGCTTGCATTGTGGCTATTTCTGGACTCCTAAAAAGCTTGCATTTCCTAAGGGTGACCAAATAACCAGTCCTCGCCTCTTTGTTCCAAAAAGTACTCTATGAATCTGTGGAAACATTTCCGCACAAACTAGATTATGGATACCAGTGTGCCAAAAAAACTTCTGCTACATCGTTAGGGCTTGCCTACATTTTTGGACTCTGGATAAGAAATGACAAAGATAGTATAGTAATAACCACATCGACCAAAAATATGTTTTTGAGTTTATTTTCTTGCATAAGTTTGAATTTTGCATATTCAAATTTTTATGTTTATGAAGCTTGAATGTTTGCTGTGTGTAAAAGGTACAACAATTTGTAAATTAGATTGTTGTCCATAAATAAAATGTCATCTCATGTAAGCAGAAAAAAAAATGAGAAGAAGAAGAAAAGTACAGAGAGGGAACTCCATTATGGTATTAAAGCAATACCACATCATCAAATGGACTTGGTAACATATCTTCTTTTTCCTTGTATTTTTAAAAATTATTTTTAAGCTATTAGATTCTATGAGTCCATTACTTATCCTCTATATTCCTGCTGACAACTGAGTTCACTTCTTCCAGATCCATTATACATTTAGCAGATCTTGTTAAATCTTGGAAGCAAACTGAGAAATATAAAGTTAAATAAACTTAAGAATTTTCTGTGAGATATATTAATTCATGTTTTTCTGGAATCAGAATGGTATGCTAAGACTTAACAATAATTTCAGTTAGAACATTTAAGTCTATCCAGTTCCGGAATGCCTTTTAAATATGATGATGATATAATACTGATGATAATAATCACAATTTTTTTCTATATTTTATTTTATTTCTTTTATAAAAAACTCTTAGTTTTCTATTGTTCCTTGGAGGAAGTAACACATTAAACAGGGAAGAAACAAATATTTTGTTTCATTGGCCGAGGTTACCCATATTTGTCATGTGCTGCCCATCTGAATTTTAAAAGAAGTTGGAATTTATAGTTAATTGCAAAAAGGATGTGTGCAACAAAAGCAATTAAAGTTTATTTTCCAATGCATTCCGTGCACTTACAGATCTTCCTAAAGAATGTCATTAAGTGTCATTTTCAAATCTTCTTTTTCTTTTTTTAAGTAGGTTCCATGCCTAGCATGGAGCCCAACGCAGGGCTTGAATTCACTACCCTGAGACCAAGAGTTGAATGCTTAACCGACTGAGCCACCCAGATGCCCCTAAATCTATTTTTTTTTTTTTTTAATTTTTTTTGTCAGAGAGAGAGAGGAGCGAGAGTGAGCACAAGTAGACAGAGTGGCAGGCAGAGGCAGAGGGAGAAGCAGGCTCCCTGCCGAGCAAGGAGCCTGATGTGGGACTCGATCCCAGGACGCTGGGATCATGACCTGAGCCGAAGGCAGCTGCTTAACCAACTGAGCCACCCAGGCGTCCCTTTTTTTTTTTTTTAAAGAGAGAGAGAGAGATCATAAGTAGGCAGAGAGGCAGGCAGAGAGAGGGGGGAAGCAGGCTCTGTGCCAAGCAGAGAGCTTGAAGCGGGGCTTGATCCCAGGACCCTAAGATCATGACCTGAGCTGAAGGCAGAGGCTTAACCCACTGAGCCACCCACACGCCCTGCCCCTAAATCTCTTTTAAAGTATGTTGTCTTTATTTTCCACTCTATAGAAAATTTGAAGCTGAACAAACTGTAAAATCTTAGCTATTTTCCTTGGCTTTTCAACCATTTTCTATAGCTTGACTTTGGAAAATTGAAAGTTAATTAGATAACAAATGAATCATTCACCAGGTTGTATATTGACCCCTCCTGGCCATTTTTTCAACCTTAAAGCTGACTACTTTTAAGAAGGTGAATTGTTTGCATATGTGAATGCCATTAGTAGAACTCCAGCAAGAAACTGGACTAAAAGGCTTTACTTAGGTTGTGTTCTACTCCAAAAGCACTTTAAAATTTTAAAGTTGGAAAATTCATTCAATATGTAGGACATATAAATACCTACTCTTCTAGAAATCATATGCACATTTACTTTTAGTAGAGATTATTTTTTTGTTCACAAACTTGTATAAAAAAATAAGGCCCATTTGGGGAGATGCTGACAAAATGTGTATAGATAAATATGTATTAATATATATTGATAAATATGCATTGATTGAGATTAGTAACTTACAATGTTATGTGATATTTAGTTTTTTTTCATGCTAAAACCTCCACATTACTCTCTTGATGTAGTGCTTCCATTGTGGGGAGAGGTTAGTATTGGTTCTTTATTACTTTTTAAAGAATAATAGTAGCTACATTTATTCAGGGCAGACACCCTGTTAACTTGTGATGTCCAGTCATATCTGGTTCAGTCTTCATTTTTCTTGGGAAGTTTTAGTGTTTTAAAATGTTTATATAAAACTCCATCCATCAATCTATCTTTAGAGAAAATTTATAAAATTATTATATCATTATCATGGATCTCTCGATGTGAAGTAGTTAAATGAGACTTGAATTTTGTACAAACAAAAAGCATCTTTTACATTTATCATGAATGAAATTTACTTACAAATACTACAAATTGGAAATTTTGGATTGAGAAAGTTACTAGCAGGTTTGCATAAAGCGTCTTCTACTTCTTCCATTTCTCAAAACTGTTGGTTTTGGAAGATGGTACCCAGTCATCGTGTATTTCAAGAAATCTCTTTGCTTTTAGATATCTAGTACCTAAAACTTACAAATTTAATGAGCAAGTCTACCTAGGCTGAGAAAACTTAGGGAAAATATATTAAAGTTATAAAGGTATATTTAGCACAGGTCAAAGCTTGGTATTTGCCAAAGGTTAGAGTTGTTGATTTACTTTTTACTGATAAAGTATGATGCCTTCCTTTATTTATCAAACCCAGTTGTGTGAAAGAGAAAATATAGGCATTTCAAAAAACAAAGGACTTAATACAGGAAATTGGATGTTTAAAATATCATTGGAAGAATTAAAGGAATGGGAGTCACAGACCAACTAGATGGAAGGTAGAAAGGGGTTTATGAGAACCAACCATTATTTTCATACTCCCTCAGTGAACCATTCTGAGCTTCAGAAAGGCTTGATATCCCACATGAAATAAAATAGCATATCTAAAGCAATGACAATTTAGTCTAAAAAACAATAAACTCTTTAAAAAATTAATTTTCTAATAATGATATTAGTTAAATAGCCTCTCTAAAGATACTTTCCTAAAAACTGTTTTCACTCAGGTTTAATGGGACATCAGGTTTATCACCAATGTGGAAATTACTATGAAGAAATAATATGGCCTTTCCTATCTTCATTAAAGTCTTCTTAATACCAAATTTGGAGGCAGATAGGGGTTGCCCCTAAAATACAGTATAAAAGAAAGAGTGGTTTTTTTATGGATTTTTTTTTTTAAGATTTTATTTAATTTGACAGAGAGATCACAAGTAGGCAGAGAGCCGGGCAGAGAGAGATGGGGAAGCAGGCTCCCTGCTGAGTAGAAAGCCCGATGTGGAGCTTGATCCCAGGACCCTGAGATCAGGACCTGAGCCGAAGGCAGAGGCTTAACCCTCTGAGCCACCCAGGCTCCCCTTATATGGGTTTTTTAATATGGATTTTTGAAAAGCATGAGCTGTAATCCTGGCTTCAAAATTTAAAAACCATGAGATTGTCTACAGGTTACTTATCTTGCTGGACCTTTGTTTTCTTATTTACAAAAAAGTAATTAAAATACATCAGAGGGATGTTTTGAGAAGCAAATTAGACAATGTGTCCCAACATCAGTAAATGGTAGTATTGACTGACTGTCCTGTATATCACAGATATTATGTTAACACTTAAACCTTCTTTTTTTTTTTTTTTTAAGATTTTATTTATTTATTTGACAGAGAGAGAGAGAGAGAGATCACAAGCAGGCAGAGAAGCAGGCAGAGGGGGCGGGGGAAGCAGGCTCCCCGCTGAGCAGAGAGCTCGATGTGGGGCTGGATCCCAGGACCCTAAGATCATGACCTGAGCTGAAGGCAGAGGCTTAACCCATTGAGACACCAGGCACCCCTATACTTCTACCTTCTATTGTCTACCTCAGATATTTAGGAGATTAGCAAATTACCAAGCTCATTATGGTAGAAAAGAGGATGTGATGATGGTCACAAAATCTGCAGAGAGGTAAAAGATATAATTTGCTATGAGGAAATACAGGAAATGACTGGTTCTTTTTATTGTTGTGATAAAAAACACGTAACATAAAATGTACTATCTTAACTATTTTTAAGTGTAGAATGAGGCAGTGAGGGTTGGTGCATAAATATTTATGATTGTTATATCTTCTTGGTGAACTGGTCTTTTTATTACATAATGTCCTTTCTTTCTTACGATAGGTTTTGATTTAAAGTCTGTTTTGCCTGAGATCAGCATAACCACTGCTCCTTTTTTTCAGTTACTATTTGCATAGAATATCTTTTTCCACCTTTTCACTGTAGTCTATCTGTCTGTAGGTAGATGTAAAATGTTTCTTATGGATAGTTGAATCCTATTCTTTTTCAATCCATTCAACCAACCTATGTCTTTTGATTGGGGAGTTTAATCACTTTGCATTTCAAATAATTAATGATAAGGAAAGACTACTGACATTTTTTTTTTTCCTGTTTGTCCTTCCTTTTTTGTCCTTCCTTTCCTCTCCTACTGCTTTCTTTGGTTTTGTTTTTATAGTGATATGTAATTTGATTCCCTTCCCATTTCCTTATGGGTATATTCTGTAGCTGTTTTCTTTATCATTATCATTGTGGTTATTATATGAAACATCTTAAATTATAGTGTTCTATTTTAAACTGGTAACAAATTAATTTTAATCTCATACAAAAACTACTCCTTTACAGCTCCACCCTCCACTCTATGTTAATGATACCACATATTCCAACTTTATATATTATATACCCATTAACAAAGGGTTTTTTAATGTTTTTGTCATTTGGATTCTATACACCATAATTGCAATGGTACAGGTTACTATATTTGTCCATATATTTACCTTTATCAGAGGACCTTATATTTCCATACAGCTTCGTGCTGTTGTCTAGTGTCCTTTCATTTTAATTGGTATTAAATATAATTCTGATCTGTCTTTTGCTGTTAAGTCAATATCTCTGTGAGTGAAGGAGAGCCTCTACCTTTCTAAACTGCTAATTGTTGATATCACTCTAAATTGGTCTTAAGACAATATTTTTCAATACTTTGTCACAACCCATTGGTAAGCATGAAAGCCATTTAGTACATCATTACCAATAACTTTAATGAGAAGAAATAGACTAGACTAGAACAGAAAATGTTAGAGTATTTCATGTAGTAAGAGTAAGTATATTGTTATTTTGTAATATTTTTTATGGTTGTGTGGATGCATGTGTGTGTGTGTGTGTGTGTGTGTATACATACCTAGTGTATTTTTTAAAATGTATTCTAATAATAGATAGTAAATAAAAATTTGAAAACTACTGCCTTCAGAGATGGATGGTATTCTGTTTGTGTTAATCCAGATTCTTATCATTTCCTTCTAGAATTAATTGGAACTAACTGCTCTCTTTATCAATTACTTCCAATCTGTCATAAGCATGGCTTCCTGGGTGCTCTTTCTAGAATATGATTCTGGTTATTTTAGCCGTTTGAACTATATTAATTTCCACAACATTTTCTTCAACATGTCCCATGAATTTGACAAAAAAGACTGCCATTCCTCCTTTGTTATGCCACCTCTCCTGTGGTCTTAGTGAATTTCTCAGTTTCTCCAGCATGATCTTGTTCGTGCTGCTCCAGCGTCCACCCACCTCTTCTTTTTGGAGCAAGCCAAGCTCCTTTCTGGGGTGAGGTCGTTTTGCTTGATATTCTTGCACTCCTCTTTCCTTTCCCATGGCCATTCTCATCCTGCAGGTCTCAGGGCACGTTTTTCATTTAGGACTTAGGACTTGTCAGACCTAAGGTTGTCAGATGTAGCAAATAAAATACAGAACATGAAGTTAATTTTGAATTTTGGAGAAGTCAGCTAGCTCATATTTGGTGTTTTGCATAAGTCTTCCATCCCCCCAGGCCCACTTCATCTCAGTCTAGGTTGTGTTCATCTGTGTCCATTATGTGCAGACTTAATCTCCTTCTATTTAAAAAATAAATTCCAGAACACTTCCCTTTATGACTAGATGTGCTTCATTAATGGTGCCAAATGGGCCTGCTCAGGCCACCTGATGCAGGTAGGTGTTGGAATCCTCAGGCATATGGTAGTTGAAAGCAATGTTCATCCACTCAATGTCATACCTCGACCAAATAGGTTGGTAGCCACAAGAATTCATCATTGAAAATCTTGAAATGTGTATTATTTTATAACAAGAAAAATAAGTATCATTTAAAAAATATGAATCTGAGCTATCAATCTTTTTCAATGCAAAAGATGATAGGGCTCCTAAAAGAAAAAGAAGTCAACATAAGGTACTGATGTAAGTGGAAAGATAATGCATTCTTACGTTTGTTTTTTATTTCCCTTTCTATTGTGAAATATTTTTATCATATAGAAATAGAAATAATTTTATCATCAGACTACCCATGAGAAAGTTTGTTTTTGAAAAATAAACTTAAATTAGACATGTCCAATAGCAATTTAGACAGAAAGAAGGAAGGAAGGAAGGAGGGGAAGGGAAGGAAGGAATGGAAAGAAAGGAAGAAAGAAAAATTTAGAATAGGGAAAAACTTAAGAATCATCTCCATGTTATAGGTTAAAAAAAGAAACATATGTAGAAAGGGAATAAATTATTTGGAAACCTGGTCTATTATAAGCAAACTGGTATGCCACTTCTTATGCATTAAGTCATTTAATCTTCAAGCCAATCCTATGAAGTAGATATTACACCTGCTCACTTCCACGGGTGCTGAGACAGGTTGATAGTGGATAGGGAAGGGGCAGCAGCTGTTGTGGTCATGATACTAATAGAAGAAATATCAGAGAGAGAACACAGCAAGCATCCAATTAGTGATACCATTGCTGGGGACAATGCCAGAGCTTTGAATTAATTTAATGAAATTATTAATTTCAATTAATATAAATTAATTTAATAATTATTAATTTTAATAAAATTCTCAAAAGAAAGCCTCTAGTGGAAGAAGTGAACTGAAACTAGAACCTCAGGAAACAGGCAATTTTGAGGAATGAGAAAAAAGGGGAATCAGCAAAACAATGGGGCCTAGTGATTTGAAAGAAAAAGACAACCACACAAACAGGGGCATGTAATAACCAAGAAAAAGAAAAGTTTCAGGAAAGAGGGAGTAATTGAACAGGGCAAGGAAATTGAGGAAAATACAACTGAGATCATTAATGACTTAATTTTGGACTTTACCAAATTACAGTGTTGGTCAACTCTGCCCTCTGTCTTGAGCATTCTTGCAAGTTTTGGGGTCTTGACTGAGAAAAACGTTTTCTCCATTTGGGCTCAAAATGTTTATTTATACTTAGCAATGTCTCCTTTCACATCATAGATCTGGCCAAGAAGGCTAATTTTTTTCTAGTTTGCAGCATTCAATTACAATTACCATACATAAGCACATACATACTCACATATATATATATGTATATGTATATGTATATGTAAATTATCTTATATATTTATATAATACATATTAAGATAGAATATATAATATATAATTTTAATAATATATATGTAAGTGAAATATAATCTTTTACTTACTTTAGTTAACTGGTCATCATATTATTTTATCTATTTATGTAGTCTTATTAAATTATTCTGAAATTTAAGCCACAAATTTTGCTTCTCTGTAGCTTTGGCTACAAAATTTGTGGCTGTATCCCACCTCTTTTTCTAAACCATTGTAATAACTGTAAAATTACATATGTTCTGTGCCAATCCAGTAAAATCCCATTGGCTGTATTTATCCATCAAAGAAATATTATTCGTGCTTTGTGTATCCAGTGTTTAACATTACATTTTCCATAATTCATGCTGAAACAATTTATTAAAAGAAGTACAATATTAGCTGTGATTTTATAGAACAAACTTTTCAAAAGTATCAATTATATTTGCCTAACAATTGAGGGAAAGTTCACAAATTCTAATCTATTGAACATTGGACACTGTATCTGACAGACATTTTCTTTTTGTTTTTCTCAACAGATATTGCTGATTTAGATATTTGATAATCCTCTCCTTTTCCCTTTTTTTTCATTAAAGTATACCTGACATCCTATTCTTTATCATAATTTTGTTAAGTTTTATCCATAATTGTTTTTCAGAGATTTTCATGCAATAATGTTGTTCCTAATGTTGACTGAATGGTGGATTCTGTAACTTGATTCTTCTGGCTTACCTCACAGAGGATTTCCAGGGATAATGCTTTCAGAGCTACTTAAAAATTAAGGTCTCCTATCCCTCTTGGGCTTTGAACTCTGATCAAGTGGGCAAAATACAGCTGAGCTGTCTGAACAATTTTCAAAGTAATCTGTCCTTATAGAAATGGAGGAATGATTTATTCTTGGTTATTAACTCACCTTCCACTGGGCCTCTTTTCTTTTGTTGTTAAAAGATTCTATGTCTCTAGTCTCTGAATCAAGTTGCACATTCCTTGGATTCTTATCACATATGGCCCCATCCCACCCCCAGCTACTTGCTAACTATGAACCATGTTGTCTCAATGCTAAGCTTCAGTTTCCTCACAGAGTGTTTTTCATAAATTTCTTAGGAGTTAGATAGGAACTCAAGGAGGCTGAGTCTTCCTAAGAGCTGGGCTCTAGACTGCTAGAAGTCTTGTTAAAGTTTATGCAAGTCTCTTAATGGAGGAGTTTGAATGGAATGTTCCTGCTGAGAGTTCTTACTGTTCTCAAAACTATCCCTCAGAGACGATTAGTTTCTAGAAAGTGCTGTTCTACACTTGTCTCCAGATTCACAAACTGGAGAATGGTGAGAATAATGTCATCAATTCCTGTCATTCTAAGAAGCGCATTTCAGGGAGATAGAGACTTCTGCTCATTTCTAGGAATTCTGCCCAGATTATGAAACAACTGATTTCATGTTCTTTTATAAAAAATGTTATACTGAATCTCAGTTCTACCTAGGTTTTGAATGGTGAGTAAGCCTAGTAAACCACAGAGAGAAGGAAGCAGAGAGCTTATATATGACCTAATTCACAAAAGTTATGCTTTGATTTTATCTGTAGACCAGGATCATAAATCTTCTAATGTTTCAGTTAATTTCTTTTTGAGAAGCTATTTATCATTTGTACCTGTTATCAACTGAATTTTCCTTTAGCATCTACTTGCCATCAGTTTAGTGTCAATACCCAATTCTGAAATGTTGGAAGATGCTTATCTCAACATCATGGACTTTGCCTCAGCACACTCAGCATAGGCAATCCTTTGACCACACATTCAGTGAGTTAGAGGTCACAGGAAAAGTTTAATGTACTGAGAATCTTTATTTCCTATACAATGCAGTGGATTAATCCCCCCCCCCCGCCCCGGTTATCAGATGGGTTTAAACTAAATTGTAACTAGAATGTTAATATAAAAGAGATGAATATTGAAAGTTCTGGCAGAAGTTGAAGAAAGTATTCAAAGTCCACTTGTTCTCATTAGAGAGCACCTCTCTCCTTCTGGAAGTCCATTAGATATCCCTGTAAATTCATAGGATTCTGTGGAGAACTTTGGAAACAACAGGATTAGATGAGAGCCACCAAGTGCGATTGCACACAAGGGCCCACCGCTGACACTCAGCAAGAGAAGAGGTCTTCCAGTCAAGTATCCTTCCAAGGAAAGTCTCAAAGCTATCTAAAGTCTTCTAATTTGAAAAGTTCCCTTTCCCTGTAATAGGTACTATGCCTAAATTTAGTGCTGGATCATTTACAGATGTTCTGTTCCATTATATTCTGTCCTTGAAAGTCTTTAATATGTGATCATTTAACATAAGTGTTAAATGAACATTTAAATAACAATATAATCCTATGATAGGAAAAAGCAAAGGAAAGTATAAATGGTGGATGAAAAAAAAAAAATGATGACCCAAAAGCTTCCTGATTTCCCCTCTGCCCACAGAAGCACTAGATGGACAGGTACACATGGAGCAATGCACTGAGACAGGTTCTGAAAGCAGCTGAGTGACTCCTATATATTAGATAAATGAGAAGACACCCATATTGAGCAGGCAGGAGAAGCAAGACACACTCTCACCATAAACCCTCTGACTAGCAAAGAGCTGTACAAATGACAGGGGATCCCCACCTCTTCATTTCTCCCTGAAGGTCAATAAGTTCGGACCCCTCTATCTAATGCCCCAACTTTTAAGACCCCCACTGCAGGGAAGGGCTATGAAGCAACTAGCTCTGAAAGCTAGTAGGGCTTGGGACAACTTAACCCACAAGACTGTAGTAAACAAAGAATGATTCTTTTGTATGACTGGACGTTTGTACCTTTTAATCTCCTTTACCTGTAAGTTATGCAGATATAATGTATGACATAAGGAATACTGTCAGTAACACTCTCAAAACTTTGTATGGTGACAGATGCTAACTATACTTATCATGAAGATTATTTTATAATGTATAAAAATATTGGTTCACTATGATGTACACTTGAAACTAATAGGATATTGTATGCCAACAATATTTCAATAGAAGAAGAAGAAAAAGAAGAAGAAGAAAAGAAGAAGGAGGAGGAGGAGGAGGTGGAGGAGGAGGAGGAAGGGATGAAAAAGAAAGGGGGAGGGAGAGAGGGAGGGAGACAGAGAAGAGGAAGAAGTGATTCCTGACATTTATCTGTATACTTTAAAAGCAGCTGCCTGAAGGCTGAGTTGCTAATTTAGCAGGCACTAGGGGCTGGCTGTATTTGCCTCAGAGACCAGGGAAGCCCAGTGCAACACTCTTACCTTCTTCTTCCAACCTCAGGACCTCCCTGAAAGGAGCTGGCACACAAATCTGGCCCCCAGCTTTTGCAGTAGCCACAGGAGAAACAGGTCCCCAGATTACCTGGTTCTAATAGCCAAAGGTGCTTATATTCCCAAGTCCTATAGGAAACAAAGAAATAGTTCTTTTTAATTTTTTTAAAGTATAAATCCAGTATAATTAACATAGAATGTTATAGTAGTTTCTAATGTACAATATAGTGATTCAACAATTCTATACATTACTCAGTGCTCATTGTGAAAAGTATACTGTTAATTCCCTTCATCTATTTCACCCATTCCACCCTTTTACCTCCCCTCTGGTAACCATCAATTTGTTCTCCATAGTTAAGAGTCTGTTTTTTTGTTTATCTCTTTTTTTTCTTCATAGGTCACAAAGAAATAGTTTTAATAAGCACAGGAATAAACCCTTCAACAGCTATACACCCAGAGCCAACATGGAGGAAGCAGGTAAAACCACTCATCTCCCAGTTTCCTCCTGGAATGGGTTTAACTACATACTTTTCCAGTTGCTGACTCAGGGTCCAGCTTCTAGTCAGTCTGCATTTAGGTGCTGACTGCAGTAGAATACTGCCAGGTACTGGTATTCCTGAAACTACCAGAAGCTACTAAGAACAAAGAAGAAACCTTGGACAATCAATACAAGTTAGAGAAACAACTAGGAGCTCACACCAAGCTGACTGATGAGCTGTATCTAGTATGTGAGTCCACTGTCAAAACTGGGAGAGGTGGCTGTTTTGTCTAACATGGAGAAACTTAATCAGGGAGTCAAGGCAAATGAAGAAGCAGAGGAAAATGTTTCAAGCCAAAGAATGAGTTAAATCTCCAGAGATAGATCTTAATAAACTAGAAATAGTGATTAACCTGATAGAGATTTCCAACCAATCATAAAGATAACAAAGATGCTGAGGTCAGAGGAGCAATACATGAACAAAGAGAGAATTCCAACAAAAAGATACAAAATATAAAGTATTCGACATGTATGGAACTAGAGGGTACTATGCTAAGAGACATAAGTCAATCAGAGAAAAACAATTATTATATGATCTCTCTGATATGAGGAATTTGAGAAGCAGGGTGTGGGGTTGTTGGGGGTAGGGAGGGAAAAAAAATGAAACAAGACGGGATTGGGAGGGAGAAAAACCTAAGAGACTCATAATCTCACAAAACAAACTGAGGGTTGTTGCGGGGTGGAGCTGGAGGGATTGGGTGCTTGGGTTATGGACTTTGGGGAGGGTATGTGGTATGGTGAGTGTAGTGAATTGTGTAAGACTGATGATTCATAGAACTATATCCCTGAAACAGATAATGCATTATATGTTAATGAATTAAAAATAAATAAATAAATAGATAAATAAGTAAATAAAATAAATGGGGAAAAATAGTCTCGTTAAGTTTCCCTTATTGAATCAGAAAACAATGTTCGTTACTTTTTAAAAGCGTCAAGTCTGGTGGTGGGTATTAAGGAGGGCATGTATTGCATGGAGCACTGGGTGTGGTGCATAAACAATGAATTTTGGAACACTAAAAAAATAAAATTAAATTAAATTTTTTAAAAAACAAAAAAATAAATAAATAAATACACTAATACATAAATAATAAATAGGGGGGGAAAAGGAAATGTTGAAAAACAAAACTGAGGACATCACATTGCCTGATTTCAAGCTTTATTAAAAATTTGAACACCAAGACAATCTGGTACTGGCACAAAAACAGACACATAGACCAGTACCAGAGTAGAGAGCCCAGATATGGACCCACAACTCTATGGTCAACTAATCTTTGACAAAGCAAGAAAGAATATATAGTGGAAAAAAGACAGTCTCTTCAATAAATGGTGCTGGGAAAATTGGACAGCTATGTATAGAAGAATGAAACTCGACCATTCTTTTACACCATACACAAAGATAAACTCGAAATGCATAAAAGACCTCAATGTGAGGCAGGAATCTATCAAAATCCTAGAAGAGAGCATAGGCAGTAACCTCTTTGACATCGGGCACAGCAACTTCTTTCAAGACATGTCTCCAAAGGCAAAGGAAACAAAAGCGAAAATGAACTTTTGGGACTTCATCAAGATAAAAAGCTTCTGCAGAGCAAAGGAAACAGTCAACAAAACAAAGAGGCAACCCACAGAATGGGAGAAGATATTCACAAATGACACTACATATAAAGGGCTGATATCCAAGATCTAAAAAGAACTCCTCAAACTCAACACACACACACAAAACAAATAATCACGTAAAAAAAAGGGCAGAAGACATGAACAGACACTTCTCCAAAGAAGACATACAAATGGCCAACAGACACATGAAAAAGTGTTCATCGTCATTAGCCATAAGGGAGATTCAAATCAAAACCACATTGAGATACCACCTTACACTAGTTAGAATGGCCAAAATTAACCAGACAGTGAACAACAAGTGCTGGAGAGGACGTGGAGAAAGGGGAAACCTCTTACACTGTTGGAGAGAATGCAAGTTGGTGCAGCCACTTTGGAAAACAGTGTGGAGATTCTTTAAGAAATTAAAAATAGAGCTACTCCATGACTCTGCAATTGCACTACTGGGTATTTACCCCAAAGATACAGATGTAGTGAAAAGAAAGGCTATCTGTACCCCAATATTCATAGCAGCAGCAGCCACAGTCGCTAAACTATGGAAAGAGCCAAGATGCCCTTCAACAGACGAATGGATAAAGAAAATATGGTCCATATATACAATGGAGTATTATGCTTCCATCAGAAAGGATGAATACCCAACTTTTATATCAACATGGACAGGACTGGAGAAGATTATGTTGAGTGAAATAAGTCAAGCAGAGAGAGTCAATTATCATATAGTTTCACTTATTTGTAGAGCATAAGGAATAACACGGAGGACATTGGGAAAAGGAGAGGAGAAATGAAGTGAGGGAAATCAGAAGGGGAGACAAACCATGAGAGACTATGAACTCTGAGAAACAAACTGAGGGTTTTGGAGGGGAAGGGGGTGGACATTGGGTGAGCATGGTGGTGGGTATTAAGGAGGGCACGTATTGCATGGAACACTGGGTATGGTGCATAAACAATGAATCTTGGAACACTGAAAAAAATTAAATTAAAAAAAAGATTAAATCACAAATCAAAAAAAATTTAGTTTTGCCACAATATGTCAAATATATTTTGAAACTTTATTTTATCATTAGTTCATTCTGATATCTTTTGGTAAAGTTCTTCCTTGTGATAAAGAATGGAAAATAACATTCTTAAAAACTGTAAGTTTTGAACCAAGAACGGTTAACAGGAACAAATGGGGGGGGGAATCATTTCACAGATAGAGATCTCCAATAACATCTGAGCATATAAAGCTTAGCCAGATATTGTTCCCAGGAAAGAGATATAAATGTTTCAAATAGATAAGATGAGATGATGTGGCTGCAACTTCACAACTGGAATGAAGACTGATACACACTATCAGAAAAAAAAAAAAAATCTCTTTTTAAGTGTACCTGCAAATGGTTAAGGAATATACATGTTATTTTATTTTATGTCTTGGTTTGCAGTATATAGATATTCTTATATCTAAAATAAAGCTAGCACATGTCACTCTTACATATCAAATATTACTCAGAATATTTTAAAGTTCTTGTAAGTTCACTGCAGTTCAAATAAAGAGGTCTAAGAGTCTTATCCAAGCAACTGTGGTTCCTATTTGAATTTTAGCCTAGATTATTAAAACCTCAAGCCACAAAATCCCCCTAGGAAATCTTGCATAAGCATTGTTCTCATTGAAAAGGGCTGGGATCAGAAAGGAAGCAAGAGGTTCATGCTTTAGTTGGCTTTAGAACATCAAAAACCAAGTGGTCAATTCTCCTTTAGATGTGTGTTCATAACCCCTTTTAAAGGCAATGGAAATTATATGTGTGGATTTGGGGAGAACATACCCCCAAGTAAGCAAATTAAGAAATGCCAAGAACAACCAAATTTCTTTGCTTCAAAAAAATTGGCTTAAACAATAGTTATTTAAAAAAAAATAATTTTATGTAATATCTCAAGTAAATCTATTCATCAGTGATAGGATTTCTATGGCTAATTTGAAAGAAAGACCTTAAAAATAGTTTAACCATATTTTTTTCTGGTTTTGACCAAAAAAATACAGTTGCTAAACTATTTTTGAAAAAGGAGTTATTTATGTTTCTCCAAGGCAAGTATCTCATAATTCAAAAATTGGTTATTTTTCTACCAGGGCCTGATGGAAACAGTTTCAGATTTGCTAATGGCATGGCATGCAAAACAGCCTTTTTGTGGAAAGAGCTTCTAGAACAGCATGTGGAAGACATAGATTGTATCATTGTGAGAAAGGAGGTAATGACTGTGTCTGATAGACAATATTAATTTAGCAAAGGGAAGGTGAGAACAGGAGCAACGGATAGGGAGTTATTATTTTTGAGGAAGTGGTTAGGGAGTCCTGCTGAAAATACCCTTCACTATATCCAAACCACAAAGGTTTACTAAACAGAAATTTAAATCAAAAGGCAAACAGGATGTTCATCTGGGACACATTTTTGGACACATAGTTTTAATACCACATGAAAGCTGCACCATCCAGATGTAAAAGAAATAAAATTTAAACAAAGAAACAAACAATAAAACAAGAAGAGAAACTGGATGATAGCCTTTAACACAGAGCACTTCCTTAGTGAAGCTGTTGGATCACAGACAGAACGATTTTCTCTGAGGAAGAGGTGGGGCAGGTTCTGGAAGTCTGGGTTTTCTCACAATGGAAGAAGTAAAATAGCAATCTGATTTTAGGCAACAGTGAGCTTTGGCAGCCTCTACTTTCTGGATTTCTTAAATTATCTATTTTAGACTGAAGTGGAAACTTATTAAAGCCAGCACTTTAATATCAGATCAGCTGCAGGAAGGAAAATAGAGGAAAAAAAAAATTGTTGGTACATATTGTACCCAGAACATTATGAAGCAAGAAATGAATAACAATTTCTACCTAATGCTCGTCATACTATCACAAATACACAATGATAATGCCATTAAAACACAGAATGTTAAAGAATTTGAAAATAGGAAAGTCTATGCTAAGACTTAACAAAATAGGACATGTTACTGTAACATAAAACTATTGTATTTTTCACACGGTTAGAAGGGGATTTTTTAGAGTATCATTTATTTCTTAGATTCTTAATTTTAATATTTTAAATTATAAACAAGAGGTAGCTAAGTAGCCAAAAAAGTCAATACCTGAGTTTTATGTATTTTAAAATAGCAAATTTTAAGCCTTTATATTCTCCACATTTTTTTAAATAGATAGAACACTCAAAGTCTGAAGCCTAATAACAATGTCTGGGTCTTCTCTCCAGGTTGTTAAGAAAACCCCAGCAGATACTAGCTATCAAATTTCCAAATTAAATTTCCTTCATTTGCTGAATTTCTAAACTGCATGTAACAATCTAAGATATGCCTAGGTTATTTGTATTTTTTCCCCACATTAGTTTTGGAGAATAGGAATTAAAACTATTAAATATTTCGTTCTTTAAGCATTTTTTTAAGCTTTATCTTCTATGTTTTTAAAATGTAAGATGAAAATACTTAGAAGTTAGAAGTTATTTTTATTAATAATAAGTTATTATTATCACACGTTGTAAACCCTGTGAAGGAAGGAAATGAGTTTGGGAAAGACCAACTTATGAGACACATCTATTTCAGAGAAGTAAATTACTGATATTTACTGATAAATAACCTTAGAACTTCTTGGAATTCGCATTATTTTTACTGAAAATTATTACTTATTTTGTATAATTTTTTTGTATTTGTGACATAGTTTTGCTTTCCTAAATAGAGCAGAGATTGAACTGCCATAGTGTGCAAAATAATAATAGCCACAAAAAGTGGTGGATAAATTTTGATTGAAACCTAGGAGAAGGATATGGTTGGGTTTCTCTTTCTTGTCTTCATCATTAAAATGGATACATGACATTACTATTCATTCTCAATTGATTTATCCTGGATTTTTCTCATGACAGTTTGTCTGTCATGTTTTGAAACCCAAATCATTTAATTGAAATATCATTACTTTTTCTTTTCTCTTAATGCTTTGAAACTTTGTTTTTCTTTAACAAATTTGTTTGCTTTTGAAGTTTTGAAGGTAATGTTATACTAGATATGTTGGAGTAACCTGTAGTCAATTAGTTTCAAATTCATACATAACAAATTACCACAAACTTAGCAATATAAACAGCACATTTATTTTCTCATAGTTCAGACATACCATAACTGGGTTCTCTGACAAAGATGAAAAAATCAAGGTGTAGCCTGGGCTACCATCCTATCTGGCCTATCCCAGCTCATATTCAATTCCCTATGGTTGTAGAACTCAGTTCTCTTTGGTGGTTATCAGCTGGGGTTCTGCTCTCAGTAGGGAGCCCTCTCACAATGTGGTGCTCTTTTTCTTCAAAGCCAACAGCAAAGAAAACTCACTTTAATCCTCTAAAAGAAAGTCTTACATAAAATAGTGCAATCATGAGAGTGACATCCATGACCTTTTCCATATTCTATTGTCTATAAGAAAACACAGATCCTACCCACACTCAAGGGGAGGGGATTATATAGAGTTTAATACCAGAAGATGGAGATCTCAAGTGAACTCTTTGCAATCTGCCTCCCATGTATGGTAATTGTATTGTTCTACGAATTTAGAAAGACACTCTTATTTAGAAACTATTTTAGCATTCAAAATATACTAAATAAATCCAGGTGATGTTTACTTGCTTTTTCACATGAAATGTATTACTATCCTTAATTTTAATTCGATAATATTCAATATGACCAATGATATCATATTTAGAGAGTAAAAGTTACAGATTAAAATTTGGGCCCCTATAGAATCAGGAAGCCAAGCTGAAAATATTTGTTTCAAATATTACCACTTACTAAGAACATTTTTAATACCAAAGTGATATATTTTAGCTTCATTCTCTACATTATTTTGAAATTCACTCCTTTTGAGTTTTGTTGTAGAAAATAAGATTTTTTTTCCTCTTCCTTTTACATTCATTCATTGAACAGATACATATTGACTCCTCTGCACTTTAAGCTTTTTGTTACATTCTAATAATATAAATCAAAGAATAATGAAGAGTTACACCTTTGTCAATTACTAGCAGTATGACATTGGACAAATCATTTAAACTCTCTGAGCCTGGGGTGCCTGGGTGGCTCAGTTGATTGAGCATCTGCCTCCAGCTCAGATTGTGGTCTGGGGTCCTGGGATCAAACTGTTCCCTGCTCAGAGGTGAGTCTGCTTCTTCCTCTCCCATTGCCCCTCCCCACTGCTTGTGCTCTCTCTCTTGCTCTCTCACTCTCAAATAAATAAATAAAATCTTAAAAAATAATAAAAATAAAAAATTAAACCCTCTGAGCCTTAGTTTATTCGACTTTAAAATAAATATGTATAATTTTGTTACTGTTTCATTTGACAGAATAATATTTAGTTCTACAGTAGCCCAATCATTATGGAAGGCCTCAAAATTCTGAGATAGAAAACATAGTGAATGCCTTCTGAAATTTCGGTCAACAAATGAGACAACATCACAGTGTTAACACCGTTATCATTAAGAGGAGCACACAGGAAAACATATGAGGCATAAAATCTGAACAGAGTTCTGATGGATGAGTGGGAGTAAGCCAACTGTGTCAGATGAATTTAATAGCCAATGCAAACAGGTGCACTAGAGAGCCTGTGTATTAGGGGGCACTGCAAATAAATCAGTCGGATGGAATGTGGTATGTAGGCAGAGTTGTGTGATAATAAAGTATATAGATAAGCATAGGCCAGATCAAATAAGTACTGGCTTAGAAGCTCTGACTGTATTCTGAGTAATGGGGGAGCAACTGAAAGATGTTAAATGAGAAGTAAAAAAAAAAAAAAAAAAAAAAAAAAAAAAAATTGCCTTTTTGCTTTTTAGAGCTTATTCTACTGGAGGTGGGAAATAAAAAAATCCCATCAGATGGATTTAAGGGGCTGTTGCAATAAGTAAGACAGAAAGATAAAAACAGGGCTGGTAGAGATGATAAGGATAGGATGGGTGTGAGCTATTAAGAAGGCAGTGAATCCATCACATCAGGCATGAGGACTAAAAAGAAGGAGTCAATGACTTGTGGGCTTTTTGACAGACTTGATGGTTGTTCCCTTCTCTGATAATGGGAATGGAGCAGGAGGAGAAATGTGGGGAGGAAAGAGAAGATGAGTTTAATTGGGGAATATTAAGTTTGAACTTAAGATATCTTCTGGGAAAGATTTCCAGCAGACAATAAGATATGGAATTACAGATTTTAGGATATATTAGAGATTCATCAATGTTTCTGTATGTGGAATATCTATAAGTTCATCCAGGGAAAATAAAATAAGATTGAGAATTTAAAATTAGATTTCATGTGTGTCAGAGGACATAGAGTCCAGGAAGGGCCCTGAAAGCACTGGTCTACATTCTAGAATACAAAACTAGGCCACAAAAATATCACAGAAACCCCATGGTTAGAGAATTTGAAGCAGAAGTAAGCATTCATGTACCAAATGTTATGGAGATCTAGAGTAAGGATAAAGATCGAAAAAGAGACCATTGATAATGGCTTTAGAGGCCTTAACCAGGAGCAGTTTCATGAAGCAAAAGGAGAGGGAGCAATAATTCGTAGATTGAGGAGTGAAAAATAGGAGATAAGGTAGGAAAAACAAGAGTAAACCATGCTCTCAACACACCCGGTAATGACAAGAACAGGAAATAGATCAGTGTTTATAAGCAGAAATGATACAGGTGGAAGATTTCTCAAGAAATCTTATTGATTTACTCATGTTCTATATAAAAAGGCCAAAAAAAAAAAAAGTTGTGCATGTGTAGACAGAAAAAGAGACACAGATATATAAATCTTTATAATATAAAAATATATAAAGATAAAAGATATATAATAAACAAATAATATACAAGTATAAAATATTGTATAGGGTCTAAAGCATACTGGTAAAAATACAGGCTATGAGGCTGGATATCCTGAGTCTGAATCCCAGGTGTAGACTGGGATTACTTACTGGTTAACCAGCCATGGGCATGTTGCTGCATCTCCCTCTATCTAAGTTAACCTCATCTGTAAAATGTAGCTACTGGTATCCATTTGAGAAGAATTACATGAGAAAAATAAAACATGCAAAATGCTTAAATTAGTATACAGTCCATAGTAAACACTGAAGAAATTTAACTCTTATTAGTTATGGTTCCTAGGGATCAGAGACAAGTTTGAGCAGAAAATGAATTTAATAAAGCATGCTAGGTAGCTCCCAGATCTCTGAGGTCAAGTGTGTAAACCATGCACCCAAGAACAACTACAAAATGGTGAAAATACTCTGCCATTTTTACTAAGCATTGATGATGATAATGCAGTTTGCACTGATGTTGTTGGAGACCCAGCTCATGCTAATAAAAAACAGGGCCTGATATTAGAAATCAGCCACTTTTGCTGTTTCTGTTTGTGGTATTTGGCTCACTTTTGAATCAAAGCCTTATCTGATCACATCTCACAAGATTCTGCACAGCAGTAAGAAGGACAACTGGGAGAATAAATTCTGGCTTCTCTGTGGCAGAGGCTGTACTCAAAAGGGGCAAACTTCAAACACAAGAAGGGTGTTTCACGAATAATTGGCATTTAAAAATATCTCATAAATATCTACTGCTTCACCCCTCTGGTTAACGGAGGCACACATTTACTTAAACATATTAGAAAAATGCACTTCACCTTTATGTGATTTTAAATTGTTTCTTATTGGAGCTCCTGGGTGGTTCAGTTGGTTAAGCATATGCCTTCAGCTCAGGTCACGATTCCAGGGTCCTGGGATGGAGCCCCATGTCATGTTGGGCTCCCTGCTCAGTGGGGAGTCTGCTTTTCCCTCTCCCTCTGCCTCTACCCCCTGCTTGTGCTCTCTTGCTCTTTCTCACTCTCTGTATCTCAAATAAATAAATAAAATCTTTTTAAAAATAAATAAATCATTTCTTTTTATATGAAACAATCTTGTGGTTAAAGAATCAATTAAAAGTACAATTTCCTATCAGAACTATTCTTCATATTCTCTTCTTCCTTGCCAAGATGGAAGAAAGGCTGGAGGAAAATGTATCCTTCATGGATTTGGACAAATGTGTCCCTCACGCATCCTGCCTATCTCCATATTGATTTCCCATGGAGGGAGCCTGGAATGATCTTTGATATGGAAGGAACCTGCATGTGTGCTTTCTCCCGAGATTCTAAACAGGAAATTTGTGACATCTTTGCTCCATTTTCAGCTTTTCCTCAGACTTAATAACCTGTGTCACGCTTGAAATCTTGGCCTAAGAGGGCCATCAGGAAATGTGGGCTTCGTCATTTACCTCACCCACCTCTGATCTAGCAATATGAGTAAGAAGGCTTCCCCACTCACCTTTATGACAGACTTTCTTCATGACAAATTCTGACTTCTTTATCCTTGGTAAATGGAAACTATCTATGTTCTAGGGTGACAAGCCAAATACTCAATACATTGGTACATCAGTGGAAACTAGAAGGTTTAAAAAAAAATTTTTTTTTTTTCCCCTCTCAACCAAGCCTGGCTTTCAAGTCTTTGGTCTTGCAGTCAAGTCAAATATTTTATTCCGGATGTCAAAGGCTGCACAGCGACTGCCTCTGACTCAGGGCAGTCCAGCTTCCACAATTCCAGTTCTCCCCAAGGCAAACAGATGGCTCCGTCAAAACTGGGGGAAAGTTCTATTCAGGAAATGCAAAAGAGAAAAAAATATTCATTTCTTTTCAAAATATTGCTATCATTCTCCCTGAAAGGGACTTGGCGTGCTTATACACCAAGAGTAAAAGGCAGGTGGATAGGAAGAGGCAGAAGTCAGACTAGAGAGAGTGGTTTGATAGGTTTTAATTGCCCAAGGCTGATGTAGGGTATCCAAGCACAGTTGAAGGGATCTGTTTGAAAAGGAGAGAGCCCTTCCATTGAAATAGAAGAGCAGGGCCGGGGCGAGTAATAATCAATCACAGCTACACCGCTTCTCCGCTGAGTCTATAACGTACAGCAGTTATTTTAAACGGAATGCTGTCACTGTGAGAAAATTTCCAATCGTCCTGTGTTCCTCTCTTCAAACAAATGTAAGTCATTTTATTAGAAAAATAATAACCCTGTCCATTTACAACACTAGCACAAGTGTCTTATTGTTTTTGCTCCGATGAGAACATTAGCCAGACCCGAAGTCTCAAAGTGGTCTATTCTCCACATCAGCTGGTTTGGGTTTTAACCAGGACTGATGCCTTGTCTTGTATTTTCTTTCACTGTTTCCTTTCATTATGTTTCCTTTAATGCATTTCTTTTATTCAACTTTGGAGACAGAATATGGCAACCAGATTTTAGATTATTCGCTCATTCAATAGGAAATATATATTTTTGTTTCAAACAGTGCATCTGTCTGCTCTCAGGAATGTTAAATAATAACAATAGCACAACAACCGAGCAGCTTAGGATAGGAAATGAAAACCACCATGAGTTCTGGAACACATGGAAGGACACTCTAGGCGGAATGTAATTAAGTAGTTGGAATTTGTGGTTAAGGCCACCAGGGTTAAAAATATGCTTCCTGAGCAAAGTGCCTTAGAGTTTTCAAAGATCACGAACATTGGCACGTAAAATAGGATGATCAGAACATCCTCACTCCAGGTGTCTCCACCATAAATATTGATTCTCTGTGCCTTACAGAGCTCCATTCTCTCTGTTAAAGCCATAAAACGAGGAGAACATGTCTTCTTGGGAAAAGAGAGAAGAGAATCCTCTCTGTTCCCCATTCGGGGATATCTAATCCTGTTACGAGAGCTGCCATTTTTCTACCTCATCTGCTTCGCTGAGAGAAACAAACCCACCAGAGTGAACATATTGTTAGGGGGAAGACAGAGAAGTGAGAATAACAGTATGGAAAACACTCCACTTGGAGAACCATTTTCTTACTGCAACTGTATTGCCTGATTCTTCTGTCCAGGGCTACAACCCCAAAAATAGGTAGTATGCGATGGATCTTGGCAGTGAAATCAAACAAAAACGATACAAAATGAAACAAAACTCACCTCTTACTCTGCCTCGAGTGCTGAGCAAGCTGGTTGTGAAATCCCCAGGGCAAAAAAATTCATACTGATATTGTGGTTTTACTCTATGTGGTAGACTTAATAACGGCCTCTAAAGGTAGTCAGGCCTCCATCTCTGGAAACTAATAGATGTTAATTAAATGGCTAATGACACTTGGCAGATGATTAAGTCAAGGATCTTGAAGTGGGGAGATTTTATGAATTATCGGGAAAAGTATTCTTTTAAATAGGCTTGTAAGAAGGAGACAGAGGGCAACTTGACTGCAGACAGAAGAGAGGACTGTATGATGGAAGCCAAAGTCAGCAGAGTCAGAGAGAGAAAACCTATGCCACTGCCTTTGAAGATGAAGAGGCCACAATCCAAGGAATACAGAGTCCTGGAGAAGCAGGAAAAGGTGAGCAAATGGTTTTTCTCCCAGAGCCTCTGGAGGTGGCCTGACACCTTTGACACCTTGATTTCAGTTCACTGAAAGCCACTTAGAACTTCTGACCTCTAGACGGTAAGAGAATAAATTTGTGTTTATTCTGCTCAGGTTCTAGCTATTCGGGTAGAGGTAATTTGTTACAGCAATCATAGGAAACTAATATCCTTTACATAGTTGTGATCTAAAGTATACTAGAATAAACATCCTGACAACTCCATAAATCACTCAACCAAAGTCTGATTTTCACCATTGTAACCTGAGAAATATGGTCCCTGTTCATATCACAGAATACTTGAGAAAAGGCTAAGAACATTTATAGAACTGTTATTTAATATAAATTATTATTATGTTCAGAATATCTTAATCTAAAATGATAATAACATTATATGTCAAATATTCTTTAAAAATATTTTTCTGCCAGGTAAACTGAGCAAACAACAAATTTTTTAATGTAAATAAAATATAAATGTGCAAATAAAAAATATTAATGTAAATGGTCCTAAAAGCCCTCTGAAACACACTATGCCTAGTAGCACTTTTGAGAATATGTGAACAAAATTAAAATATACCAAAGTTGATCAATCATTGTTCCATATCTGGTTAAATAAATGAAAATGTTTGCAGGTGAACAATTAATTTAATTAACATAGAGATAGTTAAAAATACCATATAAACTCATTTTTTAAAAAATTGAACCAACAGATTTAAACTAAACTTCAATTAGTTTATTCAGTAAAAACAGTATTTTTTTCTTTTAGCAAAGTACAGACAGTAAATCCATGTTTTTGATGTTGGTTTTGCTCTTTTCATTTTACTTGCTTATTTGTTTTTAAAATTTCTTATTTATTAATCAATTGTATTGGGATCAAACAAAACCTCCAGAATAATCAATTTGACATTTTTCATTTTATTATTGATAAATTTCAACTACATATAGACACTTAAAACATTTCCTTGATCATATTCCCACATATAATTTTCAGGTACTCATTAAATTTATTGCAATGTAAAAGGAGTTAATTCCACATCAACCAAAGATCGAGTACTTATTAAAAGATTCTTTATTTTAGCATACATTTATTGAACATTTCTATTCATTTATATCCTTTTATTTCAGACTCCCAAAACTTCTCACAAGGATTACCGTAAAAGTCTTCCAACTGATCAGTTTTCACTAGCCTTTCTTAAATCACCCATTTTCTATCCTATTTTCACAGTAATCTTTCTAATCACAGTATCATCCCCATGATTAGAAAATTTCAGTTGCTTGATATTGCTCTTAAATTAAAATCCACACTTCTTAGCATGTTTTACAAAGGCCTCCATAAATAATATCTGTCATTTCCCTCTAGCCTCACTTGCCATTCTCCAGTTTAACTCAAATGGAAACATTTTAAGATCCCATAAATTCACTGCTATTCTGGCCTCCGCAAAGATTCTCTTGGCCTGAAAATCCTTTGCCAAACTATAAAGTTGGGCAGATGGTTGGATATGTATCTTCAAAGTCTCTGGGCACTACAGTATCCAGATAGGGAGTGGACTTAAAAATCATAAATACAAATGAGATTACTCAGAGAATGTATTTACAGTAAGAAGACATTGTAGGTCTTATCTAAATATCTAAATATCTAAAGAACACTGACATTGAAAAACTGAAAAAGAAAATAAACTTACGAAGAGCAATTAAAAAGGAACAGTCAGAAAAGTTAAAGAATAAGAAGCCAGGATACTATGGTATCATAGAAGCTTATGGAAAAGAACATTTCAAATATAAGGATGTTGCCAAACAAAACAATTAAGAATAGAGTAATGCCTACTGGCTTTATGATAGGAGATCACTCCATTTTTAATGGAATGGGAAAGTTGGAAACTTGAAGAGGTGAGGTTAGGAATTTAGAGATGTGGGTCCAGATTTCAAGATTGAAATGGAGGATTACTGCTTTCAAAATACAGAAAATGAAAAAGCTAGAATACTGGTTGATTCAATAAATGTTAAAGCCACCTTGATAATATCAGACAGCTGGGGTGAAGAAACAAGTCATATCAAATCCTTCAGTGAATGGGAGGACTAACAAGGGATCAGTAAATGATAGATCCCAGAAAGAGGAGAATAATAAAGCTGATGTTTGAGCCAACGTGGAACTGGAGGGTTTACATACCCATGAAAGAAAATGGTCAGAGCCTGTAAATTGGAGAAAAGAGGACTTTAGACCAGCTTTCCGAGCTGGAGAAAAAGGAGCGGTAAACACATAAGAACTATCTTATCCCTCCTCTTAAGTTCCATTTAAGAGTTTCCCTCTGGTATAGAGTATATTTCATTTTAAAGTTCAATTTGAATAAAAATTTGAGTTTAAGTATGGAAGTTGTCAATTCCCCTTTAAGTTTTCAAGATGACACTTGAAAGTAATGTATGCTTGTATGTGAAAGCATTACTGTTTCATAGCTTTTTCTCTGTCCTACATGCAACACACTGTACTTTGTTCTATGGAATTAATGTGTTTTCTGACATACTCCTCCTTATAATTTAAGCATTTATGAGAAAGTTGTTTCTAAATCATAAAAGAAGACTGTATAGCAGAATCATTAGAAATAGACTTTGGAGAATCATTAGAAATAGACTTTGGAGTCTATGTGGGTTTGAATATCAAGTTATCTTAGATAAACTATTCACTATATCAAAGCCCATGCTTTTCTCATCAATAAAATGGGGTTGATAAACCCTACAGTGAAGAAGTTTAAACAAAGCAATGTTTTAAAAATGTTTAGCAAAATGTGTGGCACATAAATATAGCTATCTTTTAGGCTCATTGACCTCAAATACCGATTTATACCTCATTTCTGGTTTATTCAAAACTAGAAAGAATGTTAATCAAGAGAAGGCAGAGTTTCATCTATAACATGCATTCAGGAGAATAATCCCTAGAGAACAAATGTTTTGAAACAAAATTTTTTCAAAGGGTGGAACCACTTTGTACACTGTCATCCTTGCCCATAACCATATGCAATGGTTTTGTCCTTGCTAGAAAACAAACTTTGCTCTTACACGGTTACACAAGTTTGTTCTTACACAGTTGTTGACTTTGAGTCAAATTCTTGTTGACATGTTGACTTCCAAGGACATTTCATGTTGTGATTGGTCAACATAAGTCTAGGTTTTTCCTTACAACAGGTTTCTAGAAGTCACTGCTGTGACATGCTATCCTTAAACAGGATAATCTTTCCTCTATTCATAAATACTCCTATATGCCTTTTCATCTACTGTTTCTATGACTCCAATGCCTTTTCCATTTTCTCTGACTAGTGAACTCTCACATTAGGTCAAGACCTAGATCAAGAGTGCCCTAGACCAGAAGTTGCCTTCCATTCTGAGTTAATCATTCCCACAGCTGAATGCTAACATCATCTTTATCTGACTCTAACAGACATGCCTATCAGAATCAAAGTAAAGCTTTTCAAAACTCATATACCTAAAAGGCATAGTCAAGTATGTATTTTTTAAAATGTTAAAAGAAACTCCCATATGTTTCTGGGTAAGAATAACAGCTCTACTATAATATTTACAAATAATAACTGTTGCTCTTTAAGTCTTTCTTCCCTACTAGACTGTTAGGTCTCTAAAGAAAAAGACTTGTTCTGCTTGTTTGTACCCCCAAACCCAGCATGACATTGTATAAAGTGAACTCAATAAGCTTGTATTGAATAAATGAATAAACAGAAGCCAATTCCTACTCTATTAGAGCAATTGCTTGGTCATTCAGTTATTATTGCAATTAAGCAGAAAAGCTGTAGTCTTTCCATTGTTACGTGTCCAGCTCAAGGACTTTTTTGTCCCAATATGACAATTAAAATCTGAAATTTGCAAATTATTTTGCAGAAATACTTTGGCTCTAAGTAATATAAAGGATTACTAGCTGCTTAGCCCTATATTCAATGCTGCCGTTGACACATATTATTGTGGACCCTGTGTCAGACAGCAAGACATCAGACCACACAGGATGAGGGTGAAATTAGATGATGTGGTTCAAGAAGTCATCACAAAATGAGTTCTCTAAATAAGACATCTTTAAAGACTTTTTGAAATCTAAGGAAATTTGAAAGCTAAGGAAATTTCTCCTTCTTTCCCTGGCTTCTGTCATGGAGAAAGGATTCATCCCATGGTAGCTGAATGGGACAACCTTGTAGGGCACACAGAAAGGGTTTACCTCAACTCAACCTGCAGGCTGCATTCAGTGGGTCAGGAAGAAATAGCAACAATAGTGTATTGTTGTCATCCCTGTATCTTCAAGACTAAAAGCTCAGCAACTGCTTATTGAGACACTGGGAATTTATTTTATTTTATTTACGTATTTGACAGAGAGAGACAGTGAGAGATGGAACACAAGCAGAGGGAGTGGGAGAGGGAGAAGCAGGCTTCCCACTGAGCAGGGAGCCCAATGGGGGGCTCAATCCCAGGACCCTGGGACCATGACCTGAGCCAAAGGCAGATGCTTAATGACTGAGCCACCCAGGTGCCCCAAGACACTGGGAATTTTTAATGGTGTTTGTTGGTATTCACATAAGAAACTAACCAGCTACATGTGAATCAGCATGGGATTCCTGAGACAAAAGGAAACTTGTTAAATTCCAGAGAATAAAGAGAATAAAAGAAATGAGCTACCTGAGAAGAACCATCATGAAAACAGTCCTACTAAACATATCTGGCCAAAGATTTCAGAAAACTTTCGTGGTGGTGGCGGGATTGATAATAAACACCAGTACTGCTGTGCAGCTATACTATGTATACTACAAGAAGTATATTGTGGGAAGGAAAGTTCTGACAGGAACATAGATTAAAAAAAAATAATAATAGAAGCTAAACATAGCCTATTCCAACCGGGGTATACCCCATGGACAGTTATTATTCTAGGTTAATATAAAGAATCTCACACGATGAAAAAAGTAGAAGGCATTCCCTAATCACAAACAGGACGGGCTCACAACATCTGACATTGGTATACTCCAGTCACACCACAGCATCCTTGGAGGTCTTTAGGGATAATGTGGAAGCAAAATGAGGAGTTTAATAACCAACCAATAAAACTTTAATTTCCTTTTTTTTAATCCAATAATGAGAATGGAATGAGGTACCTCAGAAGAATTCTCATTGTGTGTTTTCTTAACCATTGAACATACAGGTTTTTAATTAATTCTTCCTATAGTATTGTTTAGTCTCATCCTCAAAGCAAATACAAGTTCTACAAAGTGAGCAATTGTATCTTTTAATTTTCATGAATCTCAACAACACCATCAATATCTGTCTATTTACCCCCAATATATAATAGATAATCAAGTACTTCTCAATAGCAAATCTTATTTCTGACTGTGGAAGTTAATCACTTGGCCAAAAATGGTGATCATTACAAGTATATGGGTCATAAATGGCAAAATCAACAAAAAGAGAAGTACACCAAGAAGGCCACTATGTATTTCTGCTGGAGAGAAGTAGATTATGCTATAGCTGAATCTTTTTAAATAAATCTATTTAAAAAATAATTTGCAGCCCTTACTGAAGGCATACCTTTGTTTAGAAGCACAGAAAGTTTTTCTTTAAGAATAATTTGTTCTCCTAAACCATATGTTCCAGTGACGCTGCTGTGTACAGTGAGAGTTCAGACTGAGACTCTGGCAAAACTGAGTTTAGACATGCAGAGGTGACCTAAGTCACTTTCCTTGCCAAACTGCATTTTCTGTAAGTCTGAGGCTTTGCTTCGTATTTCAAGCTAATTGTCTTCATTTGACTTTTCTTATTTTATTTGGCAATTTAAACACTAGCTACCAACAGTTTAGATCTCTTTTGTGTCTAAAGTTGTGAAAGGGAATAAATGAACACACACACACACCCCTACCTCAAAAATTCGTTTAGGAACATTTCTCTGGTGATAGGAGAGTAAACAGAAAATCAGTAGGTAAGCATCGTAGACAAGTTCAAGTGTGTGGGCTTCCACAGGGTGCCAAGCACCATATTGAATGGCAGTCAGGATGGAAGGTAGACATCATGGTGGGAGAGAAGGCAAATGATAACCGGAAAGAGAAAACTCAACCCCTGATAAAATTCACAAGGTTTAACAGTGATTTTCGAGGTGTCGACAAAATAAAAAAGAAGAGGAAGCCCAGAGAGCAGTAAGGCATTTAGGACGTGGCAGAGGCCTAAAAGGCAAGTTGCCCTTCTCCAGGCTGCCCTTCCCAACAGCAGGGCCATTCCCCTTTCCCACCAACATAAAAGTAACAGACTACCTGAAAATCATCAGAAAACTGGTAACATGAAAGAAAAGGGAATTTGCCGAGTCACCATATACAAGGCTCGTGGATGCTTATTCTATATACTTAGCAAATCTCAGAGCAAAGAATGGGCTAATGTGAGAATTCTTTAATACAGACAGGTTGGGGAAAATCGGGCTAGTGTACATTTTCATGGTTGTAAATGGTGTAGCCTCTAGGGAAAGCAGTATGGAGATCCCTCAAAAAATTAAAAGTAGAATTACCATATGATCCAGAAATCCCATTTCTGCATATATATGTCTAAAAGAATTAAAATCAGAATCTCAAAGTGATATCTCCACTGCCATATTCATTCCAAATTGAAATTACAATACTATAGGTTGCTATATTGGTTAGCTAATTCAGAGAAAGTGTTGAAACCCAAAGAGTCCTATATTCATCTTGATGGGAAATAAATGGATTTTGAAGGGAGATTTGCTTTCAGTCTGACTAGTGAAAAATGTATTACAAATTGTTATTTCCAAATTTATTCTGAAAATGACATTTTAAAAAAGGTTGAATTGAAAATTTCAATCAGAACCCAAATTTAAAGCTTGATAAACTGCTGACCATTCTGTCATCTCAAATACAGCGTTACCACACTGCTTTATCTCTATTTATGTTGGGAAAATAATAAATATTAAGACAAAGTATTCTGTGTATATGTGCAAAGATTGTTGTTCATTCTTACTTTAAGTCTGGAAAATAATACATCTGTTTAACATCATGGCTGCTCTGGAATTCTCATTGAAAACTTTTTTAACAGAGTATTTCAAGAATATCCTTTGTTTCCTCTTACTGTGTAATTTTAAATCCACTGTAAACAATGGGAGCTTAGCCTTTCCCTCCCCTCCTTGGGACCCTTGCTGATAAATCAGGAAGCAGAAACATTTTAAATGATATGTTTATATATTAGATATTTAGTTTATCAATTATTTCTTCCCCTAGTCATTCTTCAGGAAACAAGCTGGATATAGACACAGACACAACGGGACACTTTTTGTCAGCAGTTACAATGTTAGTTTGCAAATGTGCTTAATTGTACAGGATGTACTAAGTGTTGTTGCTATTTTGGTCCTGGTTTCTTTGCTGGAAAATGTGATCTGTTTTTTGTGAGGCCTGACAATTCATATTTGATTGCCTAAAGAAACTTGTTTGCTTGAATTTTGTCTAATATTGCAGTGCCTTCACATTGCCTTAATTGTTCATGGTTTTTCTCAAGTGTCCCAATCAACTGGTTGCTTCCTTTAAAAAAATGAATTCACAATACTGCAGACATTTTAGCATGGTCTTATCAGAATCAAGATTGTCCAGAAACTTGCATTCATTCATATCATTTACTTTTGCAGAGCACACAAAGTAAGGTAAATAAAATATGATTTTGTTCTAACCTTTCCTGTAAGATTTCACAATCGTTCACATCTTTCTGCCTGAAAGTTTAGTGTAACTTTTTTTATACGAAATCTAAATTCCACATACTTTAACTGTTACATGGCTTCTATACATTCATATGTAATCTCTCTTTAGATCACAGCACTACACACTTTAACATAACAGATAGTCCTCTTCCAAATTATTAAGCTGTTAAATGTAGTTAAATGTTAAATAATGTGAAATGATGTCTAAAGCTACACCTATAAACTCATTACAACTGGGAATAGTATAGCTTCATGGGGCTGACATTTTTTTTTCTTTTTTAAGTTTTTAAATTCCAGTTAGTTAACATATAGTGTACTATTAGTTTCAGCAATAGCACTTGATGCGGTGCTGACATTCTTACCATGTTTTTATGTATAGTCATCCAGTTATTGATAGCTATACAATTGACCTAATATATTTTGAGTAAATTGCTGTGTACCGAATGTTAGCATGCTGACTTCTAAGCACTGTAATCAATCATGGGATGACGAAAATCCTATGCATTGCATTGCGCCTGCTGCTCCCTACACTGTGGTACGATAAGCTACTGTAGCATCTGTGACACTTACTTGAAAGGCCACTTGTAGCACAGTGCCTTTAGAAGGGACCCGTACACTGAAAGGTTGAACCTCAACGGAGTGAGCGTCCTGTAGAATTGTAGAATAGTTTCTTCAGTTGCTAATCGGATTCTGACAGCAGTCCTTTCTCTCAATGCCAGTGAAAGAAGGACTTACGTCTTCTTCAAAACAGAGATTATATTCTTCCACTATAAAAATGGCATAATAAAAATCTGAAACATCTGTAAGTCAGTGTTACCCTGGAAGAATAAAAAACAAAATCCAAAATGCTAAATATGAGTATTGCTAGAAGGGAAAACTCAGGTAAATGTTTTCAGAGTAAAATTTAAAAAAAAACAAGGACTTCCCAAAGCTGTGAACAAGGAGACACCCAAGAAAAAGGCATGGCCAGGTAGTCCTCTTTGTGGAGAACAGTTAATACATCCCTGAGAATTCAGAATAGGCAGAACCAGAGGAATGAAGATTTACCTTAAATATTCATATTTTAAGTGATGGAAAAAATTAAATCTATTAAATCTGGATATTTATTTATTAACCAAAGATATTTGACTTGGCAATCAGACACTGAATCAAAGTATCTCTCTTTGGAAAAAAAATAAATAACAGAAAGGCACAAAATAATTGCATCTTGAAACATTTTCAATATATTTTTCCATTGTTTTATGAGCTATCACAAGGCTTTTGTTGTATGGAAGCAAGACAAAATTCACATATTTTTAACATAAAAAAATGCACATGTTGGAAATTTAAATATGCATTGTACCTCATTTATATTATAATATTATGAATAGATATGTGTCTCAATTTAATTATTGTTGTAATATAATGCTAATAGTATAACATTCTAATTTATTTCATGTTTTCAAGTTTATAATTTTTATTAAAAATCATTTTTCTTTTTTATTCAGTGATATAAAAAATGCAACATAGAACACTCCAAAAAGAGCAATAACATACAGAGTATGTAAAACCTGATCATAGAGGGCAACTGTGGCATTTTGAAAGTACAATTTTACTGTACAAGCACGAAATAATCAAGACTATTGATTTTATAAGGTATTTTAAACTGACTTTATTGAGCTCCTTATTATAAGTAGCAACCATATAAAGCAATTTACAAACTTTTTTTTTCATTTTTTCCTTTAAACAACTTAAAAGTTAGATACGACTGCCATGCCTATCACGTTTAAAGTCTGTGTGAGAATAACACAAACTCATTGTGCATAGTGCTGGGTATACAATGTTATTTGCTAAATAAATGTTATGAGAGTAATATTACTCAGTTAAGTATGACTGTTAACAATTATTAATAGAAGGGTTATAATTTAAAGCATTTCCAGTGAGCAGAAAGGCATTCTTTATTCACCATAGAGTGTTTCTATTTTTCAGTTTTAACTTTTATCTTTGCTCCAATTTTTAATGTTTTCTCCTTTAAAACTTAAAATAAATATATTCTGAGATCACAGATAAACTTAAGTGTGTAATTTTGTTTTGACTCATATTCTAGCCATGAATGGCAGTAAAAGATAAGGATAGGGTTGATTGACTCTCCTCCAGAAAGAAAAAAGAAGGAAAATTTTAATACAAACATAGCCATTCAAACACTCTGGATTTATGTACTTTTGAAGTCCTGGAAACAGACGAATTCCGTGCAGCATCCCTGGACAGTGTTTGTCTGTGCTCTGTATATGGTGAAGATATGAAATACTTTTCTTTAGATGGCAAGGTAGACTGGAAACATTATATCTGCCAACTCTCAATTATCCACAGACTATTATTAAATTTAAAAATTAAACAGGCCCCTGCCTTCTCTTTCTTTTATTTTCTTTTTTTTAATTCCTGCTAATTTTTTTGAGAATTTCACTGCCAAGTAGTTTTTAACCAAAAGATCTACCAAACCAACAAATAAATAAATAATAACGCAAAGCAGAAGTAATCACTTTGAATCCTGTTAATGGACCATGTTAAAGAGATCTGGTTAGAGAAAAAAATTAACTCACATAACATTCAACAAATTTCCAAGGGAAAACTTGTCACATTCTGGGTAGTACACAGTTTAGGAAAAGAAAAAAACAAAACACTTATCTGAGGCTCTGAAATTGCTTTAAAAGTCAAAATACCAGCCAATAGCAAATAAGGGATAGTGCATATTGCCTAGTGTAAGTAAGGTGATAGTGCATATTGCCAAGTATAAGCCATTGTTGTTACAATCAAGCAGATATTTTATAACAATATATTTTTTTCCTAGTTCAGCAGGAGAATTTGGCAATAATAAAGAGTCTTATGTATATGTTACTTTCTAGAAATTTGGCAGGGATACTATCACAATACAATTTCCATTGCATGAAAATTTTAAAGTATGTTTTCCAAAAGAGCAGAGTGTTTAAAAACCAAATATATAGCTAACAAGCCTTATTAAAGTGGCTCAAGTGAAATTTAGTTTTCCTCTATTGCCTGGAGGGCTATATATTAAGAAACTAGATTATACATTCATGCATTATTTTCTAACTAAAAATATCTCCTTCCTTTTCTTGTGAGAGTTTAAAATGACAATCTAAGAGGGTATTTTCATGGAAGTCCCTCCAGTTCCTATTAGTCCCAAGGTATTGTTAGGTCAGCTCCAACCTGAGGCCTGTTATCTAAAGGAAAAAGAAAAAGTCCATGATCTGAGTGTACAAATTACCCAAATGTTTAAGCAAGAGATCTGTCCAATTTCTCACTTTTTAATCCAAATGTCTGGTACTATAGAACAGACATAAGTTTAGAATAGGTGACATAATTCCCCAAGGAAAGCCCTTGGCCAATGTCCATTAACGAGCAAATGAGAAAAGGGTTATCAGGCAATTTTTACTGGTTCTCTATATCTGACTGCCACTGATATAAATCTTCATATGTGCTCATTTTTAAGATAGTACCCAAAACATTGCTAAAATAGATTTTGGTTCAACATTAGACATGTACTATGTAACAATTGTTTTCTCTTCTTTTCCTTGTTTAAAGAAATACAAACTTATTTTCAATGATGGTACCTAATTAAGAACTTTTCTCTATTTAATATGTTTTTGTCAAATATTTCCCATATGTCTAATAAGATGTTAAGCATTATGGGGATATTGAAAACTAGGTTGGAACAAAAAAGTTAATATTCTAATAAATCACCAGAAAATAATAAAAAAATACACATAATCTAGTCAGAATGCACATGAATTTGGGGAAAAAAAAAAAGAACTTATGAGATGTTAAAAAGAGAACAGGGAATAACCTTACCAAGCATCATCATCTCCACAGTGTCCCCCACCTGACACTTGGTATATATTCAAAAAACATTATTGAATGAGTAAGGGAGTTTGAGGACTGGGTAATCTATATCATATAAAATAGAATTTGAGAATAGTATTTATATGAACTTGATGGGAAGTTTTATAATCCTCAGCTATGCAGCAATTGCCCAGTTCTGATTTAGGGGAGAGAATTCCAACCAATAGCAGAGACATCTCTGGGACACTGATCATAAGGAATCATGGCCAACAGCCTTGAAAAAAACAAAAACAATGAGCAATAAGCACAGTATTACAGAAGTCCAAAACAATGTTTCAACCATCCATGTCCTGACTTTGAATCCTTAAAGAATTCTGAGGATGACATCAGGAAGGGGCAAAAAGGGAACATGTTAGACATTCAATATACAAAATACTATGACATTACAACAACATATAATTCCTAACGTTTTTCTTTTTTAATGCATTCTCTTCTCTTTATCTGCTTCCTACCCTGCTTCCTTTTTTTCTCCACACCTCCTACATCACACTTACACAATATTAAAAGAGGTATTTGAAATGATATAATTTGAAAACTGTTTATTCTGACAGGGATGTTTAAGTGAGTGCTACTTTAAGAAGTATGGTCAAGCCTCTTTTGTTCTTGCCTAACTACAGATAAGAAAAACATTCCATGCAGCAAAAGTAGTTTAGTCTGTTCAAAGTTCTGGGAATGATATTTATCCAAAGGCCAAATGTCCCATCTTCAGAGCAGAGGTGTCATGTAGCTATGGTGTCATCTTAGAATGCAGACCATCTGGGAAAGTGGCCACTCACCACACCCTTCAGGACCACGCTGAAGGAAAACGCACATTACGGCGGATCACCATTCCACAGCTGCCGGCCATATGGATTTCCCAGTGGAGCTCTTCCATTGGTTGGCTCTGTCTAGCCCATTCCCCATGGAAGATGCAAAAGGCTAGCACCTGCTTGCTTGGAGTGCTGACTGAAGAAAACATGGGCACTGAGAAAGTCTTCAGAGCATGTGGGGATGAACTAATGCAACCGGGAAGCTTCACAGAAGGTCTGCCAATAGGAACAGTTTCCAGTGACTTAAATTTTTGGACTATTCTTATTGAGAAAGAAAAGAATGAAAGATACATTAATTCTCATTGCAAGGCTGACCTAAGACATAAAAAACTGATTTGTGTCGGGAAAAGCAGTGTAGGACTAATTCTATTAGGTCAATTTAGCTAATTTTAATTCTCCCTTCAAATAACTGTCAACAAGAGACTTGTTCTACCAAAATTAAACTGAATTTGTAATTCATGGCTGCACTTTATTTACCTTTATTGTCAACAAATAATTCAGAAAAATGTCATATTTCTTTTTTTCTAAAAAAACTTCTCTAGTCCCAACATATGTTAAGTTTTACTTGTTTAAAATAGAAGTTATCTGTACTGTCATTTGCAAATATCTTCTCCCATTCCGTGGGTTGCCTCTTTGTTTTGATGACTGTTTCTTTTGCTGTGCAGAAGCTTTTTATCTTGATGAAGTCCCAGAAGTTCATCTTTGCCTTTATTTCCTTCGCCTTTGGAGACATATCTTGAAAGAAGTTGCTATGGCTGATATCAAAGAGGTTACTCCCTATGTTCTCCTCGAGGATTCTGATGGATTCCTGTCTCACGTTGAGGTCTTTTATCCATTTCGAGTTTATCTTTGTGTACGGTGTAAGAGAATGGTCAAGTTTCATTCTTCTACATATAGCTGTCCAGTTTTCCCAGCACCATTTATTGAAGAGACTGTCTTTTTTCCACTGGATATTTTTTCCTGTTTTGTCAAAGATTATTTGACCATAGAGTTGAGGGTCCATATCTGGGCTCTCTACTCTGTTCCACTGGTCCATGTGTCTGTTTTTATGCCAGTACCATGCTGTCTTGGTGATCACAGCTTTGTAGTAAAGCTTGAAATCAGGTAACGTGATGCCACCAGTTTTATTTTTGTTTTTCAACATTTCCTTAGCAATTCGGGGTCTCTTCTGATTCCATACGAATTTTAGTATTATTTGCCCCAGCTCTTTGAAAAATACTGGTGGAATTTTGATTGGAATGGCATTAAAAGTATAGATTGCTCTGGGCAGTATAGACATTTTAACGATGTTTATTCTTCCCATCCAAGAGCATGGAATGGTCTTCCATCTTTTTGTGTCTTCTTCAATTTCTTTTAGGAGTGTTCTGTAGTTCCTCGAGTACAGATCTTTAACCTCTTTGGTTAGGTTTATTCCGAGGTATCTTATGGTTTTTGGTGCTATAGTAAATGGAATCGATTCTCTAATTTGCCTTTCTGTATTTTCATTGTTAGTGTATAAGAAAGCCACTGATTTCTGGACATTGACTTTGTATCCTGCTACATTACTGAATTGCTGTATGAGTTCTAGTAGTTTGGAGGTGGAGTCTTTCGGGTTTTCCATATAAAGAATCATGTCATCTGCGAAGAGAGAGAGTTTGACTTCTTCCTTGCCAATTTGAATACCTTTTATTTCTCTTTGTTGTCTGATTGCTGTTGCTAGGACTTCTAATACTATGTTGAACAAGAGTGGTGAGAGTGGGCATCCTTGTCGTGTTCCTGATCTCAATGGGAAGGCTGCAAGCTTTTTCCCATTGAAGATGATATTTGCTGTGGGTTTTTCATAGATAGATTTGATGAAGTTCAGGAATGTCCCCTCTATCCCTATACTTTGAAGCGTTTTAATCAGGAACGGATGCTGGATTTTGTCAAAAGCTTTTTCTGCATCAATGGAGAGGATCATGTGGTTCTTCTCTCTTCTCTTATTGATTTGTTCTATCACATTGATTGATTTGCGAATGTTGAACCATCCTTGTAACCCAGGGATGAATCCTACCTGGTCATGGTGGATAATCTTTTTAATGTGCTGTTGGATCCTGTTTGCTAGGATCTTGTTGAGAATCTTAGCATCCATATTCATCAGTGATATCGGTCTGAAATTCTCCTTTTTGGTAGGGTCTTTGCCTGGTTTGGGGATCAGGGTGATATCCAGGATCTATAAAGAACTCCTCAAACTCAACACACACAAAACAGATAATCATATCAAAAAATGGGCAGAAGATATGAACAGACACTTCTCCAATGAAGACATACAAATGGCTACCAGACACATGAAAAAATGTTCATCATCACTAGCCATCAAGGAGATTCAAATCAAAACCACATTGAGATACCACCTTACACCAGTTAGAATGGCCAAAATTAGCAAGACAGGAAACAACGTGTGTTGGAGAGGATGTGGAGAAAGGGGAACCCTCTTACACTGTTGGTGGGAATGCAAACTGGTGCAGCCACTTTGGAGAACAGTGTGGAGATTCCTCAGGAAATTAAAAATAGATCTTCCCTATGACCCTGCAATTGCACTGCTGGGTATTTACCCCAAAGATACAGATGTAGTGAAAAGAAGGGCCACCTGTACCCCAATGTTTATAGCAGCAATGGCCACGGTTGCCAAACTGTGGAAAGAACCAAGATGCCCTTCAACGGATGAATGGATAAGGAAGATGTGGTCCATATACACTATGGAGTATTATGCCTCCATCAGAAAGGACGAATACCCAACTTTTGTAGCAACATGGACAGGACTGGAAGAGATTATGTTGAGTGAAATAAGTCAAACAGAGAAAGTCAAGTATCATATGGTTTCACTTATTGGTGGAGCATAACAAATAATATAGAGGACAAGGGTAGATGGAGAGGAGAAGGGAGTTGAGGGAAATTGGAAGGGGAGGTGAACCATGAGAGACTATGGACTCTGAAAAACAACCTGAGGGTTTTGAAGGGGTGGGGTGGGAGGGTGGGGGAACCAGGTGGTGGGTATTAGGGAGGGCACAGATTGCATGGAGCACTGGGTGTGGTGAAAAAACAATGAATACTGTTACGCTGAAAAAAAAAAAATACAGATTTACTGAGAAAAAAAAAAAAAAAGAAATGCATTAAAACTAGGAACCCTCAAGCCTAAAGCGCAGCGCATTTAAATTTCTACAGCTGGTCTACATCTTTAGGAATCCTCTTGCACTGCAGCTTCTGGTAGGGAGTATAGGCAGGGGTGGGAGATCAGTGTGTCAGATCAGGTGACTAAGAAGAGTGGAAGGGTTTTGGCCACTTCACAGAATTTGCTTATGCACTTTTTAATCTTTGTTCCTAATTTCTTTCCCCCATTTAAAAATTTTTTAAAAAGTATACAGAGTAAAAAAAAATGAAAGTACTCCTCTGCTTCCAGTTTAAAAGTTCAAGATGAAAAATAAATAAATAAATAAATAAATAAAAGTTGGAGATGAAAAAAAAAAATAAAATAGAAGTTAAAGTTTTATAAGCATTTAAAGGTAATTTTCACTAACCCAAGCTTGCCAAGTGTCCTTCTCTAAAGAGGGAGATTGAGGATTAATCCTGGAGGTGGAGCATTACAAAAGAAGACACTCATATGCCATAAAAATAGCAAATATAAAAACATACTTTGAGGAACAGGAGAATATTCTTTTACACTAATGACATCTGAGATAAACTGTTTGAGTCTCGCAGAAAGTGAAGAACACCAAATCAGTTTCTCCTTGAAATAGGAGATTTCACCCTACCCCCCATGTATAACTGTATGAATATTTACTTTTAATTTATATTGTAAAATTACAGCTTAGAAAAATATATTCTTATGTAAAAATTTGCACAACAGAGACAAGTTAAAAGAGAAAATAAAAATACTTGAAAATCCTTTCTCTGAGAAATGAAAGTACATTTGAGGGAAAAAAAACCCACATCTATCTAAAACTCTCTTTCTAATCTAGGAATGTTTACGTATATCTACCTCTGTTACAGTACATGGATAGACAGATACAAAGTCTGATGGAAACCTTATAATAAAGCATCCTTATTGTACATACTGTTTTATAATCTGTTTATATTTCATTCCATATTTCTGTATGTCTATAAAATAAAACTACATTATTTGTTTTGATAGTTGAATCATAAAGATGTAATTTCACTACACTTTTGCTATAACTGTATATTAATTTTTTTCCAATCTGATGTGCAAAATATATTTCATTGTTGAACTTAGTGCATTTCTTTGATTTTTAGTCAAATTAGAATATTTTCAAAATGTTAGTGATTATTTGTATTTACTTATATGGAAGATTACATGTTCAAGCTCTATAACATTTTATTCCATTTAGTTATTTACTTTTGTTCTTAATATTTTCTCAAGGCTATTTGTACATTATTGCTATATAACAATGTTGCTATTACATCCCCTCTTTTCAGGGATAAGAGGCTACTGTCTAGGCCCTCTATCTGAGAAACCATTGTCCTTCTTCTCCTTTTCCTTCTTTTTCTTCCTCTCCTCCTCCTCCTCCTCCTTTGAATGACTGCATAGGTCTACTCTAATCCATTAGTTAAAGTTTAATTCTCAGATTATCATGTCATTTTCAATTTCCATTTCCATTTCACAATTTCCATTTGTGGCATGCTTTATGTTATCTACTAAATACCACTTAAAATAAAATTTCTAAAATATAAACTTAATTGTTGTTATTAATGGCAATCAAAACATTACAATTCCTATTGTAGAATGCCAGAAAATATTCATTATGACAACAATTGCAGTATTGAAAACATATTTGTAAAATCAGCTAAATGAGATCCATGCTTTCTAAATTGTACAAATTATTTTAAACAAAGTATATTCAAAGAGTTAAAAGAAAACAATTTCTGCATTAAAAAGTCAAAATACATACATAGCGCTAAGACCGTACTTCTTCAGAGCCTATTAAAATTTCATAGCCTTTTAAACTTTATTATTATTATTTGTTTAAACTTCTTGTTCAAGTTATATAAAAAGTTCCTCTTTGTTTCTACAAATACTGGCTGGTAGATCACATGGCAACATACCAGTATTTTCATATTACCTTACTTTTCTCCATTTTTTTGATAGAGACTGTAACAAACAGCAAGAGGTCAAATGTAAAACACCTAGACACAGGAGAAAATTCTAAAAAAGGAAAATCCTGGATCATCTATTCCTGAATAACTAAGGGTTGGCACGTGTTCATAAGATCTGCCGAATGATCTAGAGAGACTCTTTTGTCTTCGAATACTAAACTCAACTCTTTCTGATGGTCTCCAGTTTATGGAAACTTAGACTCAACTTGTTAAATAAAAATTCAAGCTGATTCCTCAGTTTGTATAATAAAAATAATGTGTGCTGTCTCAGGTTCAGGTGTTCCGGGTTTTTTTTTTTTTAATATGCAGTAAATTTGATAATTAACTTTTGGATAAAGAACCATGCAGCATATAGAACACACTTCAGGAAGAAAAAAGTGCATGGGGTGTTAGCAGAATGGGAAGGCTGCCCAGAACATGTCCCCTGCTATAAGATTAGTTTGGGAATTAGGGATTTACAGTGCTTACTCCCATCTAGAGGGGACTTGGCAATATTCCCTAGAACTGCGAAGATAAATTGGTGGGAATGAAAGAAATAAGTAACGGCTAGAGACTGCTGGAAAACAGGCTTTCCTGCCACTAAGTCATGATGTTGTAGAGTTCTGAAACCAGGCTACGTTCTAGCCTGAGAAAGAAAGCCAGTTTCTATGTGTTAACAGTAACAACTGACCAAGTCAGTCTCATAATGGTCAGCCTGAGAAATGTGATATAAAGGCCCATCTTGGGGGAGGAAGTAGCAGCCGGGTCATCCAGTCAGCCAAAGAGGTCCACTGCATACTTCCCTGTCACAGTGAAATGTGTGAGATGGAGGCTTGAGAGTAAGATGAGGTGATGAGGAGGAGGAGGATGGCAATTGTGAATGAGGATGGTGAAATGTAGAGATGATGAGAAGACTACTGCAGAAGGCAGGAAAATTAGTTATTTTTTTAAAAAACATTTGAATATGTGGATATAAATGGAGGAGATATGAGACACTGACAAAAATATGTAAGAATATGTACAAAATATGTAAGAGTATGCCTTTCAAAAGGAAATCCATCAGAATTCACTTCCATTCAAAAATAAAGTAAAACAAAAAAGACTGTAACATAAAAAAAGTGGTTTCTAGAAGCTAGTGTAAAAATAAAATGCTTGAATTCCTAAAGGGAATTATTTATATTAAACAAAAGGAAGCAGTACGTAAAGTTTGCCTGGAAATTCCTCTCACCTATCCCTAGACACCACTTTTGATTTCTTGTTTTGCCCTTCCTTGTCCTCCTGCTCCCTACTAGGAGAGAAAATTACAATTTAATATACATTATTAATGGACTCATTTTTTTTATATTTTAACACAAAGGACATATATAATCTCTTAATAAATAATAATAAATAAATGCCTTCCTTCTTTCCACTATTTTTTCTCTTCTTTCATTCCTTCTTTCCCTCTCTCTTTCACCCGCTCCTCTCTTTTCTTTCTCTCTCCCCACTTCCTGTACCCCACAAGAGGTCCAACAAGTCGAAACAGCCTGCATCTCCTCAAGTCAAAAACATATATATTGAGGTACTTCTCTTGGAAAACTAAGGAGACAAAAACCCCTCAAACTCAAACAACAGTGGTGCCAATTCAATCACATTTCCTGTCTGTCAGCCTCTTCAACTGGCTTTTTCTCCATTGTCAGAAGCATAGATTTCAGGCCATGGTCACGCAAATCTGGTCCTACTCCACGTGTCAGTGGAATGGTCTTGTCCCGGCTTCCCCCATGTTTGGTGCCTATGGACTCCCGCAGTCACTGAAGTCACAAACCTAGCTGATCGTACGGGGCGATGAGAGCTCAGGACTCAAACCCAGGTTGATGCTATATGTATTTATATCACTGCAAGTCAGTTTAATTCTTAAGCCGCAGAAACACCTGACTCAAACATAACAAGGATCCTCTTTTTAAGTCTGTTTTGATCAGCAGTAGCTTCTAAATAGGCTACTTCCATAAATTGATGTTCTTGCAGACAATAAAAAGAAAATCTTCAGAGAAATCTTCACACTGAACTTTGAATAGTCGTTTCTTTCAGTGGCGTGCTGACTTTTCAGTATAGGGAGCGACGTGGCTTCTGTGCTCATTGCCTGACGATGTGGGAATTTTCTTTACGCTTTATGTTATAAGGGAAAAAATAGGACTGGATTTGTGTGACTATGGCACAGTATTGATTTCCTTACATGTGAGCAAGGGAACAATCCTGAGGGCTGAAGTGCACCCCTCAACCCCAACACTAAAACAGGGTAAAAGGCAGACCTGTATTAAAATATCTATAAACTTGCACTTATAAGATGACTAAGTTCTGAGGACCTAATGCATAAATTGTGACTATAGTTAATAATAACCATATGAGGTGTTGGAAATAACTTTATGTTAATTAAATTGATTGTAGGAAGCATTTCACAAGGTAAACATATATCAAATCATCACATTGTATACTTTAAAAATATTGCAATTCTATTTTGTTACATGAACTTAATGCTGGGAAAAAAAAATAAAGTTTCATCTTCAGATCCTCACTCCTCTCTAAGGTGCCAGGAAAAATATAGAATGCCCAGTTGAATTTAAATTTCACATAAGCAGCAAAGAATTTTTAGTACAATATTCCATACTTATACTAAAAAAATTTATTATTTATTTGAAAATCAAATTTAGTTTAGAGTCTTGTATTATTTTTTCTGTGAAATCTGCCTATCCCATATAACAACTATTATTCTCCCAATGATTTCCTTATCTTATTTTTGTCTTCTTTGCCTTTATCATACCATCTGTTCTTTTTTTTTTTTTTTTTTTTTTTTTAAACTGGATCATTGTCTGTGTTCCAGTTCTGAAAGGCTGGCTCAATGAAGTGAAGACATTTCCATTTTGTATCTTTCTGGAACTCCAGGAGATAGAACGATGCTCAATATATAACAGTTTCAGTTTCTTAATAAACATGGAATGAACTTATTTATTTAGCGAACAGAAATTCTATCTCAAAAACCTGTTGCTTGTCAGATACGCAAATAATTCTTATAGATAACTAAATCTGTGATATTTGCTATTTGTCTTTAGTCTTGATATTTTTTTCCTAGTTAAGTTGAAACCAGTCAAAGATATGGATGACGCTGATATTTGTTGAGAACTTACTATGCGTCTGCATTTTGTCATGTACACTTAATATTCACAAAACCCTTATGAAATTGATATAATTTGTATTCTCAGCTTGGCAATCAGAAAAATGAAGCTTAGTAAATATTGATGTCCAAATTCACATAACCTAATTACTAAGCAAGACTTGGGACCTCATTTAAAACTGTCCCCAGGATAAAGCATTTTCTTAGTATTTATTTTATACTGTTATTATCTCATAGTAATTGAAACTTAAAAGACGCATGAGCAATATCCTGTCATTTTTTTTTTCTTTTTATGAAGATTTATTTTGCAGATCCTTGTCTAATGTACTGGCAAAAAGTAAGGAAGAAAAATTATAGCGAACAACTAATTTAAATGAATCTTTGCTAACAGATTAAAAGCAGATTAGCACTTCATTTTCCAGAGGTGAAATTATATGTTTTTTTGGTGAATTTTTCTGCACAAATTACTAATAATTATGCTGTTAAACAATAGAATTTCATTAGAGGTTTCATTTTGGGTTTTACTAATACAGTTCTACTTACATGCAGAGAAAATGAGAAGAGAGGGCAGCAGTATGTTTTCTTACGTTATTTAATCTTCTACAGGCTTCCTTCCAAACCAAGCAACTAAAATGAAACACAGCTTTCCTTCCCAAGAGGGTTTCACTTGTTCCTTTCCTTGCCTCCATCCCCACTACCCCCTTGCCTTTCTTCCTGTGCTTTTGACTTTTCCTTCTCTTTCCTTCCACCCACAGGCACTTTTGAAATGGCCTCAGATGGGAGGGTGAGATCAGAAATATGCCTATAGAACCCTCTACACGCAGATCTGGCAAGCATTCAACACAAACGCAATTAGAGGGCTTACCCTTGCATGAAATATTTGCTTTCCTGAGAGTCACCAACATTAAACTTTAGGAATGCTAAGGCATAGTGTTTCTATGTCAGAACTGGGATCCTCAACTTTCCTTTCCTCAAAGTTACTGTTTTTAAAGTTTGCACATAGTATCAAAGGCCCACCAAACAATAAATGGGAAAGAAGAATTTTATTAAAATCCACTTGGGACAACTGCATCTGCCATTGGTATTCTTTGGCCAGGGTCTGAGAAGTTACAGCACACCCACCCAGAGGTACTTATGAGCATTGTTCATGCATTCGATATTTTTCAAATGTACCACCTAGAGTGTACCGTGCACTGAGCTCAGACCAGTGTGAAGCCTTGAAACTCACCTTCAGTGATGGACACAGGCAACTAACCAGGAAATTGCAGAGTAATTGATAAAGGTGCTTGATCATCCTTATCTCTTTATACTATAGAATTTCCAAATATAAAGGAAGCCTAGGCAGAATATTTGTTTGCTTTGCTTTGATCAAGGATAAATATATTTCAAAAATGGTTGTCTCTGATACTAAGAGAGAGAAAAATATATATATGTATATATATATATATATATATAAATACAATACATGCACACCATGTTAGTTATGTCTTCAAGTTCTGAAATCAGAAAAAAATAGTTTATAAATTTTGTTCTCTTGCCCTAAATCAATTTAAGATGGCTGTACCATTTTAGAGTCATCAATTTCATACATCATATTTTACTTTACATTGTATCCCCGGTACATAGTCTTACCAATGGACAATGTTCTATAAATATTTGTTAAATCAAAGTTTAATCACAATGTATATAATACTAAGAAATGTTATATAATGCTTAAGTATATGGAGAAGTCTTTGGTCTTCCTCAGAGAAAGTAAATAGATAAACAGTGAAACACTTTAAAAATATAAATGAGATTTGTTCAGTATTCAAGACGTGTTAGCTATACTGCTAAGAACTTTGCAAGTATGAAGACATTCAGTCTTGATATACCTTATAGGTGGGAAAGCTGAGGTTTGGGGAGTGTGAGAAGGTGCCAAAGATCACACCCAGCAAGGGGTATGCATTAACTCCCTAGAGCTGCTGGAAGAAATTATTACAAACTTTGTGGTTTCAAACAACAAAAAGTTATTCTCTCATAGTTCCAGAGGCCAGAAATCTGAAATAAGTATCATTGAGCTGATACCAAGGTGCTGACAGGCCTGTGTTCCCTCCAGAGGTTCTAGAGCAGAGTTTTTTCCTTAACTATTCCAGTTTCTGGAGGCTGCTTTCCGTTCCTTAACTTGTGGGCACATCACTCCAATGTTCAAGGCCAGCATCTCCAAATCTCTATAGTGTTCCACCTTCACAACACCTCCTCCTCTGTGTGTGTGTGTGTGTGTGTGTGTGTAATCTACCCCTACATCTCTCCTCTAAGGGTACTTGTGATGACATTTAGGACTCATGCAGGTAATCCAATGTCATCTCATCTCAAGATCCTTAATTTAATCATTTCTGCAAAACACTTACCATATAAGGTGACGTTCACATGTTGCAGGGACTCAGTCCTGATAGATATGTTTTAGATGCCAACATTCACTTGAACACAGGATTAGGCCTAGAATTTTACCAGACAGCTGCCTCTAAGGACTTTGTTCTTAACCCCTGTGATATACTGCATCACCATTGCGTGACTTTCATCTAGATAGGAAGAAAACACTACAGATGAGAACCTTAACAAACCATTAGACTAAGACAAAATGCTGGTGGGAACTATTGGGTGTTTTTAAAAAGGGAGAGTCAAAGTGAAATTGGTGTTTTCAGATGGGTTGATGTATTATAGTTTGTGGTGTGCAGCAAGTAGGAAACTATTACAATAGTCGATGTACAAAATGATAAGGACCTGAGCCAGAGTGGTGGTGAAGGAAGTGAAAACTTGGAATAGGAGATACGAAAGAAGAAATACCAAAATTTGTTACTGAGTAGACCCTGAAGGACAACAGAGGTAAAAGAACCTTCCACTCATTTGACAACATTTATAGGCAATATCTACATGTCAGCCATTGTTTGGATCCAAACATGAAGAGTTAAGTCAGTTTTTAATTTCAAAAAGTGCAATAAAAGATGAAACACATAACGAAGATTAAAATAAAATGTGATGGGAATGATCTCACTGGGAATGTGGGAACACAGTTAAAATCACTGCATAGAGTGGGTGTGTATGTTAGGGAAGGTGTTTTACCTTGGGTTCTTTCAGATTCTGGGTTCTTTCAGATATAACATAAAGATTCTAGCCCAAGTAGGATGTGAGATCAGTAAACGTAAGTGGGGAAATGAGGAGTTGATATAGGGAACAGAGGGAGGCCAATAAAGCATGAATTTTCAAGCCAGTTCTCAGTGTAGGTAACCAGAACTCAGTCCTGCTGGGGCCCTCTGGAAACCAGTGCGGAAAAGATGCTAAAGTATTAGCCTATCCAGGGCTGGGGTTGGTGGCAGATGTACACACCAAATCCTAACGAAAAACTAGAAAATTGTGTTGTTGAAGTTGTCATAGAGGTGCCGTAACATGTGGCTAAAAATGAACATGCATTTTTCACATTTAACTCTTATTTTGATAGCCCTTAAAACAAGATTTCAGTAATGGTGAAATTTTCCTATTTCATGTCACTAGGGGATAAAGAGAACTGCTAATAACGTGAACACATCAAGAACATTTAATCCAACAATCATATATTGACGTTAACATAGCAAATCTACCTCTCAGCATTAAGAATGTATTTATTTTTCTGTGCCATGAGATGGCCCTTACCCGGGACTACACTTGTCATCTTCTATACTTAGCCATTCTAACCCCTGCAAGGGAACTGACTGTGCACATAAGGCAGCATACATCTGAGTCAACATTCATTTCTCTTTTACCTCATTTCTTCAGAGGTTCCATAGAGATCTTTTATTTTATTATTATGATTTTTTTTGGAGGGGGGACAACTCCACAATATGCCAAATAAAAATTTAAACTAGATTTCTATAAACAGTCATGGGAATGAAAATATCCAGAGGCTGTGTGGAGATAGATCTCGCTTTCCACCTGAGGCGTGATCTAGTTTTTCCTTGCAGCAGCAAATAAATCCCTCAGAACCTCTCTGCACAGGTGTCTCCCTTCACTTAGGACCGCCCACTCCTTCACACTGTGTGCACTTCAGTGACTTATCAAATGAGTAAAAGGCAAGTCCATCAGGGATCTTATCACCTGCAGTTTTTATGGATTGTTCAGTAATGAAAATAGAGAGAAGTTTGAACTCCCTGACATGGAAACCTTCAAAAAGCTATGGAATGTGGTCACTGGTATTTCTGGTATCTTTTAAATGTCAAGAGAGCAGAATTTCTTTTGTCAGTTGTCACAATAAGGCTAACAATTAAAGCCATCTGCTCTTCATTTCACTCCCCAAGGGCATCTTTCATTTTTCACCAACTTCCTGTTGTTGACAGCACAGTTCCTCCCGACTTCTCTCTGAAACGGTGAGGTCATCACCAGACTCAGGCCATTCAGCGAATTGCTGGTTTGGTCCAACCCCTGGAATGTCCCTCTTTGCCCCAGAAGCTGCAGCCTCTGGTGACTGGGACCTTGCAACAGCTACAGATCATGAAGCACATTGGCTCTTCCAAGCGATGGTGAGGAGGCAATGGGCATGTTGTCCCTCACCACCAACACAGCTGACACTGCTCTGTTTGGGAGTTTTTATTTAAGGGGAAAACAAAAAAACGGGGGGGGGGGGAATGGGGGGGTGAAAAAGGAAGGGAAGGATAAGGGAAAAGAGGAAGGAAGGAAGGAAAGGGAAAAAAAAAACAGAAAAGAGAAAAGAAAAGGGAAAGGGGAGAAAACAGTAGAAGGCAAGGGAAGGGCAAGAAGAAAAGCCAGTCTATGTTCTTTTTGAATTCAGGCTTATTACCGTCTCTGCTGATATTAAAATATCTGTCAACCACAAATACTAAATGCCTTTATTGTAGAGTTTATTTAAAGGAAGATGGTGGCAAATGGAAAGTGCTAAAAATATATAGAACAAGCTTATGGAATCCATATACTGTAAGAAACCTCATAGATGAACTGACTGCAGTGATTCAAACTAATAAATCTGCCGATTGATGTGTTCAAGGGCTGTTCTTTCTTTGTTGTTCTTGTGATAGTGCCATGAAATAATAAGAAAAGTCATCCCATTGCTGAGAAGAAAATCACCATATAGTTCTTGGGACAGACTTCTTTTTTTGTCTGATATCAAGGCTTCGAATAATACATACTTATAAAAATTGTGAATTCCCAATATTTGATTGAGCTTGTTTATCCACCCAGTTCAGACAAAAGCAAAGTTTCTAGAAGTCTTGTCAGCATGAGGTTCATGTCTAAATCAGGAAAAACAAAAACAAAAACAAAAAAAACCTGTGAAGCCAACATTTTAAATGTTAAATAAAATTAAAACATTTTAAAATACCTAATCAGATTTGTGAATAGGCTTTTTAATTTTATATGTACATTTCTAACTAAAGCTAATGAACAAATTCTAAGGAATAATTCTCTTTGGGTCTATGGAGAGCAGAATCAGACAAGTCACTTCAGGGCTTCAGACATACAGTACTTGCCTGATATAGACAGAGTTTGGTTTATTTTGAATTAGCAAATTGGTCACTTGAGAAATTCGTTAATTGAGGTCCCTAAGGTATTGTTCAGTAAATTGCTGCCACAGCATTTCATAATGCAATACTTCATGTGAAGGACTCTGTAGTTGGCCATTTAGCTCATTAAGAATAGAGTTATAGTAAATATCCTTCAAGTAATAGTCTCTGGATATTTCTGAGCTCATAAAGCACAAAGTGTCAATACCATGTGTGAGGTTTAAATTTGTGTCAGATAGTGTTTACTTCACACAGTTTTTGAAAACACAGAGCTAAAAATCACAAAAGTCCACAAGACTTCCAAACTGCTCCTGCTCTACATGCATCCAGAATGGTGGAATTTTGTGCAATGTTTTCCCTAATAATCATCCAGTTGTAATTTAGCTAGATCAAAGTTATTGAAATTTTTTTTCTAGATCTTTTTTCAGAACATATCTAGTAAGTGGTTATCAGTCTACTAAAGAGAAATATTTTCTTAAACATCTCTGAAAATGCATTTTAAAAAAAAACTGTATTGGGGCACCTGGGTGGCTCAGTGGGTTAAAGCCTCTGCCTTCTGCTCAGGTCATGATATCAGGGTCCTAGGATCAAGCCCGCATCAGGCCCTCTGCTCAGCGGGGAGCCTGCTTCCTCCTCTCTCTCTGCCTGCCTCTCTGCCTACCTGTGATCACTGTCTGTCAAATAAATAAATAAAATCTTTTTTTAAAAAGTGTATCTTTGGGAAGCAACACAACAACACAACAACAATCTCAGGGTCAAAATAACAAAGCTATATCACTATTTCTATTCATATTAATTTTTTTTTTACCTTCTGTTTCTGAGAATATGGCCTATTCTCTAAGAACCAGTTCTGAAAGAGCCACATATGCAAGAGAGAAGTTAATGAATCATGAAAGTAAATGAGAAAGAAAGAAAGAGGAATCAATCAATCAAGGAAGGAAAGAAGAAACAGAAGAAAGAAGAAAGAAAGAACGAAAGAACGAACAAAAGAAAGAAAGACCAAAAAAAGAAAGAAAGAAGAAACTAAACAAAAAAAAAGGAAAATTCTAAGGGCACCCACAATAAAGGAGGTACAAAATGGGAGTGGGCATTTGTATGGAGGGGAAGAAAAACATACACATGTAAATATTACAAAAAATAAAAATGGGCCTTATTGTGTCATCACAGAAAATGATGACAGTTGCGTTTGAACTAAGGCATGTGATTAACTTAACACTCTGCACTTGATATCCAAGAAAGCAAAAAATAAAAATAAAAAAATGTCCAAGACGAGGAACTGAGCCCATATGATTACCTAACTTCATTCTTCGTATCAAATGGAAATAGAAAAATAGGAGTAAATTAATACTAGTGCTAAAAAACAGGAAGGGAGCTGTTAGTGGAGCTTCTGGAAGATATAAAGCAGATGGGATCAAATTAAAAACAAAACAAACAAAAAACTGGAATAAAGCTTTTGTGATCAACGGAAGCTTTAAAAGAATAGACTATCATAAATTTTTCTATTCAAGTTCTGCAAAAAAATCCAAGAGCAAGCATGTAGAGACTGGAAATGCATGCAGGCAAAGAGGCTGTTGGTGCCATATTATGATGATTTCCTTTACCAACATCAACATATGTAAACCATCCAGCCAGTGTTCACTTCAAATTGAGAAAAATCTCAAAGTACAGTGGGAGAGCCACCACAAAGTTTCTTAGCAGGAGGTCAGAGAGAAAAACAGAAGTAGTCTGCACATCACTATAATACATCCAGTAATGAGAAAGAAAATAGAAGTCAAAAAGGAAAAAAGCTCAGCATACAGTAAAATCTTCTTATTCCTAGAATAAGTCCTTCCCTACTTCTCAATTGAAGCGATCTCTGTATTGCCATCCTGTTTCCTGCTGTGCAATCCGAAACAGGTTCACCTGTCCATGTAGTTCTGCCTCCTCTCTGCAGTAGGGAGAAATCAATGTGTGGATTCATGAGTCCATGACTGGATTCCCGCTGAGAGTGTCTGCCATGGTCTAATTCAAGGGGGAAAGGATAGGTAAAGATTAGATGGATAGATATATAGATAGATAGGTAGATAGATGGATGATAGATCTGTTGAACTGGGCCTTTATAACATTATAGGACACTATCTAGAAGAAGGACATTTATGGGTCTCTATGTGCTAAGAAGCAACTAATAATAATATGCAGGAACAGCTACATTAGCAGAGAAAACATGATGACTAGATGCAGAACTGACAAAAAACTATTTGTCCCTCATAACAGAACCTTAGAGTTAGGGTTAAAAAGACTCTCAGCAAGTCAGTTTTCTTAATTAATCTTAATCTTAATTTCTTAATTTTCTTGAAAATAAGTACTCATCAAAGAACAGCAGAGAATATGATACTCAAGGGTGAAAAATTAGAGACATTTCTTGAGCTTTGTCAGCATGGTCTTGGTGATCAAATGGAAACACAACTGAAGATCCTAAATCTGAAAACTCATTGCCATTTCTGCTCAAACTGACCTATAAATGACTATAATTCCAATAAATACCCCAATGTGACTTCAAGGGGCTGCATCCCACTGAAAGACAACATTGTGTGAAAGACATTTCTGATGGAGAGTCCTTTATGCGATCTCTGAAACTTGTTGAGAAATATAATGTCTTGAGTACTAGTCTATTTCGAGTTACTTTAGGATCTTTAAAAAAAAAAAGAGTTTATTTTAGGGAGATCCACCAGCCCAGATGAATGGATTTCCCTCCCCAAAATACTATTCTTACTGTTTGTAGAAAAGAGATACTTAGGAAGAGATTTGCTATTTGAATACTTTCTATCTCTATTATTGTAATCACTGACATAATTAAGTCAACAGTGAAGCAACATTCATTGAAATTTTACTTTCTACAATTTAAAAGTTGTTTTTCTTATATTTAATTCTTAATTTCATTAAGAAAAGTTTACAAAGAATTTAGCTCCCTTCATACCTTTTATTGATTTATGTCAAATATATCTTTATTTCAAGATAAAATGTTAATTGAAAATGCAGCCATTTTATTGAGGGGCTAGATGAAGTGGCTATGAATGAATTTGATTTTTCACTTCTGCCTTCAGACCTGGTCACTTGAATCATCCTTTAATACTCCTGGACACCATCTCAGGTAGAACCTAAAGTTTATCCAGTTAGTTTCAAATTTGGCAGAGCATCATTTGTGTATATTGAGAATTCCAGCCTGATATAAATAAAAGCATCCACTATCTCCTCTGTTCCAGTGGAAACATGAGCAGCGATTCAACAAGATGGCCATGGACATAAGCCAAGCAGCATGTGTTCTATTTCCCAGCCCCTGCCCCATTACCTCCAGCCTCACTGAGCCACTTTTAGATCCCTTGGAGGCCAGGGACAAAGGAAGGAAAGGAATTAACCAATAGAGTTTATAGGGTCCTGTGACTGTCTGATGTCCTTTGCCATGTCTTGCTTCCAACCACTGACTCTCTCTCATGAGATGCTTTGGTTGGTTCCTCCACTTGCTTCCTTTTAATGGAGCCCTCAGTACTACACCTTACCCTACTCTTTTAGGAATTGTTGCTCTTCAAAATGAATCATGCTGCCAGCCCCGACTTGGCCCCAGGAATATGTATGAAACTGCAGGTTGATCTGACAGCTCCTTTCTCCTCACTCTTCCATTGTGAGCCACAGTCATCCTTTCCTTCAGCTTTTCCAAACAAAGGTCAATCTCTCTCTCAATGTCCCACAGAAAGAAAGCCAGCTATCCCAAGGCTCTTCTCTACAGCATCCCACAACTTCCACATATCTGCAGCTCAGTAAGTGGGCAGTTAGGAAGTAAGATGCCAGTCTCCCACATCTTTCCAAGGAAGTGTCCCACTATGATATTCCCTTATCTTGAAGGATGGAAAGGGAGGCATATCTGCTCTACTCCACCACGGTGTTCTCTTCCCACAAATCTCTTCATATAATCTTGTCTAAGATCTCTGAGTGTCTATCATTCAGGCTGACAGTGCATGGTGCAGAAAGACAGACGAACATCCAGACTGCCCAATCCCTCACTGGTCTGGTGGGGACATGTAACTTTCTGTAGAATATTTGGGCACTTACAATCTGCCCTCAGTTTGGGATTTCAGACGATACTAAAAAATAAGAGAAGTGACCATTTAATTCTCTCTCTTGTCTCCATCTCTGTCTCTCCATATATCTCTGGGTTCTGTCTCTCTCTGCCCTTCTCTCTTGCATGCATGCACACACACACACATAAATAAACCATATTTCTATTATCTGCAAACATATCTATGAAAATTCCTCTCATTTTCACTTTCAGGGCACACAAGAAGTCAAAATTTCCCAACCCTATGGATGGTTGGGACAATATCATCTATTTAGTAGGATCTAGACAAAAATATGTGAACAGAAGTGATGTATGCCACTTCCAGGCACAGCCATTAAAACCTCCCCATTTCTCTCTGTATTCCCATTCTGTATCAACCTTGAAAGCTGTTATGATTTCATGGAAATGAATGAGAATGAAAACACATCAGCCTAAAACCTATGGGATACTGCAAAGCTGGTCCTAAGAGGGAAATACATAACCATTGAAGCCTCTCTCAAAAAAATTAGAAAAACCCCAAATGCACAAGCTAACCGTACACCTAAGGGACCTGGAGAAAGAACAGCAAATAATACCTAAACCTAGCAGAAGAAGAGAAATTATAAAGATTAGAGCAGAAATCAATGAAATAGAAACCAGAAAAGCAGTAGAACACCAAACTAGAAGTTGGTTCTTTAGAAGAATTAACATCAATAAGCCATTGGCCAGACTTATCCAAAAGAAAAGGGAAAGGACTCAAATTAATAAAATCATGAATGAAAGGGGAGAGAATGCTGTATGTTGAAGATGATAATAACTTAAGATAGAAGTAGCCTGGAATCACTGCTTGGAGGAGAGCTGCCAAAAAGAACTTCCCAACCCACTTCAAACTGTGAAATAAACAAGCAATAAATATTCATTTTATTAAGCTACGAAGATTTGGGGATTTGTTTGTAATTACAGCATGGCCTACGCTCTCATATTCCAAAAACTGATATCCTGAAGTAGAGTGCTGAAGTAATAAAGCTAAAATACAAGGCATTGACTAAGCACTCAGGTGGAATAAGCAAAGAACTGATACAAGAAACTTAACATGGGACGATCCGTGTTATACAATGGCAAAATATTTGGATAAGCTGTCTTATGCAATAACTTGAGAGGCAGACCATGCGCCTGCTGAGTGAAGAGCTCTAGGGGCAAAGTGTGGAAAATAACATATTAGTATGTTTTGACTACTATTGGCCTTGTTTACCAAGTTACTACAGGAAAGGATGAGTTTAGAAAAGAATTGTCCAATTTGCAAGTGATTATCTTAGGGAAAAAGAGCTTGGTACATGAAAAATTGGGGAAGTCTAGCAACTTTTAAACTCAAAGAGATGGGAAATGGATTTTTAAGGAAACTATGAACAACAATTCTCAAATGAATAAAGGGAAAAGAAAAGATGAGATTAAGGTATACCCTCCTCATCTATTTTGTTCCCAGATAAGGTGAAGTAGCTGTCGTTAAATAGAAAGAAATGGCTTGGAGGCAAAAAAAAAAAAGCAAGGAAGGGAGCAAAATAACTGTCTTTTAATTCATAAATAACTGCAGTATGATGGACCTCTCTCAACCCAATAACAGAGTGATTTATTACCTGATACAATGTTTAATTTTTTGTGCCAGCTTGGCTGGGCCACAATGTCCAGGTATTTGGTGTAGCATTTTCCTGAATGTTTCTGTGAAAGTATTTTAAAATGAGTTCAACATTTAATTCAGTAGACTTTGAGTCAATTGGATTACCTTTCATTATATGAAGAGGCCCCATCCAATCAGTTGAAGGCCTTAGAGCAAAGACTGACCTCCCCTAAGGAAGAAGGAATTCTGCCAGCAAACTGCTTTTGGACTCAAATTGCAGCTCTTCCCTGAGTCTCCTGTCTGTGGGACTCCTCCATCAGATTTTTGGACTCACCAAACATTTACAATCATCTGAGCCAATCCCTGAAAACAAATCTCCCTCTCTCTAAATATATACCTACTTCTGTTGGTTCTATTTTTCTGGGAAGTCCTGACTAATACACCTGAAAATGATAAACTTTATGTTGGATTTAGTAACTAGATAATGCTTTGAGTTGCCCCTATCAGAGAAGGGTTGATATGTGTTCTAGGTATACGAGGAAAAGTGAAATGGTTGTTTGGTGACATGAAGGGTGAACCAAGGCAAAGACTGAAGAAACTTACACTGGTTCCACTTCTCTTCCTGGACACATAGGAAGGCTATATTTCTGAGCCTCTTCCCTAGGTACCCTGGGAGATAGTTCTGGATAATGGGACATGAACAGAAATAAGGTACATCTCTTTCTGTCCTAGTTACAAAACTCCATACATGTTCTCTCTCTTAGCCTTCTGTAGGGCACATAATGAAGCTGGCAATGTCATCAGAAGGTAGGAGCTTGATGCCAGAGTCACCACTTAAAGGATAAGGACCACTGGTTTGAATTGCAGGTGATCCAAGTGAATATGAGACTTTGATATGTGAAGCCACTGAAATTTGGGACTTTTTGTTATCTTAACGAATCCTCAAAAAATTAGAAATAGAACTACCCTATGACCCTGCAATTGCACTACTGAGTATTTACTCCAAAGATACAGATGAAGTGAAAAGAAAGGCCATATGTACTCCAATGTTCATAGCAGCAAAGTCCACAATGATCAAACTGTGGAAAGAGCCAGGATGCCCTTCAACAGATGAATGCATAAAGAAGATGTGGTCCATATATACAATGGAGTATTATGCCTCCATCAGAAAGGATGAATACCCAACTTTTGTATCAACATGGACGGGACTGGAAGAGATTATGCTGCATGAAATAGGTCAAGCAGAGAGTCAATCATCATATGGTTTCACTTACTTGTGCAGCATAAGGAATAACACAGGGGACATTGGGAGAAGGAGAGAAGTGAGTTGGGGAAATCAGAGGGGGAGATGAACCATGAAAGACGTGGACTCCGAGGGAAAAACTGAGGGTTTTGGAGGGGAGGATGAGGTGGGGAAATGGGTGAGCCTGGTGGTGGGTATTAAGGAGAGCAAGTATTGCATGGAGCACTGGGTGTGGTGCATAAACAACGAATCTTGGAACACTGAAAAAATAACTAACTAAATAAATACCAAAGGAGAAAAACAAACAAACATAACAAATCCTGGTCTATCCTAACACAGTGCCCTAATACTAAGAATGCTAACTCAATTGTGTTACTGCTAATGAAAGCCCCAAGATATGAGAATGGTTGAGTTGATGCATGAGGGGCTGGAGTGAGGATCTCAGTTATGTAAGACCTCGACAATCCTTTGATTACTTTTGTCCCATGCTCTCTACATAGCTGGTGAGAGTTTATCAAGCCTTCCTTATTCTGGATGAACAAAAATTATCACAAATCAAATGACCAAGAGTCTTGGTTTGTAAGGCAAAACTTTCCAGGTGTTATCTGAAAGAATGAATGGTAAAGCAATTGTTCAAATGACCATTTGTATTTGGTTGTGATTCACACAATGTATCCACCAGTTCTGATGTTTCAACTTGCTAGAAAAATCTGAGAATGTTGAAGTATTTGGCTTCTCTAAGATACCTTCACAGACCTCTATCTTATCTGACTTAACACAACTCTTGACCTTATTTTTACTATAATATCCCCTTTTATTCTTTCTAGCTTTGTTCTTAATATATAATTATTTAGATTTGAATGTGTTTACTTTTCTCTTTCTCCTTTTCCTGCAAGAAAGTAAGCTACATGATTGCAGAGACTCAATCTTCTTGTTAATTAATCTCACTGTTCAGTACATGTCTGATACATAGTAGATGTGACAGTATATTTATAAAATAAGCAAGTAAATAAAGGTTGCAGTGAATGAATGAATTAATATGCTACTTATTGTGGACTCTAAAGGTATTTTAAATGTCAGAAGAACTTTGGTTTAAGCTAGCATATGTTTAACCTGGGGATTTGCTAGATACTAAATGTATAGATGTATATAGATTTGTTAAGATCTGCTTTTTCTGCTTATGGCCTAGGAGGCAAGTTCATTGCTAAAACCATGTTTTCCCTGTGCTCAAGTTAGTTTGCAGATTAAGAATGGAAAGACCCAAGAGGAGCTAGAGGAAACTTAATCATCTAAACACCCCCAATCCTTGACCTAAATAAGATAACAATTGAGCCATTGTAAAGCTCCTGTGTCCACATAACCCTAAGAGTTGTTGGGGCTACAAAAACAATGGATCCCCTACAAAATCTTGCTTTCCAAGTCCTCATTTGGGAATTCAGGACACATCTGCCAGACCCAGGATGGGCTGCAGGATCCAATTCAGTATAATTTTCTTTTCACACTGCCCACATTTAAGTATTTTGGTTATCTTCCTTCTCATTCACTCACCAAAACTTCTTGTAGGTTTTTTTGTTTGTTTGTTTTTGCTTTTTTTTTTTTTTTTTTTGGTCATAGTCTCATCATCAAGACAGGGTTTCAAAAAGGTAAGAAGCAAAGAACATGGGGAAACAAGTGTGGGAGAAGAAAGGGAAAGAGAATAAAGTGTCTTCCCTTTAAGATTAAAGTCTGATTCTTATTAGAACCATCTTTTTATTTCTTTTGGTCCCTGAAAACATAGACCAGCAGTTATTTTAATGGATGATCTAATTTATGCCACTGCCTCCAAGAAGAATAAAATCTAAACCATACAAGATAAATAATAGCCCAGCATATTCCTGAAATTGTTCAAAGGAAAAGAGTCCACAATTATCTGTGTCCAAATTCATATAAAGAATTTACTTATTGTTATTAACTTCAATTATTTTCTCTCTCCCTCATTCCTTTCTCTCTTTCCCACCTCCTACCTTACTTTATCTCTCTTCCTCTTTCTCTTTCTCCTCTTGTGTTAGTCTGTTCAGGCTGCCATGACAAAATACCACAGACTGGTGGCTTAAACAACAGAAACAACAGAAATTTATTTTCTCAGCATTAGAATTCCAAGATCAAGGAGCCATGCGTGTTGGTTTCTGGTGAGACCTCCCTTTCTGGGTTGTAGGTAACTGCCTTCTCACGGTTTCCTCACATGCCTTCTTTCTGTGTGTCTGGTATATTTAACTCTCTTTCTCTTTCTCTTTCTCTTTTTTTTTTTTTTCGCCCCAGGAAGGAGAAAGAAGGGGAAGAGGGACAAAGGGAGAGGGAGAGAGAAAATCTTAAGCAGGCTCCATGCCCCTTACAAAGCCCCATGCAGGGCTCCATCTCATAACCCTGAGATCATAACCTGAGCAAAAATCAAGAGTCAGATTCTTAACTGACTAAGCCACCCAGGCACCCAAGTTGTCTTTCCTTTTATAAGAAGATTAGTCCCAACAGATTAGGGCCCCATCTTTAAGGCCTCGTTCAATTTTAATGGCCTCCTTAAGGCTCTATTTCCAAATATTTCACACTGGAGGTTAGACTCAACCCATGTATTTTGGGAGATACAGTTTAGTCCTTCATACTTCTGTAGTCAAACGTACAAATTCTGTTCGCTCTGACTTCAGACAAGTTGTCTAACTCCCTCAAGCCATAATAAGTGAGAACAACAAAACTGGACATTGAATGGCCTTTGTGATAAATAAAAAATCATAACACCTCAAAATTTAGCCAAAATTTTTGAAATATTTAATAACTTCTGCCATTAATTAACTTTGAAATTATTATGACATCCTTCAGTCCTTTTCTTCCTGTTATTATAACCAAAATTCTTTCCCATTTCTTCGAAAATGATCCTTTTCAAATATTCTCATGTTTCTTTCATTGCTTTAACAAATACTGTTTTCTTTTTGTGTTACAGGCACTGTGCTAGACAAAGGCTATATAGTACTGCATGAAACAATCATGCTCTCATGCAGCTTACCATCCAGGTGGGAAAATGGACAGTCACCTAATGAAAACACCAATAATATGCAATTACAAGTCAGCTGATAGGAGCAATTTTGGAAAAGGTTGGTTTATTATGGCTGGAAGGGCAAGATTCAATGGAGGAGTAGAGACAGGGAAAGTCTCAATTTTAATGGTCCGTATTTTCTCTCCTAGAACTTCTTAAGGCCCTTACAATTCAACTAGTTTTTAGAAAATAAAACTAACACCTAAAACTGAAATAGTTCCAGTGAGTTAAAATAAATACATAGAAAAATGAAAAGTTCCAAGACTTCTATACACATAAATCAGAACTACAGCAAGAGAGCCTTTGTCTAGCTATGCACAGATAGATCCGATATTCAGAGATTGTTATCCAACGGCTTAAATCAAAGAATGCTAAACAGAAAATATGCACCTATTGGAAGAATCTTGTCAGTGGAAAGCCTAGAATGATCTACTAGTACAAAGAGTACAATGGACAAAAGTACAAATGTTTTAATCATACATATATAATTTTAACTCACAAAATTCTGTGTTCATAAGCATGTTGGTTTTAAAATAAGCAATATATAAAACATATGTATTAAGAATATTTCTAAACTCTATACAATTATTTTTTGTACAGAAAATTTGACATCTAATTATGGAGTACCTAACTAATGGGCTAATTGGTGAACTAACTAAAAGGTAGTCCAAGAGGCACCTGGCTGGCTCAGTTGGTTAGATGTCTCTGTCTTTGGCTCAGGTCATGGTCCCAGGGTCCTGGGATCAAGCCCTACATTGGGTTTCCTGATCAGCAGGAAGCCAGCTTCTCCCTCTGCCTCTGCCATTTCCCTTGCTTGTGTTCATTCTCTCCCTCACTCTCTTTCTCAAATAAATAAATAAAATCTTTTAAGAAAAGATTTTATTTATTTATTTGACAGAGAGAGGGATCACAAGTGGGCAGAGAGGCAGGCAAAGAGAGAGGGGGAAGCAGGCTCCCCGTTGAGCAGAGAGCCTGATGTGGGGCTCGATCCCAGGACCCTGAGATCATCACTTGAGCCGAAGGCAGAGGCTTTAACCCACTGAGCCACCCAGGCACCCCAAATAAATAAAATCTTTTAAAAAATAAAAAATAATAAAGGTAGTCTAAAATAAAGATGGCAGGATGTTTAAGAAAAAAGCAAAGGAAAGGAAAAAGAGAAAAATCATGTTTTAACATGTCATTTCAATGCCACATTCAATTCCAAAATGCTATTTCCAAATTCTTAATCATATCCACACTAATCACGCTTATTGATGAAGAAAGAGCTAATCATAGAAATATGTAATTTTTGTACAAGTGATGTGTTCTTATGTTTTTTGTCCTTTAGTTGTCAATCTATGTAGTAAAATCTTGGAGATTTTGAAGAGAGAGAGATGTTACAGATTATTTGACATGACTCCTTCAATCTGTGGTCGAGGGTAATGTATCCTAGAAATGTGGCCCCCATACTTTAGAGTTTAGACCTTCATATCCCAGAGTAAGTTTTTCCCTCCCTCAATTTGAAAGTTCCCTAATTTCCTACCCAAGGATTAGACATGTACATAATCATCAGTGAAAGGGTTATAATTTTGCCCAGTAGTCCTGACAATCAGATAATATATAACGGGATATTAGCACATTTCCAAAGATCTAGGCTATTCAGTCTTATCTTTATATTCATTATAAGGCAATATAAATGAACACTATGTTAATAGAATTGTACACAGGTGAAAATTCTAAGCAGATTTTGAATAGTTGCTGGAAAGTCTTAAATAAGTAAGAAGATTGCTCTTCTTCAGAGAAAACAAGAAAAATATCTGGGGTTAATACAAAGTTATATTTCTAAAATAGATATTCAAAAACACTAAAAATCACTAAGGAAAATATTCATGCACATTCTAGATAATGCACACAACTGAAGGTAATGTGAACAGAATTTTTGTAAAATTAAAATCATGGCATGTTTATAAGAGTGTATTCACCATTTTTCACTTAAATTATATCACTAGCATTTTAATTATTATCACATTAATGGTTGCACAAAGTTTAACAAAATTTTATCAAAATTTATTAAATCATTTCCCAGTTATTGGATTTTTAAGATTTTTTTGCCCATTTCTCTATACTTAGGTTTTTATACTTAAATAAAATAGAAAAAAAATTATAGCTTTTTGCTTTGATTTTAATAAACCACTTATTCCCTTTTAGATTCAAAAAAATGTGTGCTGAAGACAAATTAAAAGGCATAAGCAAAAATATTTAAATACACGTTCCTACAATCCAAAATAGTTACCACGAATATTTTGTCATGACTTTCCATTGTTATGTCCGTGCATATAAATGTATATATGTCTTTACGCACACATAAGTAACATATAACTATAAGAAATTCTAGTTTTGGGTGTGTTTGTACCATAAAAATACTTCTAAATTAAATAAGTACTTCTTATAAATGAATTTTTCACTTCTCATGAATTTCCAGAGCTAATACTTCTGTCATGAACACAAGCTTTCAAAATTTGTAAATAGAAAATTTTGTTTTATTATAGTCAATTCTCTGACTTGACAAGATTCTTAACAACCGATGAATATTTTCTTGCTAGTCTTCTTTAAGCTGAAGAATAAAAAACTATTTGAATATTTGGATATAATAAAAATTTAAATATTATGCACACTATTTTCTTTTCTATTGCTTTTACATAGCTCTTTATGCTGAATATTTTATCATTTCTACAAGTACTTATTAGTATTCAATGTGATAATCTACTCAACCAGAATCTTAAATTAAATCTTTATAGATTATTTACTATTATGAATAATCCTCATGTCAATCTACGTGTACTGTTTTCCTCCTGTCCATTTCATTTATTGTTTTCAACCATTTTGTTAACCAGATAATTGAGACTTAAGAAAAATCCCCCAAATAATACGTAGTCACTGAATCAGGAACACCTGAATCTTTTGATTAGTAGCTTAGTGCCGTAAACCTGTAACAGTATTGAGGTAAGAATTACTTGAGATTATTGTGTAAAGCATTAAATAGAGTGCACATTAAAATATGTAGCTATTTTGTTGTTTTATAGGAATTCTATCTTTTTTTAACGAAAGCTGATCTTGTTTCAGATGATCATGGAGATAAATGCTGTAAGGAGTTAGGTTGTCATTTTACTTAAATCAGCATATATTTCAATTCTGTCAAGACTAATTAACTCACTGTTTCAATAACAATTCTCATTTAATGACCAATACATTATAATACCTTTTCTAACCTGAAATAAACGTCCTAGATAACATATCTTCACAAATAATTTCAATACAACCTATAATGTGAAGAAGAAATAGTCCCTATTCTATTCTACTTTCTTTCTCTTTCTTTCTTTTTTTTTTTTAAGAGAGATTTTGTTTTATTTTTTTAAGTACTCCCTGCCCTCAACATGGGGCTCAAACTCATGACCCCAAGATCAAGAGTCACATACTCTACTGACAGAGTCAGCCTGGCTCCCCTGCTCTGTTTTTTATTCTAGGTATTCTCTTCTATATTTCTATCACTGCGTAGCAGATCCTCCCAAAATATGGTGGGTTTAAAATAATCAACCACTCTATTTGTCCATGGTGCCATGGGATCAGCTGACTGAGCCCATGTCTTTCCTGATTAACTCATGTTAATCAGTCTTTAACTGATTAACTCAAGTTAATCAGTCTTTCCTGATTAACTCGTGAGGTTACTGATGAGGTTGTGGACTCTATGTGTTGTCTGGATGCTGGCGGGTCTAGTAGTATGAGCAGGGATGGCTCTATGGGCCAGCTAAAAAGTGAGAGAAGGGGGGTGACAAGAATGGATTTACTGGTACAGGACTAATCATTAACAAAGTCTGCCTCTTTGGGTATCCAAAAGACATTCATATTCTTTTCATTCATGTGACATACCCACTTTGTGACCAAGAAACAAGCCTAAGGGCTTTCCAATTACTGTATTTAGCTCCAAATTTGAGATCTCTGGTCCTAACGTGCTTCTTATGGTTTGATAATTTACAACTAAAACACAAGGTGTCTGTCCCCCAAATCCATCCTCCAAGAGGCTAGCCTAGGCTTCCTCCCAAGCAGCAAGAGACCTCAAAGACCTTTGAGCTCAAAGTGGCAAGAAAGCAAAAATGGAAGATTCAGGGTCTCTCAAAGCATAGACCCAGATGGACATCAATTCTGCTGCATTCTATCTGTCAAGGCAAACCTCAACATCAGCCCAGATTTCAGGATGTGGGGAAATAGATTCCATCTCTCAGTATGAGGAGTTGCAAATAATTTGTGTCCGATCTTTATCGTAAGTATTCAATCAATGTTTGTAGGACAAAGAAAAGAAATAGTAAAGGAGGGAGAGAGAAAAACAGGAAACAAAGGAGAAAAGGAAAGGGACTAAGAAGGGGAAAAGATAGGGTAGAAAAGAATATTTTTAGACATGTTTGAAACTTAAATACAGGGCAAAATACTCAGGGTATAATAAACTCAATCCTTTAAAAGAGAAAATTGGCATTTAATGAATTTAAAATTAGTAAAATAATGACAGCTTTAAAATATCATGAAATTAAATTATACTTATAATATTACACCTGTTCCAGTTATCTCATGTCATGCAGAAAATGATTCCAAACTTAGTAGCAACAAACAATCATTTATTATGCTCACAGATTCTGCGGGTCTCAGGAATTTGTAAAGAACTTGGCTGAGGGGTTCTTGCTTGGGCTTCTCATGCTACTGACGTCAGATGTCAGTTGGAACAGCAGTTTCTCAAAACTTGTCTGGGGCTGGAAGCTTCATTTCTGAAGTAGCTTACTCTCACAGCTGATGATTAGTGCTGGTTGTTTGCCAGTGCCCCCATTCCTCCACTCTACTACCTGTCTGAATATGTATGGCTGGTGGCATGGTGGCTGCCTTCTCTAAGAGCAAGCAGTCCAAAAAATGAGAGCAGAAGCTATAGGGAATTTTATGGCCAAATTTCAGAAATCATACCTCATCACTTTTACTGTATTTTATGGGTCACAAAGGAGAAAACCCAATTCAATATGGAAGATGATTACACAAGGAGGGAATGAGGAGGCAGAAATCATTGGGGATCATTTTACAGACTACATGCCAGAAACCAAAAAAATATTCTTAGAATGCAATATATGTAATCTAATACTTAAGCCACCAAAACCTAACAATAGAAATAGAGCTGCAAGATTCAAAATTACTATCTGTGAGGTAAGGCAATGCACTTTTTTCAAGTGCAAACTCCATAAATGGAAATGCTAAGTGTTGCTGAATCTCTTTTAGTGTTAATTACGCAGAGAGAATGATGGGAGGAAAAGCACAATTGCATCTCTCAGTCAGTAGGCACCATCCTCTAAGGCTTTCATTTGATTGAAGCACTAAGCAGAATATCCTCTAGCAAAAATAATCTCTAAATAAATTTTCTCAGCACATGAGATTTTTCTCTTTTGATGCAAAACACAAATAGTTCTCTGCTAAACTTTGTCCTCCCCAAACTCATGTGTTGAAGCCCTACTTCCCGAAGTGACTGTATTTGAAGATAGGACCTTTAAGGAGGTAATTAGGGTTGGATGATGTCACAAGGGTGGGTTCTTAACCCAATATGACTGGTGACCTTACATGAAGAAAGAAAGAACCAAAGATGTGCGTGCACAAAGGAAAGACCATGTGAGGACACGGGGAGAAGGCCATCTATCTGCAAGCTAAGGAGAAAGGTCTCAGGAAAAAACGAATGTGCTGACACCTTCTTCTTGGACTTCCAGCCTTCAGAACTGTGAGAAAATAAATTCCTATTCTTTAAGCCACCCAGTCTATTGCATTTTATTACGGCAGCCCTACTAAATGAATAGGGTCATCAAAGTTTCAAATACATTTGGGATTTGTAAGGGAAATGTGGCTGTTAGGGTAAAGCTAAAATCTGGTTCTCTGTTTTGGGGTTTACATTCCTGTCTTGTATTTAATCTTTACCTTGGAAAAAACTTTGACAATTTTCATGTATAGATAATCTATGGCATAAAAATGTAGTCAAGGACTTAGAAGTGTGTTTAAATAGTCAACATTGATAAACTAACATCTCATTCCAATTCCTTATATATCTGAAAATCTTAGCTACTGTATTTTTGAAATCTCTTTTTTTATTTTATCCTTTAAAAAATTCTTGAGGTATAATTGACATATAGCATTATATTAGTTTCAGGTGTATGATATAATGCTTGGAATGTGTATATACTGCAAAATGATCACCTCAATTAGCATAGTTGGCCATCACCAAACATAGCCACAAAAATTTTTTTTCTGATGATAAGGACTTTTAAGATTTACTTTCTTAGCAACTTTCAAATAGGCAATACAGTATTATTGACTATATTCATCATGCTATACATCACAACCTTATGCATTTATTGGATGCCTTTCTTTTTTTATGTTATTTATTTATTTATTTTTTAAAATTTTTATATGCATTTTTTTTTTAAACATAGATTCCTAGGTACAGAATTTCTGATTGGAAGCATAGGTGTGCTTTTCAAGCCTCGGTTCTTATTGAAAGCAGGGTGTGCCACCATTGAAACTTCTGTAACAAAGGGAGGGCAGTTGGGTAGAAAATGCTTTTTCTGGTTGCCAGTGGCAATGGGAAACTCTCAGGCTGTTCCCTGTGTATCCACCCAGCATGTGGCCTGGCCTAAGTCTTCTTGTCTTCCAGACATTCTGTTTTCAAAGAGAGAAACCCCCCTTTGCAAAAAGCCCCAAACTAGCAGAATTAGGCTCCTTTGATACACCTATTTCCTCCGAGTTGTATTTACCTAAGAAATTTTACGCACAGAAAGGAAAGCATGAAAAGGATATTCAACTACTGTCTTGTAGGAATGAGATTTGCATCGTCACTGCCTTTCAAGTATCTTAAAACACGGCTGAGTGGAGAAGGATTATGGTCAGTAAAATACGGTTTAAAATATTCAGTGAGTGAATAGCATTGAGACATTTATCATAAAAACCACAGTGAGTCAAAAAAACGAGTCCTTCACTGAGTGCAACTGCATTTAGCCTTGATTCTCTATCACATACATTGCTGTGAGCAGTCTTCTAGTAATTGGAGTTGTAGTGATCATAAACCCTTTCCCTTTTTTATTTCTTTTAAGATTTTTTTTTATTTATTTGACGGACAGAGATTACAAGTAGGCAGAGAGGCAGGCAGAGAGAGAGGAGGAAGCAGGCTCCCTGCTGAGCAGAGAGCCCGATGTGGGGCTCGATCCCAGGACCCCAGGACCATGACCTGAGCCGAAGGCAGAGGCTTTAATCCACTGAGCCACCCAGGCACCCCAACCCTTTCACTTTTGATGAATTTTCAAAGACCTTCCTGTCATAAGAGTAGTCATCAATTGTCACTAGAGTTTTATTGTCAGCACGTGAGGTCTTTTTTTTTTTTTTTTAAGAAATAACTCATTGTAGATTAATCATCTATCTTGAAGCTCTCTTACGGTTAATTTAATTTTTAAAGTCTAAGCCACGAATGTATGAACTGTATTCATTTGGTCTGGAAAAGAATATCATTTTTTACAGTATTCTAGTATTCAGAGTATTGTCTGAGTAAGGTATAAGTATTATTTTCATTAGGTAGTTTATTAGTCAACAGATAAGAAGTGGTTTGTAATTTAAAAAAAGAAAAAAAGTGAAATCTAGAGTTAAAAAACTTAGATTCTGATCCCAAAGCAGTTACTACCAACTATATATATAACACTAGCAAAGTCACTTCACTTTTCTGAATGTCCTTTATTCATTTGAGAGCTTGTAGGATTGTGGTGTTAATCTATTGTGAAGGCTTTTTATTAGTGTTTTCTACAAAGGAAAAAAACTTCCATAAATGCTAATTGGAAAAATAAAGTGTAAGCCTCCACTAAGGGGCAAGTGGGGTCAAAAAGATAGGTCTGCCTAAACATTTGATGGGGCAGAGCCACGCGGAATCCTTTTGTAGGTACAACCAGAAGGTCTTTACAGAAAGAATTCCTCCTAAAAGAAGAAAAAATCAGGCTCTTGGGCCAGTGTGGCTGATCTCTCAGTTGTCAGAGGAGGCCAAGCCTGAATACATCCTGCTTGTCCCATGAACTTATAGCTAAATCTTAGTTCGCTAAATATAGCCTATGTGTAAAAACATACATCAAAACATAAATGGTGGTTTCTCTGAAACCCTTGTGAAACACTGAGAAATTATGTGATGCTCGTATAGAATAAGTAGGACATATCTCCAATTGTGGGGAGATATTTCTCCTCATTTCTGCATAGAAAATAACATGGTTTCTATGCATCAATGGCTCCAACAAATACAAGGGAGTTTAGTGCACCCACAGTTCTGCCCACCAGCAGCAGCAAACGAGATGTGACTCAGACTCATGAGAACACGGCTCCCCTGGCACAGACATCAGGTTCTCATGGTGGACCCCAAATGGGGTAGCAGCTTCAGACCACAAACAAAACACTTTTTTCCAAGTAGACTTAGAAAAGACATTGGTGGGGGGGCGCCTGGGTGGCTCAAGGTTAAAGCCTCTGCCTTCCGCTCAGGTCATAATCTCAGGGTCCTGGGATCGAGCCCCGCATCCGGCTCTCTGCTCAGCAGGGAGCCTGCTTCCCCCTCTTTCTCTGCCTGCCCCTCTGCCTACTTGTGATCTCTCTCTCTGTCAAATAAATAAATAAAATCTTTAAAAAAAAAAAAAAGAAAAAAGAGAAAAGACATTGGTGGGGCACCTGGGTGGCTCAGTGTCTTAAGCATCTGCATTTGGCTCAGGCACTGAGCTCCCTGCTCAGCAGGGAACCTGCTTCTCCCTCTTCCTCTGGAGCAACCCTTGCTTGTGCTCTCATTCTCTCTCTCTCTCAAACAAATAAGTAAAATCTTAAGAAAAAAAAAAAAAAAAGAAAGAAAGAAAGAAAGAAAAGAAATAGCACTAGCAACAGAGTATGTTACACAATGTAGTTTTTCAGGTACTTTTAAATTCAGAGTATCAGAGGGCACCTGGATGGCTCAGCGGGTTAAGCCTCTGCCTTCGGCCCAGGTCTCTCTCTGCTTGCCTGTCTTCCTGCTTGTGATCTCTCTCTCTCTGTGTCAAATAAATAAATAAAATCTTTAAAAATAAATAAATAAATTCAGAGTATCAGAGAACCAGGGCAGTCAGGAGAGGCAAGGCAGCATGTTCCACCTCAATAGAGTAAGTATGCTCTAGATTTCTATCTCTCACACTGTCTTCTGTGAAACATTTCCCACAAATGTGTGAAAGCAAATTTGAGATAATTTGCCAAGATGTTAAGGAAAAACAAGAGGGGGCACCTGGGTGGCTCTGTGGGTTAAAGCCTCTGCCTTCGGCTCAGGTCATGATCCCAGGGTCCTGGGATCGAGCCCTGCATCGGGCTCTCTGCTCAGCAGGGAGCCTGCTTCCTCCTCTCTCTCTCTCTCTCTCTCTGCCTGCCTCTCTGCCTACTTGTGATCTCTCTCTGTCAAATAAATAAATAAAATCTTTAAAAAAAAAAAAAGAAAAGAAAAACAAGAGGAAAAAAATTGAGATCAATGATATACCCAAATCACAGAAAAATGAAGAGAAAACTAGTAATTCTAGCCCATTTTGAATGGAGAAATGAACATAATTTGAATGGAAAGAATAAAAAATAATTAAAGCTTATCTGAACTGAAAAATATTCTCTTTAAATATGTGCTCTTACTATGTACCAGGCACTCTGCTAAATACTTCAACTGAATTACCTTATTTAGTTCTTAAAATAATCTGAGTTGATTTATATGAATCCCATTCAGAGAAGAGGAAATTTAATCTTAGAATTTTTAAGTAGGTACTCATAACACTGTTCCAGAACTATAAGACAGAGAAGGAAAATTTTCTAATGTGTGGGTATGTACGTGTATACATATATATCTGTATCTATATATATGTATCTATCTATATGTGTTTACACAAATAGTTTTCTTTTTTTTTTAAGATTTCATTTATTTATATGAGAGAGAGGGAGAGAGAGCACAAGCAGGGAGGAGGGGAGAGGGAGAAGCAGACTCCCCACTAAGCATGGAGCCTGATGTGGTGCTCAATCCCAGGACCCTGGGATCATGACCTGAGCCAAAGGCAGATGCTTAACTGACTGAGCCAACTGGGTGCCCTATAGTTTTCTTTTTTATGCATGTAATATTGAAACAGCTTACCATGAATTTCAGGAAAATATATTTATACTTAGATATAACTCAGTCACATTTTTGATGACTATACATGAAGGCATGGAAAGCATCCAGGCACAGCTGGTGCATTAATTATAAAGGACAAATATTGGCTTGCCTTAGATATTTTCGGTAAAACACAAAGCATTTGAAAACAAATGGAGCAATGACTATATACTTTTGAGAGAAAAAGTCAATAACCAATGTGTCCTTTGTATTTTTAGACAACATACATGCAAAGAGTCATAAAATATAGTACACAGGTAATTAAAATATGAGGACCTAGAAATGAATACAAAGTAATAACTGAAAAATATGGAAGACATAATACAATTGAAAAGAGTTACTTACAAGTAAATCTAAACAATTATAAATCTAAGTACAAAATTAAAGGCACAGTTTTAAAAAGTGTTCTTAAAATAGAAAATATATAATTTCAAATATAATAGTTTTGTGTATTAATCTGGATTTAAAATAATGAAGTTTTTCATTTCACGTTGAAAAAAAGAGCTCTAACCCAAATTTTTATCTCACAAATTGCTTAAAAGTTATGGAGAGTAGTTAAAAGTACAAGCCAGAGAAAAATTTATTAGGCAAAGTGAAATGTTATAAAATCCATTTAGACAAAAATGATTTCAAGGTTAAAATATATATATATAGATATATACACATATGTATATGTATATATATCAGAATAAAAAGATTATCTGATGCTGGTAAGAAAAGACAACAGCCATGAAAATTTATAAGCAGAATAATAATTTATAGAGATATACAAAGACAAAACTGTTTTGAAAGAGGTAAAATAAACCTGCAAATATCGTAGTGGGGCTTTAATATGTATTTAAGTCTTTTATGATTTAAGTAGGTCCAAAATCAATGAAAATATAGATCTGTCTATAATCTGAATCTGTTTGCTTAATAATAGATGTGCATAGGTCTTAGTATACTCCAAATTGAATGAATATTTAGCAGGTCCCCTGGTATATTTTTAAATGTTATTTGTCATAAGAGAACAGGAAAACCTCAATCAATCCAAAAATGCTAAGTATATCTGTATATTTTTTCAAGTGATACACGAAAAATTTTAAAGTTATACATAAAATAGTAACAATAAAAAGGGTAAATATGCATAAACTTGAAAATAGTTCCTAAATAACTCTAGTATCAATGTGATATATAAAATTACAACTAAAAAAATACTTAGACACTAGGGATAACAGTGCTATATTTCAAAACTATGTGTTACCAAAAGCTTTGTGTTGAGCTGAAATCATAACAGTAAATACGTTGGTTAGTAAAGAATTTGTTGAATGAACAAAGTCCTCAACCCACAATCCTATTTCTGGACTACTTTTACCCTACCTTTCCTTGACTAGTTAATTGTTACACCTAATTTCTCAACATTGTTTAGATTTTCACTCAAATGTTATTTCCCAAGGAAGCTCAATCCCAACTCTCAAACCATACCAGTCCTTGATTTTATGTATCGTTATTTGTAGTATACTTTATTTATTTCGGGTATGAATTCGTAAGACAAGAGCAGGTCACTATAAAAAAGGAGTAGGATAAATGGAGGTAATGGAAATTACAACTACAACTACCAAGCTATAAAAGTAAACCCAAGGGCTAGGAGATACATTTGAGGAACCCCCTTAGGGGAAAGAGCGCAAGAACAGTGCTAAAGAGCAAACCTAAGAGAACTCAGTCCAGGATATCTGAAGTCTAAATGTTGAGAGTTCCTGAAAGAGGGAAAAGAACTAAGGGTAGGGGGCTTAATCAAAGAAGTAATAAAGATGGAATTTTCCAAAACTGAAGAGAGTAACCAGTCGTACACTAACGTGGTTAGAGGTTTACCTCTGAGGAAGAAAGTTTGAGTGAAGGAAAATAATTAGAGTTTCAGTTTTGTTTGTTCATTTGTTTGTTTTTAAATCCTTCGGTATGTTTCGATTTTTTCCCCCACAGACAGGATTGGTTTTTAAGTTGATTCTATAGAAATTTGAAAACAACACAAATTGGAGCATTAAGGATAGGATGAAAATTTATGTACATTTTTTTCCTTTTTGACTTAAAAAAAATATTTTCAGGGCTTTCCATTATGGTGTTTAGTAACTCCTGCCTTCCTCTCCCTGCGCCAGTCCAAACACTAGCTCTTCTCCTGAGCTGTGAACCTCCAAAGCTGTGGAAGCCAGAAGGAGCTGTCAGGGGAGAGGGCCAGGACTAGGGTGAAGCTTAGTCAGGCACTCACCTCAGGTCTGAAAGCGCCTCAGGTCAGTAACTTTAATGCAATATTTTAAAAACTCAAAATTAATACAGAGGTCATGATGAACAAAATATCAACATTTTTGATAAAGGCATGAACAGTATTACTGAATTTTCTTTGTGTCTCAGGTCCCAATATGGTTTAGCACAGCCCTGCAGCTGAGCATAAATAGGTTTCAGAATCCGTGGCCTCCTATTAAGGGTTCCAAGCTCATTATTTCCCCCACTTTGTTCCAACCAGTGGTAGCCTGCATGGAGCGTCTGAACAGAGTACATCCTGGAAAGATACTGGTTTGGGGACATCTATGGTCCATAAGAGGAAGCAGCATGCTCTCCCTCATAAAACATTTCTTGAAGAATCTATTCCATCTGTCTCTATGCACACTTTCACTAGGAGTGTGGGCACAGTGGTTGAGGCAAGGATAGTACTTACAGCTGTGAAGACCAAAGAACATAGAAACATCCTCAAGGGACCTCCCTAGGCTTCTTACCCCTTCCTGACCAATATGTCACCTGCCCCCAACAGAAAGGACTGCTATATCTACCACCACCCACAAGAGGCGGCCACTTATGGTTTCAGGGCCAAGCCCAAGGAATAAGCAAAGAATAATTGTGATGCCCCTAAGGGAACACAGGGGCCAGCTAGAGGAAAAACAAGCACAAGACCCAGATAAGATGGTGAGAGCAAAGCAGAACTGTCAGAGGGGAAAAGAAGACGACTGACCCATAAAATAATAACAAAAACACATAGAAAAGTTCATGACTGCACATGCATACACACACACACACACCACACACACGTACACACATTATAATCTTCCTGAGACTTAGGCAACAATATGATTTTTAAAGTAAGAACATGATGAATTGAAGACAGAACAATTGCAATAGAGCTGAATGATCAGGTGGAAGAGAGGTCTTATAATATGGGTGGAGATATACAAATATATGGCAAACATACGGAAAAATATACAAGAGGGACATCTGGGTGGCACAGCCGGTTAAGCAATTGGGTTTGGCTCAGGTCATGATCCTGGAGTCCCAGGATTGAGTCCCTCATTGGGTTCCCAGCTCAGGAGAGAGTCTGCTTCTCCCTCTGACTCTCCCTCCTCTCATGCTCTCTCTCTCTCAAATAAATAAATACAATATTTTTTAAAAAATTTAAAAAAGAAAAATATACATGCAAGAATTGGCTGGCTTGACTACTATGTATTGATAAATATACATAACTGGTGTAATTAACAGAAATATCAGGCACAGAAGCTAAACCTGTTTGGGCATATCAAACAAGGTGTGCCCATCCTAAAGGAGAGAGAAGAACAGCAGCGGAATCTGAATGCACAGCAGACAGATCAACAACATTGTCCAAGGAAGATGCAAAGGTCTCCAAAGGTCGTATTAAAACCTACATAATTGTAGTCGATAGCATCTGAGTGAATCAAGTTCACACCAGTCTGTCTGAGAGCGTACCTGTTCTCTTCTAAGCCTTGCCTTACATGTATAAGCCTAGAGCACGTCGGTTGGAGCTGTGTCTAAAACCTCCTGGACACCTCCTCACTGGGCCAAGCACACTCCATCAATCTTGAGGTACTCAATGCACAGTACGATTTCTACAGTACAATCCGCTGCACTCTGGTCTGAAACAGCTAGTCATGCATTTTCACGGCCTCCGCAGCCTAACACAGCTTGATCGAATTACCTTCTTGAGTGTTGTGCAGGTACCCAGGGGTTTCTAGGAGAGTCCAGTTATTGAGCCCATCCTGCAAGGAAACCTGAAATGGGAAAATAGGAATTCCAGGAGAAGAAGCAACAGATGTTGGGCAGGAAATTGTTAAGCCAATAACATTTTTAAATTTCTCTAAGCAGAGGAAAGACTTGAATTTTCAGATTGTAAGGTCTCACTGTGTTCCAGGAAGGGCTCATCAGAAAAGGCACATATAAAAAGCTGGATACGTCCTGATAAAATTCCTGAATTCTGGGGAATCATCTTAATAAGCTTCCAAATAGAAAGAAGTTGTAATTTACAAAGGAAAAACAATTACATTTAGCATTGAACTTTGTATCTACAATAAAGGAAGTGAAAAGGAATTCATCATTCACCAAAAGAAAAAAAAAAAAAATGTGTGAATATGCAGAGATTCAAAAAAATTTAAAAAGGTGTACTCCCCTGGAGGCAATTACTAGACAAAGGATTCTAACCAAACAAAACTTTAGCAGAGCTGAAAGCTCAAGAAAGGAGAAGACAAGATGACAGAATTACTGAAAACATGAACTTTGAAATTAGGATGAGTTCATTTCAGGCCTTCGGGATATAAGCAAATGAGATATGCCTAACTTCTGTGTTATCTCTTTCCAGGGAAAGATGCTTACCCTGGGCCTCATCTTTTACTCTGCTTGATAGCTAGGAGGTAGGGGAAAGTAGAGCAATTTTGAAAGACTTATATGGAGGATGAGTCACTCCGCCAATCACAAACTGATCACACCTGTGAGAGAATTAAGTCATAGTGTTTGGTGCCCTGTATTGAGGTCCCCTTGAAACAGAAGCTTAGCTCAATAAATACATGAGATTGAACCACATGAAATTGCTGATGTTCATTCAATAGTTGTTGACCTTGGAAAAATGACAATTTTATAGGGTTCAATCTAATAGTTCCTATTTCACAGATCAGTTGAATTTCTGTATTATAAACTCAGAAGCCTCCCAGTATCTGCTTTTGTACTATTTTCCTCAAAGGACTTTGAATGAGGGCCTACATCGATCATATTCCTTTAGGAGAGGAGAATATCTTTGTAAACAAAGAAATTAGTGAACAATGAATGTGACAAGAAGGAGAAATACTATATTATATTCTGCCAGAGGGTATAAGGAGAATAAAGCTTAGAGGACTCTTCTCTTTCTCATATTTGCTTCAAGAATAGAAGAGATTTTTGTAGGTATCTTTGTATTATCTGTTCTTTCTGCTTATACTGTTCAGGTGAATTTTTTTCTGTGTGCGTATTTTTGATTATGTGACATACTCTTTTTTGTTTTGTTTTGTTTTTAATTTGTGACATTTTTTAAGGCCTCAGATGAAGGCAGATTCCTCCAAAAATTATTCACACTTGCTTCTGCAGATACTTGGGAATACTACCAATCATTTAAATGATTAAAGAATCATTTAAAATTAAATTTACAGTTTAAGTTGTATATGGTAACACAGGCAGTATGAATTGGTGCTATAAATCCATGAGAGAGCTGGCATGTGGTGACAACGTCTCAGAAAGTTGTTTTTCCCTCCAGCTTCACTCAGGGTTGAAGCAAATGTTTTTTTCATTCTTCCGGTGGTAAGGAGGGATGAGGATAGCTTAATCCCTCTTCGCCCTTATCCTCAGAATATAGCTTTTGGCTGTGTCTATTTCCAGGCCTCCCCAGGCAGGGCAGACCCTGAGCCTTGAATTCAGCACTGTCTGTCCCACTTTAGACCTTAGAACTAAAGGTCAAGTTCATCTCATTCAACAAAGACCTTCAGGATCAAAGTGGCTTCACTCATGGTCTTCTGTTCCACGTTCCTACTTTTGGTTAAATGTCATCTTGAGAACTCTTACATTAATTTCTTTAAATTTTTTTGGTTATTTGATACTTTCAATGATGTATTTATAAAATATTTTACTCAGCATTTTTACTTGTTTTAGTGGGAGTTTTGAATCAAATAACCTCGTCAGTCATGTTACCACAGATTAAAGTCATCAATAAATGTAAAAAAAATAAAATTTCCATGTTAAATTTGCAAAAGTATTAAAGAGGTTTAGAGTCAGATATATCTGGCACATTGACACCCACCCTCTTCACCTGCCTCCACCTCCTGTCCCCTTTATTTTATTTATATTTTGTGATTCACATGGGGCCTGACAAGTCATTTTGAACCACATACACAAGGTTCAAGTAGTGTTTTTGAAATTTAAATTCCTGTGTGGAATGCTAAAAACTCAATGACTCTTGATTATCAGATATTTGATATTTGAATATCTCTGCTCCACAGCAAAACATTCCTTAACTTGAGGTCAAAATAAATCTCCAAATATGTGTCCCAAATATAAGCAAAGTTGCTTGATGATTAAAATCTTCCTAAGACAGAAATTTGACAAAATGCAAGAGGTAATTATAACAGAAAGAATAATGAAATGAATATATATCTTAAGCCAGAAATATAAAAGGAAATGAGGATTCTCTTCTCGAAAATACATAGTGCTGAGTTAAAATATTAGTCAATGAACAGGAATGCAAAACAATCCCAGTCTTTCTATGAGTACAATGTGAAGCTGTAGTATTTGCATGGCTGTTTCTTTCCTTTCTCATTAAGTTCTTCCTTTGAGACAATTTACAAAAGAAATTCTTCCTACATGATGTCTCCTTCATGGACTCTTGAAAGTATTGGCACTATAGACACAAAATGTGCAATGAAACATTCCTTTGTTTTTTACATAGTTCCATGGGAAGGAACTTATGCAAATTACAGTCACAGACAAAACATCTCCTGATGACATCATGATTTCACTGAAAACTTTCCAACTCTTAAAAAAAAGAAAAATGTTGCTTCCATCCTTCCCCTCCCCCACCAGTGGCAACAGGCTCATCCAGCTGTTGTTTTCACAGAAGGGAATCTGTTGAAGCACCACCCTATTTTTGCTAGTCCCATCCTCAGCATATTTTCGGAATGCTAAAATCAGTTCCTCATGTTATGGTCAAGGCTGGTGTCCTTTGTTCTATAACTCCTTTCTGATTAAGATTTTCAAGAAGTTATTAAAAATAATAAACAAAGAAATCAGAGTAAATGTTATTAAGGGATACACATAGTCTTGCTTGCCATCCTGACGAAATGCTGAACAATTGCAAGTTGTTATAAAAATGAATATATAATTAAAATCATAAGTCAAATAAATTATAACCTTTAAGAATTTCATCATAATAAGATACATCAATTCAAAACAAGATTTTAAACTGGTTTTGGTGGGGAAGTTGAAAAATGTCATCCCTCCTAGCTTCATCACTGTGGTTTAAGCAGAAATCATTTTCACCAGGGCAGATTAAAAATAGTGAATGCAATGAATTTTTCTTAGAGGAAAATATCCCTACCAGTGTTATCATTGTTACAGTGCCTTGTATTAAAATCTTCACATTTCTGCCCCAAATCCTGGAGAAAAATAGAGGAAATGCAAAAATAAAATAAAATTCTGATTTTACGGCCAGGTATTAGGTACTGTATCCTCCCAGAAACAAAATAAGTTTCTGAACCCCCAGAGCAGAGGGCAGAAGTGCCTCACACAGTTTCTGGTAATATGGTTTTGCAATATATGTCAAGACATAGATAAATCATGCACCTTAATTTGAATGTGTAGGATTTGGAGAGAAATAGATAAAATCTAAGTAGGTGTTATTTCATAGTGTGCTCTTTTGCATTAATAAAACTTCAATATGAAATAATGAGTCTTTTTTTGTGAAAAGATTTTTTTTACTAAACATGTATCATATAGCAATTAATTGGACTAAAATTCAGAAAAGGAATTTCTATCCCAAGCCCCTTTACTAGACCTATTGCTTTCAAAAACCACCATAAAGATAACTTACTAACAACCTGTTGAAGATGAGTTAGGAAGATGATGGATGGAAAGACCCGGAAAAATAAATAAAAACAAGGCTAAGCCTCTGATGTTCTTTTGGGCCCTTAGTCAATTTTATGAACTTTTGCCTGGTTTCTTTTTCTGTACAATTAGAGAGTTAGACTTGAATTGGTGATTTTCCAATCTTTCAGCCAAAGTGCCCTGACAGAAATGCCAGAGGAGTGGCTCCAACTGAAGCAGAGTCGCCCTTAGAGGATGAGCTGGGGGTCCAGCTTCCCTGTGATGGTGTTTCAGGATGCCTCAGAGCCCAGCTTCGTGAACAACATACCGTGCAATGAAAAGAGACTCGTAAACATTTATCATTTTAGAAAAAAAGGACGAGGTGGGGAGAAAGGGGGAAAAAAAGTGCTAGTTAATGCCTATCCCCAAGTCGAAAATGCCTCAAGTTGACACTTTTACAATATTTTGAAAAAATGGTTGCAAATTTTTCGTCACTTTTTACATGTTTTTGTTTTGTTTTGTTTTGTTTGTTTGTTTTTTCATAAAACAGACCTAGAGGATTTTTATCTTCTCACAGTTTTACTAGTTTCTTTATATTCATCCTAGGGGGTAGTTGTGATAATACTACTTGGTGCCAACCAACATCTATTTCTCCCTCTTCCTTTCTAGTAAAACCTTGATTTTGTTTTTCCAGTATGGCAATGTGCCCAGTTAAAACTAATTACTTCCCCAGACTCTCTAGCATGTTGATATGGTCCATGTGTCAGAATTCTGGCCAATAACATGAAAGCAGAATACTAGGTGGGGGTTTCAGGAAAACTTTTGCTTCCTTGGTTTAAAGAATACTTATTTTTCATTAATTTATTGAATAATTTGTTGGCACACATCCTTTGCCCTCCATCCTTCTTACTTATCTCCACGTGAAATATGAACAAGATGCTAGAGGCGCATTAGCATTTTGCAACTATGAGAATAAGATTCCTAATTTCCAGAGAACAGAGAAATGGAAAGAGCCTGAATCTCAAAAGGCATTGTGACACTACACAATAGCCTTATTCTGGGTGAGAAAAAAAGTAAATGCTAACTATTTAAGCCAAACTCAATTCTTAACTGTTATAGAAGTCAAGTTTTCCTTCCAAACATCCCCCAGTCACCCCCCTAAAACCTTGGGTACCCTGAGAGAGCACCACTGAAGCCAATGGTTAACAACTTCTTAGCTACTGAAATATAAGCAGGTAACGAAGAAGACAACACTCAGAATATATGGAAGGAAGTCCAACCTGAGTGAAGCAGAAGTCCACAAAGACAAAGGGACTAGGGGTGCATTGTGGGGGAAGGTGGTGGTGGGTCAGAGACCAACCCACAGTTGTGTATGAGGTCCTGCGTAAGAGACTGCAGCAGAGTGTCTATAGAGATCGGTCATTAGGAACTGTGGCTGGTAGAGAAGCAGTGAAAATAACTGTGAGCACATCTGGAGACAAGGAAATAAATGGATGACTTGGAGGAACTTAAATGAATCTCAGTATAGCAAACAACTTGAGTAATGGCTGAAAAGCAATAATGAAGTGCATTCAGTAACATAAGGAATCAGAGAAATCATGGGAACCTCCAACTATTACAGACTCAGATCTATTCCTAAGCCCTCAATAATACAAGTTCAAGATTCCCATATGATTATGCAATGTGGGGTTTGAATTAGGAAAGTAGGGGGAGTGTGTCTCCATGAAGACTAAATTTGATTGATCAAGTTAAGGGAATGTGAATGTCATTAACACTAAAGGAGACTGTCATATGTTAGACTCACAAATGTAACACATAACTACTCTTATTTGCAAAGGAAATGCAGCTTTCTTCTTTCCTTTTTAATTAATCTAACATCATCTTGCTGTCCCATGCAGCCACACTGGCAGCCAATTGTAGATGATGGGAAGGATGAGAAAAGCTTCCATTTACAAATGAATGGTATCTCAAAATCCTCACATTTAAACAGTTTATTGTACTTCAATCTCTAGTTTGAAGTTATGGAGAGGTTAGAGTTCCCATGCGACCTCATAGAAGCAGGAAATAGAAGGTCTTCAATTTATGTGTGTCTTCCTCTCTCTGTTAAGGGAGAGCTACACTGATCTGGTCCATAGATCCATGTCCACTGGTGAGCAACTAGTTCTGTCTGGCTGTTTGGGTAACCTACTTAATTTTGGTCAGGCAATCTTACCACTCTGAATTTGGCCTTACACCAGCCTACCTATTCATTAATAAGGAGTCCCTTTAATCAAAAGAGCATTAAGAGAACTGTGAGGTGAACCTAAAACCTATGTTTGAACTTAAGATTCCAGAAATTCCCATGTTCTCTAATACTTACCTGAGACCAATGTATTTGTCTTTGAAGATTCACACATTGACACCATCTGAACCCTCTAAGAAAAACAAATTTTGAGTGACTGAAGAACAAGATTGATATTTAAGTACAAGTTTAGACCATGTGGGAAACAGGTGAAATGGAGCCAGAAGCCTTGATACAAAGTCTCCAGCTATGGAGATCTTTCATCCAAGTGAAGTAACTCAGGTCCAAACAAAAAGGCGAGGATACACAAATTTGCTCTCTCTGCTTGAACTGAGACCTCCATCTTCTCCTACTTTCAGACTTCTGTGCTCCTGGTTCTCGGGCTTTGACTTAGACCAGAACTTATACCATCAGCTGCCACCACTCTCCCCATTCCCATTTCCCAACCTCCACCCATCTTAGGCCTTAGAACTTGGACTTACATCACTGGCTTTCCTGGTTCTCTAGCTTGCAAATAACAGATTGTGGGACTTCTTGGTCTCTATAACCACATGAGCCAATTCCTATAATAAATCAGTCTCTCTCCCTCTCTCTCTCTCAATCTCTCTCTCTCTCTCTCTATGTGTGTGTGTGTGTGTGTGTGTGTGTGTGTGTATAGTGGATGATCTAGTCTCTAAAGGAGATATATAGATATCTCCTCTAGAGACCCCTGACTAATACAATAGTATCATTCACATTTTATTTGTTCTTACCGTGATTATTTTTATTTAATTACTAAAAATATTGGGATAGTTGTATTAATATCTCCAAATATGATTGTAGATTAGGCTCTATATCCCTTTTTATCTATTAGTTATGACCTCATGTATGTCAAAACCCTGGTGTTAGGCACATTCACATTTAAATTAATTCTCCTGATCTAGTCCCTCTTGTGATTGATGTTATATAGCCATATATAGCCATTCAGCTTTATTACGAACAGTATTTGCATGGTAAATAATTTTTCATCCTTTTTACTTTTAAGCTCTGTCTGCCTTTTCATTGAAAGTCATCTTTTGAAGACAGCATATAGTTGGGTCTTGCTACTTTATACAGATTGACAGTTTGCCTTTAATTAGAAAACTTTGCTCATTTACATTTAATGCAACTGTTGATGTGATTAGTTCTAGATCTGCCATTTTGTGTCATTTTTTTTTCTCATTTTGTTATTTTGTTGTTGTTATTATTGCTCATCCATTTCTTTTTTCCTGCCTTCTTTTGAGTTAATCAATTATTTTTAGCATTCCACTTTTATTTCTCTATTGGCTTTTCAATACATCTCTTTCATTTTTTTTTCTTTTTAGTGGTTGCTCTAGGGATTATGTCTATTCTTCAAGTTGTTGCTAACTATGTAGAGTCAATAATGAACTACTTCATATAAAATATATAGGAAAATGATATCAATGTAATTCAATTATCACCCCATGTTCTCTGTGCTTATGTGTAAATATATGTATATATATGTAATCTCCAAAATTGATTTAATTTTTTCCTCATATGGTCACAAATCTTTTAAAGTAGTTGTACTCCACCAAGGGCAATTTGCCTCCTAGGAGATATTTCACAATATCTAGAGACATTTTTTACTTTCACAACTGTGAGAGAAGTGCTGTTGACAACCAGTGGATAGAATCCAAGGATGCTGCTAAAAACTTTACAATGCACAGGACAGTCCCTCAAAATACAGACAAATCCACTGCAAAATATCTAGAGTGCTGAGGCAATAAAGTTTAAACATATCGGCCTTACTTCAGTTACTTAGAATTTCAGCTAACTAAGGACATTTCTTTATCATATTCAAAGTTCCTCCAAAGTCAGCTTTTCTCTTCAGGCCTGAAGCATTAATCTCCCTAACCTCATAGTAGGTATGTATTAGCTGATGATCAATCACTGAGTTTGTTGAGTGAATTAATCATGTTGTGTGGTTCCACATGAAGAATTTAAACAACAGAAAGAAACCAGAGTTCCAAACAAGAGAGTCTTCCCTACCATTTGTGTTCTTTTCCTTCTTTCTCTCTAGTATGTAAATACTGTTTAGTAATCATTGTTTGAGTTAGCTTCATTTAAAAGAGTAGAAGAAAACCATTTTAAAAAATCTGGCAAATTATGTTTGCATATTAATTAAACCCTAACACTTTAAAGACTTTTGAACAAAATCATTGTACATTTCTTAAAGTATAATACGTGGTTTCTCTTTCAAATAATCTCTTCCAATTTTATTAGATGCACTAATAAAATGATAATAAAGTCAAATTTGTCTAAGAGCACAGGACTTCAAGCTAGACCTAGGTGTGAATCTCTAGATTTGTCACTTCCTAAATTCACCATACTATTCACCCAACCTTCTTCCAAGCCTCAATTTATTATCATTTTTTAAAATCTGTAAAATGGAGATAATGCTTATCTCACAAGGTGATTGAGAACCTTCTTGCACCTAGATTAACAACAACAACAAAAAAAAATTAGATAGTCCAAGGCTTTGTTTTATCTCAGGAAACTGGTTTGTTGGCCCACTGACTTGGCCCTTGTGCATAAAAAATATATCCCTGGCAAACTGGAGTCAACTGAGCTATCTACTACAGGCGACTGCACTCATGCCTCTGTAGACACAGGTCAGCACTACTAAGATAAGGTCCAGATGCACTCCGTCACAAATCACTCTTTTCAGTCAAGCTTACAGAAAGCAAGGGTAATGGGGAAGGGTTGCCACCGAAATCTTTTACCATCTTCCCAGGGAAATGTTATGAATGCATTCTTGGAAGAGGCTAAGCTGCAACCTGCAGCAAGTCAACTCTTTATCCACATGTCACGGAAGTCTGCAGCTCACAGACTTTCTGATCTGCTTACGGAAGGCCTGGCTTACCGAGCATTCTGAAGTCCATACGAGAACAAAGACTTTAGGTCCAGACAGTAGGCCTTCTATTTTACAAAATTGACAGCAATACTAAAGTCACTTTCATACCAGCCTCAAAAGTCGAACTAGAGAGGACTTCTCTAGTCCTGGGAGAACTATCAAATCAAAACACACTTGTACGCACACACACAAACACACACACACTGTCTCTTTCTCTCTCAAACAAATGGCCTATCTTCCACCTTGTGCATTGACTGCCCCAGCCGCCTTCCCGACAGGGTATTCGATCACACAAATGTCTTCTGTTTGAAGGCTGTTTCCACCTCCAGTCAGGCAGGTTGTTTTCAGCACATCTGACAAAATAGGCCAGATCAGCACAGCAACATTTGAGAGGAAGTGCAACAAAAGACATCCAGCTGTGCTGAATTAAAAGGTCTTCATTCATCACCTTCCATCAGTCAAAAAGCAAAAGGAGGCTGACGTTATTTGTAAGAAATTTAAGGGTGTTATTATTCACCTGTAATTAAAAAGAATGGTTTGATTTGGCTTACAGCCTGGAGGAGAATGAATGCTTTTATTTTGCCAGGTTATGAATTTTTCCAAGTACTGAATAGGCTCTGAGAATGAGGCAATGAGGTGGAGGGGAACGTCTCAAAGTTGAATTTTCCTTAACCTGTATTTACTTGTTTTTTCTTTTTTTTTTTTCTTCTTTGAAACCCCGTGTTTCCTTACCTTTGCTCTTATACTTTGGAGTTCCCAGAGAATAGAAATCAAGTAGATTTTGACTCCATCAACAGAAGAAAGTTCACCTAAAAGGTTTTAGATTTCCAAAGAAGATGAAATCTGTGGAAACTTATTACAGATAAAACGGAAATAAATATAAATAAATAAATAAATAAATAAATAAATAAATAAAATTGCATTTCCCAGACACGCTACATATTCAGAAAAGGCAGCGAAATAAAGCTTTCTGTGGTCTACAGTGAAAAAAAATGCACACAGTAAGAAAACTAGAGATAGTTTTAAAATATTTGTACATCCAGAGTTCTGGAGGATGTATATAAGGATTTGCCAAGCAGTATTCTTTAACAGATTCTTTTTCAACCATGCTTTCTATTCCAGGATGAGTTTAAGGCTACTTGAAGACACATAATACAAGGTAAAATTATTAATTGGATGAGAAAAATAAAACGGAACAAAAGGAAAAGCAAAGTAGGAAATAGAAGATGGAGCCAGGACTGAGGCATACAATCCAAATAAATGTGCAGCAAGTTCCTATGTAAACTGCATATGCAACCCTGAGTTTCCTGACAACCATCAAAGGGAGATCTACCATCAGTTATGTGATTTGTAATGCCCACAAAATTAAAACAAGAGAGGCCCGTGTATTTCTTAAGTATGTTAGTTAGCGTGGTCTGACTGTCTTGGGCTTTGGAGGTGAGAGGTGGGGAGAAGTTCCCAAAATTTCATGCTGGGGAAAGTAAACATTTTCTGTAGCAATCATAAGGTTTTGTACCTTCAGAGTATTCATATGTTTTTATTGTGATAGCAATAAGTCTAAAAACAAAATTTTCTTCTGGATTGTCAAAATTCTTGTTGGAGGTTTACAGAGAGTAGGTGGCCCAAAGGCAGGTCTTGACCAGCAAGAGCAGCCCATGAAGACAGCATTGGGCAGGGCTTGGGAGCCCACCGATTTGGGGTTTCACTGTATCCCACCACACCAAGCAGTGTACATGGCAGTGCAGGAAGAGAAAGGATAGGGCTGGTGAAATTTAAGCTGCTTGGATGCCCTATATAATATTTGGTATTTTGAAAACACTTTACACTTGCCTGTAAGTAAATCCAGATGGAATTCACATAAGTGTAGCCAGTATTATTATCCTGGCTTGCCAATGTGGAGAGTCAGGTCTGATTGATTTGCCCAAGAACTTTCAATTTCTACAGAGCCACCATACAGCTTTTTACCACTTCCTGTATATCCAGTGGGCCAAATAGAGTCCTGGAAGAAAACAGAGACTTTCACATTTCCTGTTCTTGGCTCAACCCAGCAGGTCACAAAAACTTCTAAACAAAGGAAAAATGTCCATCCTTATAACTTGGCTTGTTCCTCTTTCAGTACTTTCTTACAAAGCAACCCAGGGCCAGTTTTTTTAGACCTACTGCCTAATTTCTGTTAGGCCATTTTTATTAGTCTCAGGTTATTCTCCTGAATAGTTAGGAAAAACAACTTTTCCCTACTTACTCATAAGGAACAAAACTATCTAGAATCCAGATAGCTGGAATCCAGAATAGAACATACACAATTTATAGTTTGCACTGATGCATTCTCATTTCTAAGCAAAACCAGAATTACTGTTAAAAAATCTCTGCTATTTCCAGGCTGGACATTATACATTTACTAACTGGGGTAAATTTCCCAAATTTTCCTGAAGAGAAAAATCACTCATTTGGGCTGCTTAAAAAAAAACACAGACAAACAAACAACAAAAAAGCAAATTCCTCAGCCCTACTCAGACTTGCTAAGTCAGAAACTTTCAGGATGACCTATGGGGTATTATAACATCAGAGACTCTGGAATCTCATGAAGACTCGATTCAAATCTCACCTCTGCCACTAAATGGCTGCGTGACCTTGGTCAAGTAGCTTATACTCTCTGTATCCCTAATTTCTTTATAGTGAAATGTGAAATGTGAATCTGCCCCTTGAGAAACCACTGATTTAAAGGCAGTTTAGTAAAAAGGATTCAACAAAGGAAATCTAGGAGGGGCCAATGATAGTCTTTGGATCAGTCTATTTCCCAAAAAATGGGTGAAGTTAAAAAAAATTGCCTACTTTTCATTTAGATTTATTGGAACTCTAAAATTGTGAGAATGAGAATATAATTTTTAACAACGATGCATTCTCAGACTGCATTGAGATATCTAGAAGGAAGTGGCCATCAATTCTAGTCACACCAAAATCTGAGTACAGTTTAGGAAGAAGAAATTATAAATAAGCTACTCCAGCATTCTACACCATTATGCTTCAAATACCTTCAATCTTAAATACAAACATTAACCTAGGAACAGTGAGACTTTATGAAATTTTTTAAGTAACTTATTTCTAAATAGTTTACCAAATTACAAAAAAGACATTTGTTTCTTATGAAAAGAATATTCTGGGGCACCTGGGTGTCTGAGTCATTAAGCCTCTGCCTTCGGCTCAGGTCATGATCCCAGGGTCCTGGGATTGAGTCCTGCATCGGACTCCCTGCTTGGCAGGAAGCCTGCTTTTCCCTCTCCCTCTGCCTGCTGCTCTGCCTATTTGTGCTCTCTCTCTCTATCTCTCTGTCAAATAAATAATAAAATAAAAATCTTAAAAAAAAAAAAAAAGAATACTCCACTCAAATGAGTGACAAAATTATCTTAGGTTTAAAACCCTTCACAGAAAGGACATGCTCAAGAAGGTACAGGCAGGGTCTTGATCTTGACTAATCAGTGGAAACATTGGGAAAATATATAAAAATGAATAATAGCGCCAGAATACATAAATAATGACTGCATTTCTTAACTACTTCACTAAAACTGGTTGCTGACAAGCCAGATGGCACAGGTCATTAGTGCCTTTTGGCTTTGGTGTCTCTGCTGACGAAACTCAGGACTGGAAACTCAGGGCTGGAATAGCACCACTATTGTTAGAGCCCCTCAAAGCGGAGTACACTAAAAGGCCCTCCTGTAGCTGAGGAACAATGACTTAAAATTCTTTTGTTATTCTGCAATGCCTCAAAATTCGTTAAGTCTTGTCCTCTGTCACCCTAAGGCACTTTGGGGACTTAATTAAGTTATTGTTTTCAGACGTGGGATAAATTCAGTCACATCACAAAAGAAACAAATTCTGTTCCAAATGTTATACACACCTCCCTCTCAACTGTAAATCAAGATTCAAGAACTATCTGGAAACAGGAATATAATTGAGGGTCTCTTTCTAAATAAAAAGGCCAGAATAATAATATTAAAACAAAATCCAAAACAGGAAGCTGGAAGCTGTCAATTTTACTATGTAACTTGTTTACTAAACTCTGATGATTTTTTTAAGCGTAAATACAGTTGATGTTTTCACATATTTGTTGGCAAAATATCAGGTACTTTAGGTAGAGGAAAGTGAAATACTAAAGATAAATCAGGGCATTCTTGCTTCTGTCTTCATGCAGCCTCTGCCCTAATACAAAGCCCTGATCCCTTGTGTGCCCTCTAGAACCCTTGGTAGACTGTCCTATAAGAAAAAACTCTAAAAAGCTCTAAAAGGATCAAATCACTAAATGATTATAAAGCTTCTCTTCCTTTTATTGAGTTGATAATAAAATCTATGACTCTTGTTTGAGAGAGGTCTTTATTTATGTCTTGGAAAATTTCATGCTATGATGAGAGCTTTTGTAATGAACAAATCCAGGGTGATGTGGGACTCTACTATGAAGCGATTCTTGGGTCACTCTGGGTCTCATGAATCGCAGACTATTCCTTCTCTGTACTCTCTCTTGGCTCCAAAGTCAGGTCAAGGCAACAGTAAATAATGTCTCCTACCTAGAGCTGGCAACGTAGCCAACACAGCCAATGCTGGCTAAGCTCCACTCTGGGCATGAAGAATGTTTAGGTATCACAGGCCTGTTCATGAGTAGATATACATATATACATATGCATAGATGGTTAGATAGATAGATAGATTGATTGATTGAAAATATTTGTAACTGAGTTTATAACTTGGCTAAGGGCTGTATTGTCCTTACACACGTTTTCCAGGCTATCCCAGCCCTCTTAGCTAAAGCTCTGTACTGAAGCTCTTAAGACCCATCTATGTTTTCATAGTTTTGTGCCTTTACTGAGTCCTACTCCTTTGCTTAAGACCCACTATCTCTATAAAACTTGATACTTAACCTATGAAAAGTGTCCCTCACCATAAGCTGCAATGGTCTTTCACAGTGAAATGTTCATAAAGCTTAAGCCTAAATCTTAAAGCCACAGGGAAACCCAGCCACATTAACAACATAGGCCATGGCACAGTGTCCATGCTGAAGGCACATTGAGTCTCCTACTAAAATGCAAGGTTCAAAGTCCTAATCCTACCCCAGGTTTCTCCATATTTGTTTTTATCTGCAAATTATATGCCTTGTCTTCTGTTTCACCATGTTCCTGAGGAATGAATCAACTATGCCAAGATGAGGGTGAAAGTGGTGCCACAAAAAGCATCCTCATCTCTCTAGGGTCTGTACCCATCGTGGATAAGACAAAAGAGTCAGCAGATGAAGACCCAAACTCTTATCTTAGGAATGTTAAACTGAAGGAAGTTACTTGGTGGAGCAGAACTAGCTTCCAATTTGGTTGCTTTGGTCTTGAAAAAATACCCAAAGGAAATGTTGAATTTGCAGAGCAAACACACTTCCCCAGGTCATTTCCTCTTTCCAGACCTGATGGAGAAAGAAGGAGAAACAAGAGACCACCCCTGCCGCCATTTGCAAGAATCTAATAGATCAGCCCCATCTCACTGAGAAGCAGTGTTCAAAGGCAGATGCCCAACATATCGGTAATCCCTTTGACCTCTCTGGGAGGAAAAATGGTAGGCTGAGGGACTAGGAGCTAGGAGTGTTATACAAATGGATATCACTCCAGATGGGTAAAACATTAGGCATCAGAGTGAAGTATTTCTGCCCAAATACTTAAGACACATAAAAAAAAGAGGTTTTTTTTTTGCTTCCAATAAGTAGAGAATCAGTTCTGTAATCTATTTTATTTTTGCATTTTCCAGAACTTCTAAGATTCTTAAAGCTAAGTATACCTGCTCAATTATGATAGCTTCTCTGTTACATTTATTATACTTAAATACAAATAATGCATCAAATAAAATAAATTCAGAATCCTTTATTTTATAAAATTAAAGCCTTCCACATTTCAAGGAGTTACAAGACTTGTTCTAATCTGAGTCACCTGTCAAATGTGATTTGCCATGATGGCACAAGACAACCCTTCAGGAACATGGGTGTTTTGTCAATTCAAACATAGTTAACTGATTTTCAAAAAATATTGTCAACAAGTCCTAAAAGTAAACAGGTGCATAGTTTTTTTGTTTTTTGTTTGTTTTGTTTTGTTTTTGTTTTTGGAATTCAGACCTTCTGTTTTATTAACCAGGGCTACAGATGAAGGGAAAGTCAGGATGACTGATAGTTACAAATTAAAAATGAAATCAGTCAGAAGTGTTTTCTAGTGTGAAATATAAACAAAGTTTCTTTAGAGAGGTTGGAAAAAAATATTAATTAAATATAGAAAACTCTTTCATCACAGGTCATGTTTTTTACACACCATTAAGCTCATTCCTTTTTGAGAATGGGTCAAAATTATTCTACTAAAATCAGTAATAAAAATAGAATGAAAAGGAAATTGTCTTGAAATAAGTATATTTTATTTAAGTCCTTTGTATTGATAAAATGTCAGTGTGGATAGCAATATTTAGTCTTTATAAAGTGCTTCACAGTTTGAGTCACAGTTTTCTTCATTTCCTGACCAACAGCATTGTATGGTCAACAGCTGGTGCCTTTAACCCAGCAGATGTTTTTGTGTCTCAGTTGTATTCATCATACAGGCAGAGTCCAGGATTTTGTTTTCCTTCACACCCTTCTCCCACATGCAGAACTTCCTTCAGAAGACAAAGGGAGTGTGCATAAAAACACACCACAGGGTGTGGATGAGTTTAATAAACAGTCTCCGGTGTATAAAGAGCCTAACTTTCTTAGTATAGTAGGATTACACAACAGCCATTGAAGTAATTTGAAATGGTTCCTATAAGACCAAAACCCACAGCCAAAGGAATCACATAATCATAGAATATTGAACTTGGATGAGACCAGTATAGTGTGTGTCAGAACTGGGTAATATATGGGTGCTTTTAAAGGAAAAAGTTATTTAAGCTCACATACCCCTCCCCCATGTTGATTTAAACTGATTTTGTTATAATCTTTTTTAAATATGTGCAACCATAAGTCATAGAATAAACTTGTCATACCTCTAGCTTCTTCACCTCCTGACTGGGACAGATACAACTAAATGCAGGTGTCAGTGTAGTAAGTGCAAATTAATATAAGCTGTAATGGTCTTTCAAGGTGAAAGTCATGTCAAAGCATCAGCCCGCCTTCCTGTGGCTTCACCTCCACGACTTACTGGGTGTGCCACTTCACACAGGTTACTTAGCCAACCTGTGCCTCATCTATAACAGGAGAATCCACCTTACAGGTATAAAATTAGGTAAAATGATAAAAATGTAACAGTGCCAACCAAAATTCAAAGTTTATTTAACTTAATGTAATGCATGATATGATTTTTTAATGAGTGTATATGTATAGTAAAAGTGGGTTCATGAACCATGTTTTGAACAGAATGACATTAAAAACTTAGAGACGGTGTTCTCAAGTTCAGAATAACAAGACATTGAATATAATTAACTCTGCCAGTTAGGAATTTTAAAACCAGTTTTAATAAAGTGACACTATAAAGTTGTCTTGCCACTGCCAGATAAAGTAAGCATTATCACATTATAGAAATCCACATTAAATGCATTGTTTAGTTTAACCATTCCTCAAATGGAGAGGTAAATTACATACTGCTGGTATTCACCTTTAGAACAAAGGAAAATACAAAATCTTTGATGGATTTCTCAACTAGATTTTGGTAGCATGAATCTATCAACCAGGTCAATATCCGAGACACTGTAAAATTACAAAGAAGTTAGGAAGTTTGGATTTCTTTCCAAAGTTCTTTGTTTCTATGAAAGGCTGAAAAATCTTCACATCACAAAGGGAAATAGCAGTTTGGCAGATGTGTTCCAAAATAATCAAGTTGGCATTCATTGTGATGAAGAAAACTCTCATAACTATCACAAAAGTGATAACTAAATCCTTTTAAATTATACTTATTTCTGTGTCTAATATTTTCCCCTGCTAAAATTCATTAGGTATGAAAAGATATCATTTATTCATGTTGGATAGACATAACAACTGACTGATGTTATCCCAGATCTGTAAAGAATATATTTCAGAGCACAGAGTTTTCTCAATTGTGTGGGATCTTAAAACCAATTTGAAAGCTAGTATGAATATAATGCTTGCACTCACATATATAAAGTATCCCAAACATTTTCAGACGTTTTCATCATGTCAAGAAGTTATATTATAATTTTCAGATTTGTAAATACATGTTTTTAATTAATTATATGCACATAGGATTCTCACACTAAAGCTTTTCAATAAAATCTTTCCCTTGCTACTTAGACATAGATATTATTTACACTCTGAAAGCATTTTCCATATTTTCAATCACTGGCACTTACATCTGATTTTTAAAAGTGCTTTCTAAGCACCAAGAATACAAAAAACAAACAAACCCAAAAGCCAAAAGCGTATTCAGGGGGAGAAATTGAGATAAATAAAAGATTAATTCTTTCTTTGAAAGAAAGACTCTTTAGCCTAGTGGAATTGATGTATATTAAATGGGTTACTAACTAGAAGCATTTAGTTGAATTAGAACTACTGAGACAAGAATGAGAGGAGGTAGAGCTTATACTTTAGGAAGTCTCTTATAGCATACACCTCTTTAAAAATAATAATATTTCAAAGTCTTTTCATAGTCATTTCATAGTCATTTCAAGTCATTGCATAGACTTCTTTCTCTTTCACATACAGTACCAGTCGTATGTGAAAATGTATGTTACAGTTCACTGTGTAACAAACCACCCCACAATTTTGTGTATTCAGGCTCAGCACTTTTTTAGCTCAAATATCAGTGGGCCAGCAGTTTGTACTGTGTTCAGCCTGATGACCTTCTGGTGTGGTCCAAGCTGACTGCTGTTTGCTAAGCTCCTTCAAAGACCTTGGCTGGAAGAGCTGGATCAACCGGAGCTTCTTGCTACATGGTTTCTTAGGCTCTAGCAGGCCAGCCTGCTTGTGTATATGGTGCAGTTTCAAGCTCAATGAGAGAGTTCCCTAATGTGCAAACGCTTTCTAAGACTCCACTTGCTGCTGTTCCATTAATCAAGGCTGGTCACAAGGACAGTTTACATTCAAAAGAGGAAAGCAACACTCCAATTTTTATGGGGAAGACTTGCTCGTGTTGTCCCTGTTTTGCTATTTGCCATGCCCACAATATTCCTTTACCCATGTCCTTTCAATTCAATGCCTAAATGTCTCTGAAATTCATCCGTTTCTCTCTTTGGGGACATTCCTTCGGGTCAGCTATCATTATCTTTCCACTGGATTACTGCAGTGGCCATCCAGCTGGACTCCCCTCAACCAAGCCTACTGACTTACAAGAGGACAGCCAACTAATCTTTTTAAAACATAGATGTTATTTGAATAAGAATATCAAATTAGCCTTTGAATGTTTTTTCATTATGTCGGGTTAAAAACCCAAATCCTTCCTAGACCTATTAGGTTGTCCACAGTGTAGTTCACACACCTTGAATATATGTGGACTTCCATGAGAGCAAGTAAGAACATGCACGATGACAAGAGGGTGCTTGAATTGGCCTAATCTGAAAGCTTCTCTCAAGAAAGGAAGTTTGGGCTGAGGTTCAAATAACAGGGGACCAGAGTGAATTGGGGAAAGAGGGTGAATGTTTATACCAGTTGTAATTTCACACTTATTTGTATGATTTCTTAATTGTTGAAAGCTAAGATCACATCTGTTTTTCTCCTGGTGCCTGTCAAAGTGACTGGATTAGACCCAATAAGAAATTTTAAGACAAGATTAACTTTCAGATACCTAAGCAAAGACTAAATTGTAGACATCTATGAAAATAGCAATATTTCAGAGTCACACTTCACTAATGTCTGAAACCATTATTTTGAAGACATATGACCTGTGTTTCTGGGCTTTATATCAGGAGTGATGACATTCAGGTTCTAGGACTAATTTAACAATCACCCATCTATTAAACATTCTTGGTCTCAGTCTCCTCATCTGTAAAGTGAGAAAGAATGTGGCCATGGTAATGTCCACAATAGCCATACTATGGAAAGAACCTAGATGTCCATCAACAGATGAATGGATAAAGAAGATGTGGTATATATACACAATGGCATACTGTGTAGCCATGAAAAGAAATGAAATCTTGCCTTTTGCAACCACATGGATGGAACTGGAGGGTATTATGCTGAGTGAAATAAGTCAATCAGAGAAAGACAATTATCATATGATCTCCTTGATATGAAGAATTTGAGAGGCAATGTTGGGGGTTTGGAGCATAGGGAAGGAAAAAATGAAACAAGATGAGATCAGGAGGGAGACAAACCATAAGAGACTCTTAATCTCACAAAACAAACAGGGTTGCTGGGGGAAAGGGGATAGGGAGAGGGTGGTTGTGTTATAGACATTGGGGGGGGGGGTATGTGCTACAGTGAGTGCTGTGAAGTGTGTAAACCTGGTGATTCACAGACCTGTACCCCTGGGGTTAATAATACATTATATGTTAATTAAAAATAAAAAAAATTAAAAAAATAAAAGAATGCAACCATGGTACCTGACTGTCTTTCCAGTTTTTTAATTATGTGACACTATGCTTCTGAGACTTGAAATAAGCAGAAAACTTTAGCATAAGGATAACCTTCTTTCAGAAGAGAATGCATTAAACATTTACGTATCTGAGTTTGCTTTGAATTTATAATGTCTTCCGTTTAAGTACCCAGAGGATATAATTATACTTAAAAATAAAATTGCTTAAAATGTTAAATGCAGAGACTTTTTAAAAACCCAGAAAAATAAAAAATTAAGCAAAGAAGAATAAACAAATAATATGTAAACAAAAGAATGAAATTAAATAGTAATCTCCTCATCACAGCAAATAGAGTAACTGTCCTAAATTTGTGGACTACTTAAATGCCTCACATTGAGAAACATGCTGAATTTCCAAAAATTTTAACACATGGGACCTGCTTATGAAGCATCTGGAAAATCCCAAAATCAAAACATGCACTTCAGCAGGACAGTTTCAAAAGAGTATAACCCAGAGGCTATGTCCCCCAAGCTGAGTGTGGCAGGAAATAGTTGAGCCCCCACATGTCAGTCCAAAATTTCTGCAGGACTTCTCAATAGGACTTTTAAAAAGAGAAAAGCAAATAGGCAACACAGCAGTAGGTATTTTTTAATATATTTCAGATTTTACTCAAACAAAAACAACATATGGGATTCTGAAGTAATTCACAATTCATTATAATGAATCAAATAAGAGATTTTAAACCTCTCGATACCCAAAGTAATAGATTTTGTTCTCATAATTTTGTAAGGCTTCTGAGATAAATTCCAGTTTATCAAGGAATGTGCCTGACCTAGGGCATCAGAAAAATAGAGTTCCAGTCCAGCTATGTGATGTGACCTTAATCTCTCAATCTGCAATGTAAATGAAAATAGGTGGTAAAAGAATTGCCTCTGAAGGCTGACTGTCTGGTTTCCAATCCCAACTCCTCCTTAGGAAAAAAATGTACTGAATAACTTTGTATTTAAGTGTCATGTATTTTGTAGGGTAGCCACTAAAGAATAGAAAGTGATAAATTCTAACTTCAAGATGGATTAAAAAAAATGCAGTAACAGAAATAACACAATCACAAAGAAAGCAGGAAAAAATATAGATAAACAGTATACAACAAGTTGTACAAATAGCACAAAAAAGTGGGTAGAATTTAAACCAAAAAGATCAGTAATTATATTAAATATAAATGAGCCATATGTTATAATTAAAAGGCAAAGATAAAATAGATTAAAATGAAAAACCAAATAAATCCTTTTTTAAAAGATGCATATTAAAAATAGGAATATAGAAAGATTAAAAATTTTAAAGTTTGAAATAGATATACCTTATAAATGTTAGTTTCCTTCAAAATTGGGTTTTAGTTATAGCAATATCAGAAAAAGATATTATAGCAAAAAACATTATTATATTTCAATAGGGTCATTTCACAATGAGAAAAGATACAGTACACCACAGATCACCAAGATGTTATAAAGTTTTAAGATTTCTGCACTTAATAAAAAAATTGACAAAACTAGAAGAATAAGAATACAAACTCAAAAATGACAGTAGGAGATTCTAATAAATTTTTCTTTATAAAACTATAATAAAAAGGAAAAACACAAGAAAAGATATGGAAAACTTGAATAACTTGATTTAAAAATTTGACCTAGTAGATTTTTATAGATTATTTCACCCAACAACCATAGAATGCACATTCTTTTACAATCGGCACATTTATAAAAACTGACCATATCCTGAGCTAAAAAGTATGTTCAACAAATTTCAAAGAATTTAAATCTCATAAGCCATTTTCTTTGACTAGAAATTAGAAATTAGTGGAGAAAAAAATCCCAGAAACATTCCTTAAGTTTGAAAATTAGAAAATGTATTTCCTTTTTGACTCATTCTAAAACTCATATTAAAATTTGAAAATACTTAGAACTGAAATATAAGCCAACCTTAGGGAAGCACATAAAGCAAGAGTTTAAAAAAAGTGGATAGTTTAACATATGTTAAAAAGTAATAGAATGACAATTAATGAATTATTCATGTCAGTGAAGTAGGAAGAAGGTAGTATAACAAATGCAAAAAAAAAAAAAGAAGGAAGGAAGAAAGGATAATACAGAGTTAAAAAGTAAAAGTTAATGAAATAGCAAATAAGCATGTTATAGAGAGGGTCAACAAAGCTGAAAGCTGGTTATTTTTAAAAACCATAAATTTGTCCTACTTCTTGAAAGACTAATCAAGTAGAATAAGAGAAGGCACAAAATAATCAATATCAGTAATATAAAAGTGGACATCATTATTACTTATGTACATATTAAGAAGATAATATTATAAACAAACTTATTGCCAGTGAATGGAAAATTTCAAGAAAATAAAGTAATCCTCCCAAAATGTAACTTATTAAAATGGACTTATGAAGAGATAAAAAATCAGGACAGTCCATTCTAAAAATTGAATAATAGTCACAAATCTGTCCATAAGGAAAATTCCAGATCTAGCTGGACTTTTCAACAGTGTGGAATTTTCAACAGTGTGTTCCATGAGGCATACAAAGATAGATTAATTCCAGTATTACACAAATACTTCCAGAGAATAGAAACAGAAGGAACACTACTTAAATTATTTTACAAAGTTAGTATAAACTTATGAAGTTAGTATAAACAGCTCAGAGAAAGAAATTAACAGAAAATTACTGGCCATCTCTTTCAGGAACATGGTTGTCTGTAAAACACTAAACAAACAAAAGTAATAGAAAAATATATTAAAACAATAATTAGCATCTTGGGTTTATTTCAGGAATGCTAAATTTTTGGCACATTAGAAAATCAATTACTATTATTCACTATATCAAGATATTAATGGGGAAATATTACATCATCACTTCAATAAATGCAGAACACATATCCGATCATATGTGACATCCACTTTTAGAAATTTCCTTAGTATAATAATGGTATTTATCAGACACCTAAAGGTAATATATTCTAATGAGGAAAAATTGAAATATTGCCTTTGTGACCAGGAAAGAGATTTAACCATATATGTACATCTTATCCAACCTTTTGAATATTTAAAATAAATATTTATAATTTATAATAAATGGTGAAAATATTTGCAAGAACTAAAACAGATAAATGAAAATTAACTAGAATATATAAAGGGCTCTGGCAAGTAAATATGAAAAAGGTAATCAATAGAAAAATAAGCTAAGACTATGAACAGGCAATTTACAAAATAGGTAAACTGAATGGTTAATAAAAAGTCCTAAACATTATAAGCCTCACCAATAATCAAAGAAAATACAACTAACATAGAGACAGTATAGCATTTTCTCTCCATTAAATATGAAAAAAATGTAAAATTTTTATTTTCTAAATGTAAAAAAAAGTGATCTATAGCAGACCTGACAAAAGGTTAATATCTTTTGAATCTTATAGGTGTCTGTGGATATTTTTATCTTTTGTCTTATTTTCTGGGTAGGAAATGATTTCCTAAACAAAGTTTTAAAACTGTTTTTATATAACTTTACAAAACATTTTTGTATGTGGGTTCAAAGACTTAACCTTGAATCTATGTTCCTTAGCTGTGTGACTTCTGAAAATTTTATACCCTTCCTAAAGCTCCATTTTTTTCATTTATTGAAAAGGAAATATATTAACAATCATATATGATTATAAGGAGTAAAAAGATGAAAATAGGAACAGCGGAAGGCTTAAAGAAAAATGCCAAAAAAGTAGACTTCTACAAATGTTTTCCTTTCTTTCCTCGAGAAATTAAATAATTTAAGGTAGATTATTTTGCACATTACTTCAATTTTCAACACCTTATTTCTTCATCCATAAGATGAAATGATAATACTTCATATACCTGTACCAGACAGCTATGTGAAGCTAATATGAGAGCTCCCTTTGGCTGCCATTTCACAGAGTGGAAGCAGATCCTCACGGTTGACAAGACCCTTCCTGAGCCCCACTACTTCACACCCTTCTCTGTTACCTTTCTAACTTCTCTTCCTCTCTCCTCACTTGGCCCCAGCCACACCAGCTTTCTGACTACTCTTGAATTTCCAGGCAAGTGCCTATTTAAAACAAAAAACAAAAAAACTTTGCATTGCAGTTTCCTCTGTCTAGAACACTCTTCTAAAAGTATCCATAAGGCCAACCCCCTCACCTGTTTCAAAGTCTTAGTTCAAATGCCTGCTTTTCTATCATATTGACCCAAATCAGCCTGTTAAAATTGGAATTCTGCTCATCCACCAATTCCTCTTACCTGCTCTACTTAGTTTTTTTTTTCCCATTACATGTGTCACCTTCTAACAGACTATATGATTTATAATTCATTATGCTGGTTATTTATAGCCAGTCTCTTCTTGCTACTAAATCAATTTAGCAAGGACAGAGACCCTTACTTTCCCCATGATGTACCCTGTGTACCTAGAATAGTTCCTAGCACATGGTAGGCACTCAATAAATATTTGCTGAGTAAATGAATGTGTATGAAAAGCTCACCCTTTGGGGAAATATATGAGTTTTGGAACTTTTATTGCCCAAATAACAATTGACTTAACTTCATGATTTATGGAATGGCAGATATTTCAAAAATATACATGCAAAAATATTCTCAGAAATAGTTCCTAAAAATAAATATTGACATGTATAGTCCTTTAATTTAACTCCAAGTACAAAAATAAAACTTGTGGAATAAGACAAACTTTTCCTAAGGGATTGTGACATATATCAGTGATTAGTCCCATTTCATAATTTCATGCTATCAAGAACATAAGAAGGTGGTTCAGGATGTATACAATCAATGATGTTGTAAATGTGTCCAGTGCTAGATTCTCAAAAAACTGCCCTGGGTGTCCCAGAATATTTGGTATCTGATATATTCCAGATTAGTAGGTGATTAGTAATTGACACCATCCATATGGTAATTCCAGAAGATTCTTCAGAAAATTGCTGTAATAAATATATTAGATTTGTGTCCTATAACCACTCAGCATGAAAAATATACTCATAAATGCTTGTCAGACTGTTGTACCTTTTTCATTTGTTTGCTTAACTACAACTATATATATATTTTTCATGTCAAATTACACTATGAAATGTAAGTATAAAAAATAAATTTAAATGGGACAATTGACTCTAATTTTAAACAAGCATTTGAATCTCATCCCAAGTTTGGAGAAGTGGGGACAAAGCTGGCAGTGATTACTTGGTCACACCACTTGCAGTGTGGCACTGAGTGCCCAAGCCCTCCCAGCACATGTGCAGCCACTCAGGCACTTCTCTGCTATACCCTGCCTAAAGATTCTGCAAAAACCCCAAGCATCTTGATCTTATTTATTTATTCTGCTTCTAACAGCTGTAACAATTAGAGATGCCCTGATGGTTGAATCAGAACATTTCCCAGTCAACAAAGCAGACAATGGTGTAGCCATTGGCCTAGAAAACTTTTTGGTCTGAAGTATGTTCTTTTCTAGTTCAAGCATCTGAGAAAGGTGCTAATAATACTGAATTGAGGGAAACCATCAGCTAGTAAGAACTTTTAAAAGAACTTATATCAATTAACATCTCTACAGGGTTCTTATTTGCATCGCTGTAGATGGAACTAGAGGTAATTATGCTAAACAAAATAAGCCAATCAGAGAAAGACAATTATCATATGATCTCTCTGATATAAGGAATTTGAGGCTGGGGAGGGAGTGGGGAGAAGGGAGAGAAAAAATGAAACCAGATGGGTTGGGGTGGGAGACAAAACATAAGAGATTCTTAATCTCAAGAAACAAACTGAGGGTTGCTGGAGTGGATGTGGGTGGGAGGGATGGGGTGGTTGGGTGATGGACATTGGAGAGGGTATGTGCTATGGTGAGTGCTGTGATTTGTGTAAGACAAATGATTCACAGACCTGTACCCCTGAAGCAAATAATACATTATATGTTAATGAAAAAAATTTAAAAAATAAAAAAATAAACATCTCTAGAGGACTCTAATACAGGTAGGGTTTTTCATTCTATATGGTTCTCTGAAAAAAAACTAATAAAGGTTTTCATTAATTTAGGAATGAAGTATGTCACTAGGTGACGAAGGGAGATAAAAAGGAAATAAAATATGTATTCTCTACCAGTTGTATATTTTGAATCTAGTTTGAGACAAAGAACAGGAACATTTACATGTTTTTAAAGACAACATCTGAGTAATGGTTTCTAAATAAATCTAGAGGTATTCAACAGACACCTAAATTAACTAGATTGTGGAGGAACTAGATTGGAAAGGAGGTAGAGACAAGAAAGATACTCTATGCTTAGGTATGGATAAAAGGGCAGAGATGGGATCTGTCTGATATAAAGGGCTGGTGTTATGGGGATAAGAATCATGTACTTTTAACCTTTAAGGAACAGTAGCATCCTGCCATGAGTTGTTTTATTTATTTGTATTGTGCATAAAAACCAATTTTTGCTGATTCTTCCTAACCGTATACTGACCTTTTCTTGCCTATCTCCAGCGAAAGATCTGATTAGCAACTTCTAGACCCAGATTCCCACCAAATCCTTTAAACCATAATCACAGCCCCAGAATAAAATACACACACACACACACACACACACACACACACACACACATATCAGTGCTTTCTATTAATCATGGGTGTCCAGCATAGCACACTAGTTTTTTTCCTCATAAAATTAAAAAACAAAACAAAACAAACAAAAAAAACAAATGTTCATGAAACAATGAGTTTGATCTAACCACCTTAAAAAGGAATAGAGGGGAAAGCAGCCCAATGTGGTGGTCTACATTCTGGACTCCAGCCAGACTCCCTGGCCACATTGACTCTTTCACTTCCTAGAGACCTGCCATTGAGAAAATCTCTGTACCTCAATGCTTTCATCTATGAGATGGAGATAATAATGATACCTCAAAGCATGATTTTGAGGATTAAATTAGTTAATACTTCAAAAACACTTCAAGCAGGACCCTGTATACATGGTCATACTCCTACTATTAACATTAGCTTTATTACTGATAATACTACTGATAACAGTGATGTGGCTTATACCAAAAATGCAAGTCTCATACCATAGGAACATTTTTAGTTTTTAAAATTTATGATGTTATTTTTGTTTGCTAGAAGTAGTTACTTAACATGAATTTTTAGCATATGTCAGCATTAGCTAGGACACAGGGAGACCTTTAGGTCACTAAAAACCCAAAAAGCACTCCCAAACTATGGGTTTTGTATAAGGAAGACTGGGACTCTGGACATTGTCATATATATCTGGTCATTATAGAGGATAGAATTTCTCAGATTCCTAAGACCTAAGGATTCCTAAGACCATAACGCATTTGCGATTTGAAGATGTTTTCTTTTCACTGTACCTAAAATTTAGGGAATAAAAATAACTAGAGCAGAGGGATCAGGAAGATTGTGGGAGAGTCTTAGGCTTACCTCATCTCATGAACACAACTAGATAATTATCAAATCATCTTAAATACCTCAGAAATTGACCTGGAGACTGGCAGAACAAACTCCATAACTAGAGGAAGAGAAGAGGCCACACTGAAGAAGGTAGGAAGTGTGGATACATAGTTTAGGGGGGAAATATCATAGCTGCTCCCATCACAGGAGGGAAGGGAGTTGTGGTTGCAGAGAAGGATGAGAGAAACAGGAGTACACAAGGGAACACATAAGGAGAACATTTCCCCAAAGCCATTAGATTGGAAAATGAGAGGGTCTGAAATTTGTTAGTCTTTGCAACCAATGTGGCTTAAATACTGAAGTTTTAAAGGTCAGTGGGCTTGACTAGGATAGAGCCCAGAGGGTTCTATGATGCTCCTTGAGAGAAGACAGGCAGATAACCTGAGGCAGAGTGTGGAAACAGTGATTGGGAAGACAGCTGGGGCACACAAGAAGAGATTATTTAGTCTTCTCAGAGCACAACCTGAGGGGCAGCATTCTCAGAGACACCTCTCCAGGAACAATGAAGCTGGCAGGTGCCATTTCCTCCTTCTCCACCTACCCCTCCCAGCATAAACACAGAGTCACCTGCAGGAAGCAGCACAGCACTGACACTGGCTACCTAACTTATTTACACCAAGCTCCCCACCCCCAAAACATCATGCTTTGGTGGGACTTCCTCTCTCAGTCAAGTTTGCCTGAACCCCAGTGCAGTGGCCCCCTCCTCCAGAAGAACAGCAGAAATCTCTGCCCACAACATGTTTCCCAATCAGAGAGTTCTGCAGGGTTTCAGATCTCATGGAAGTGTCAGGTCTCATTTCACAAACAGACCAGAGCACACCAAGTTAAAACCCATCACATTCAGGCCAACAACCAAACACTGCCCACAGGCAAGGAGAGCCTCTACATATAACTGGCCTGAAGAAAGAGAAACCAGAACACAACAGCAGAGCACATGCAGACACACTGGAGATACTCCCTGAAGTGCCAGGCCCTGGGCATTACATGACCTTTTCTTCATAAGATCATTATTTTCAGGAGCAAGAGATACAACTGGCTTCCCTAACACAGAGAAGAAGGCAAGACTTAGACAAAATGTGAAGACAGAAAAATTTACCTCAAATCAAAGAACAAGATAAGGCCACACCCAGATCTGAGTGAAACAGATATAAGTAATAAGTCTGATAGAGAATTTAAAGCAAAGATCATAAGGATAGTTACTGGCAAAGAACAAAAGACAACGTTGAGAACTTTCCCACATAGACTAAAGAGTTAAAAAAGAATCAGAGATGAAGAGTGCAATAAATATTAGAAATACCCTTGATGCAATGAACAGCAGGCTGAAAGAAGCAGAGGAATGAATTAATGATTTAGAAGACAAAGTAATAGAAAGCGATGAAGATGAACAAAACACATAAAGAAGAATAATGCAACAGGAGAATAGACTTAGAGAACTCAGTGACTCCATCAAGTGTAATAATATTCGCATTATAGGAGTCCCAGAAGAAGAGAGAAAAAAGGGGAGACAATTTATTTCTAAGAAGTAATAGCTGAAAACTTGCCTAATCTGGGGAAGGAAACAGATATCCAAATCCAGAAGGCACAGAGAACTCCCATCCAAATCAATAAAATCAGGCCCACACCAAAATATACTGTAATTAAACTTGCAAAATATAGTGATTAAAAAAAAAAAAGAAATCTTAAAATCAGCAAGACAAAACATACAAGGGAAAACCCACAAGGCTAACTGGAGATTTTTCAGCAGAAACTTGGCAAGCCAGAAGAAAGTGGCATGACATATTCAAAGTGCTAAATGGGAAAAAATCTACAGCTGAGAATACTCCATCCAGCAAGGCTATTATTCAGAGTAGAAGGAGAGATAAGGAGTTTCCCAGACAAATAAAAAATTAAGGAGTTCATGACCCCCAAATACATCTAGCCCTGCAAGAAATTTAAAAGGGATTCTTTGGTGGAAATGAGAGACCAAAAGTGATAGTATAAAGGAAGAAACATAGGGTGCCTGGGTGGTTTAGTCAGTTAAGCCTCTGACTCTAGATTTGGCTCAGGTCAAGATCTCTGGGGTCATCATATCAGGCACCATGTCAGGCTCTGCACTCAGCAGGAAGTCTCCTTGAGATTCTCTCTTTCCTACTTTTGCCCTGCTCACATACTCTCTCTTTCTCTTGCTCTCTCTACATCTTTAAAAAAATAATAATAAATAAATTAATAGAGGCAGGAAACATAAAAGCAGTAAGAATGAATGTTTCTGTAAAAATCAGTCAAGGTACTCACATGCACACAAAAGATATAGGATATAGTAATATATACCTCAACTGTGGAGAGGAAAAAAGAGCAGGTTCAAACTTGAAAGACCATCAACTTAACATAGACTGCAATTTGCAGAAGAAGTTAAATATGAACCTAATGGTAACCATATAGCAAAACCACTAATAAACATGCAAATAATAAAAAGAAAGAAACCCAAATATACCACTAAAGAAAATCAGTTAAAAATGAAAGAAAGACAAGAAAGAATCAGAGAACATCTCCAGAAGCAACCACAAAACGAGTAATAAGAAGGCAATAAGTTCATATCTATCCATAATTACTTCGAATGTAAATGGACTAAACAGTCCAATCAAAGGAAATAGGGTAACAGAATGGATAAAATAACAAGATCCATCTACATGCTGCCTACCAGAGACTCATTTTAGAGGGGAGAAATGGAGAAGCATTTATCGTGCAAATTGATGTCAAAAGAAAGCTGGAGTAGCAATATTTACATCAGACAAACTAGACATTAAAATAAAAACTGCAACAAGAGAAAAGAAAGGCACTGTATAATAATAATGGGGCAATCCAACAAGAAGATACAATTGTGAATATTTATACCTTTGGCATGGGAACACCCAAATATATAAGACAATAACAAACAAAAGGAACTAGTTGATAATAATACAATAATACTAGGGAACTTTAACACCCCACTTACAGCAATGGACAGATCATCTACACAGAAATCAAAAAGGAAACAATGGCTTTGAAAGACACAATGGACCAGATGGATTTAACAGATATATTCAGAACAGTCCATCCAAAAATAGCAGAATGCATATCTTTTCAAGAGCACATGGAACATTCTCCAGAATACATCACATATTAGGTCACAAAATGGGCCTCAACAAATACAAAAAGTTTGAAGTCATCCCATGCAACTTTTCTGATCACTACACTATAAAACTAGAAGTCAACCGTAAGAAAAAAATCTAGAAAGACCCCAAATACATGGAAGTTAAATAGCATCCTGTTGAATAATGAATGGAAATCAAGAAAATCAAGAAATAAAATAGAAATCAAGAAATAAAATAGTATGTGAAAACAAATGAAAATGAAAACACAACAGCTCAAAACCTTTGAGATAAAGCAAAATCAGTTCAAAGAGGGAAGTTTATAGCAATACAGGCCTACCTCAAGAAGCAAGAAAAATCTCAAATAAACCACCTAACCTTAGAACTAAAGAAGCTAGAAAAAGAACAACAAACAAAGCCTAAAACCAGCAGAAGAAAGGAAATAATATAGGTTAAAGCAGGAAATAAATGATATATAAACTAATATATATAATATTATATATATAATATAATATATACATGTTTATATATATGTGTATATATATATATACTTATATATACACTACATCAATGAAACCAGGAGCTAGTTCATTGAAAAACTTAACAAAATTGATAAAACTTCTAGTCAGACTTATCAAAAGGAAAAGAGAAAGACCCAAATAAATAAAATCACCAAATAAATAAAAGACCTAAATAAATAAAATCACAAATGAGAAAGGAGAAATAACCAATACCAGAGAAATAGAAACAACTATAAGAGAACATTATAAAAAACTATATACCAACCAATCGGACAACCTAAAAGAAATGAATAAATTCCTAGAAACATAAAAATTACCAAAACTGAGATAGGAAAAATGAAAACCTCAGTAGAACAATGACCAGCAATGAAATTGAATCAGTAATAAAAAAACTCCAACAAACAGAAGTCCAGGACCAGATGGACTCATAGTCAAATTCTACCAAACATTTAAAGAGTTAATACCTATTCTCTCAAGCTAGTTCCAAAACTCTCAAATTCATTCAATGTGGCCAAAAATACCCTAATATCAAAACCAGATAAGGACATCAATAAAAATGAGAACTACAAGCCAATATCTCTGATGAACATAGGTGCAAAAATTCTCAATAAAATACCAGCAAAATAAATCCAACAATACATTAAAAAATAATTAACCATGATCAAGTGGGATTTATTTCTGTGTACAAGGGTTATTCAATATTCACAAATCAATCCATGTAATACACCACATTAATAAAAGGACAGGAACCTCATGATCATTTCAATAGATGCAGGAAAAGCATTTAACAAAGTACAACACCCATTCATGATAAAAACCACAACAAAGTGGGTTTAGAGGGAATGTACTTCAACATAATGAAGGCCATATATGAAAAATCCACAGGTGATATCATCCTAAATGGAAAATCACTGAGCTTTTCCTTGACAGCCAAGAGCAAGACAGGGATGTTCACTCTCACCCTTTTTATTCAACATAGTACTGGAAGTCCTAGCCTCAGCAATCAGACAACAAAAAGAAAGAAAAGACATCCAAGCTGGCAAGGAAGAAGTAACACTTTCACTGTTTGCAGATGACATGATAGTGTGTGTAGAAACCCCAAAAGGGACCACCAAAAAAACTGCTAGAACTGATACGTGAATTCAGTTAAGTTGCAGGATACAAAAATCAACATACAGAAATCTGTTGCATTTGCATACACCAATCATGAAGCAAGCAGAAAGAGAAATTAATGAATCAATCCCATTTACAATTGCATATACATAAAATGGAATAATACTCAGCCATAAAAAGAAGGAAACCTTGCCACTGGCAGTGACATGAATGATGCTAGAGTGTATTATGCTGAACATTTGTCAGAGAAAGACAAATACCATGTGATTTCACTCATATATGGAATTTAAGAAACAAAACAAATGAGGAAAGGGGGGAAAAGAGAGAGGCAAACCAAGAAACAGACTCTTCACTATAGAGAACCAACTAACGATTAGCAGAGGGGAGATTGGTGGGGAGATAGGGAGAACAGTTGATGGGAATAAAGAAGTGCACTCCTGATGAGCATCAGGCGATGTCTGGACATTTTGAATCACTATATTCAGTACACCTAAAACTAATATAACACTGATGTTAACTAACGAGAATTAAAAATAAAACTTAAAAAAAATGAGAGGGGACTTTTTCTGACTTTCCAAACTTAAGGTCCATTGCAAGGTGGGGAAGATTTATTTCCAAGGCTTTTTGTCATTCAGATACACATATCACAAGCACTTGAGGTTACCAAGGTAAGTGTCAAGAGAGGTTGTGGAGAGGCTGCTATTGTCCACCAACTATCTGTGATTTTCTTTCCTTCTGTGCTATATTGTCACAGAGAAGCAACTGTCCAGTAAGGAACTACATTTACCAGCACCTTTTACCTTGGGTGGACCCCTGAGATTCCGTTTCAGTGAGTAGAAAGTGAGCCGAAGTGATATACTTTTAAACATTTCTGTCATGAGATTCTCCACTCTCCCCTCTCCTACCTGCAGGCTGGATTTGAGGCTAATAGTCTCCATGCCAAGCGTTTCCTAAGCCTGGTACCTACACACTGCAGGGAGGAGAGTCCATGCTGCCACTTTGACCCAACAGGAGTGAGAAATAAATGTCTATTATGTTAAGCCACAGAGAATCTGGGCTTTATTTGTTTCAGTAGCTAACATTACATTGATAATAAAAGAATATGAATTAGAGAGCAGCCCTCGCCCAGTAGCACTGATGGCCAAGCCACAAGGCAAAACTCAACATTTGACCACAGTCTTCACGAATAAACATGTAGATGTCTCATTAGACAGCACAATGAGAGAGTATCAGACTGCTAGGAGAAATTACCAAGAAGTCCAACTTCCAAAATGACCCAAAGTCTCCCAAAGTGACCCAAAGCTACAAATCTTGCAAGAAGCTACCGAATGTTCCCAAGTTAAAACATTTCCCAGACCAATGAGGTTCAGATAACCCTTGAATAAACATCCAAATGTCTGGGTGCTTATTTAAAAACAAAATAAATCTCTAATCCTTTTGAGACCTTTATATTAGTAATGACTATTACTATAGTGGTTATGGGATGAAATCATCTATAACTAGAGGAGTTATAAAGCAGTAGCTATAAAATTTCTTTAGTAGAAAGGGAAGTTGTTGGGTCTTCCTCAGGCCACTTTCTCTTTGTAATTATTTCTAAATCATTACCTTATGTCAACCATCACTACAGCAGAAACCCAATTCTTCGTGACTTTTAAAAGAGATATAGAAGAGTAGCTGTCAAAAACAATTATTGTGCTCAAGAAAGAGTGAATATCTGTTTTTAGTAAGAGAAAATGTTTATGTAAAGGAAAAAGACTATAAGAATTTAATAGATTTAGTACTATAATAAAGAATGATTATACAAGAATGATGTCTGCAAAATCTAGTAAAAACATGCAGTCCACTTTCCTTAGTAGACCCTGTCTCCATATAAATGCTTAGTAAAAAAGTCAAACCACTTGAAAGGAAGGATTTTACTGTCCTTCTGTGAAATCAGCTTTATGGGCCATTTGTTCAACTTGTCCTGTGTCTTGTCAGGTGTTTCTCATGTTTACCACACTTGTCAGCATCTGTTCTCACCTTTCACTCAGTTGTACCTTTTAATGCATTGACAGCTTCCTTCAGCAAATTTAATGGCCTCTTTCAGACAAAGGAATAATTGGCTAATCAGATCTTCTTATTTGCAGTAACCCTAAGGAACGAGTTTCTTAGCAGTCCCCCAGACAGTTAAAAGCATGTCCCAGGCCTATAAATGATGGTGGAGCAGAAGTCCAGGTACTTGCCAAGCCTGTGGAGCAGAGGACTGCACACAAGGATGGCATTTGTTGAAAGATTCTGCTTCAAGCCCTCCCCCTCCTAAGCATCCCCTTATTATTTTTGAACTAAAGCAAATTGCTTGTTTCTTTGCAAGTTAAAAACTAGTATTTTTCTTGAAGACTATCCTAAGAGCTAACCATTATAATGTAAAAAGGCAGCACTCTTAAAATATTTTACCAGTTTATGCACTAAGAAACATTTCAAACTTAAGCTCTATGATATTTTATTTCTAAAGCACAAGAAAAGCTTTAATTTCCTGACTGACACATAGAACCAGACCTCTACCATTGTATTGGGTGGCCATTTATTGTTTTAGGATTCCTAACTCAGCTAACCACCTCTCCAGTGTGTCCCAGAAGAATCACACCCCTTCCCCCACTCTCCGTCCATAGAATCACATTAAACTGACACCTATCTAGTTTCATGGGTGGGCTGAGCAGAGAGCGCTGTAGTTCTCTAGTGTTCCAAATCAGTTAAGGCAGCATTTCCCAATCTTTGTCCATGACATGGGCCACAAAAACAAACACACACGAAATATTATTAAACTGAATAAAAGAATGGAGATGTTCTAAGCCACAGATGACGAGCCTGGTCTCTGCTGACTGCACTTCAAGGCAGAAGAGAGTCAATACCTCAGCCCATGTGCAACTTATTCAAGGGCTACCAGTATTAATATAGTATCCAGTGTGCTTGGCCACACCAAATGAAGCTCTAGATTAAGAGAGGCATTCACAAAACAAATCAGACCAATTTGAGGATGAGATTAAATTCTGGTTTTGGTGTCTGACTCTTGATATCAGCTCAGGTCATGATTTCAGGGCTGTGAGATCCAGACCTGCATCAGGCTCCACACTGGCATGGAGTCTGCTTAAGATTCTCTCTCTCCCTCTGCCTCTTCCTGCCACTCTCTCCCTCTCTAAAAAAAAAAAAAAAAAAAAAAAAAAAAAAGGAAAAAGATAAATTCATGTTTTGGTGATAGGGAAAACAGAATCTCTATTTTCCTATAGACTAGGCTGTGATAATGATGTGAACCTGCAAAAGCAGGACTGCTCTGACAGACCTGAAGATGAGGACCCTTGGGCGTGTGTTTGTGCATACAATGAAAGACATGCTCCTGATAATTTCATTTATATGAGCCAATAAAAGCCATTTTGCACTTATGCCACTTTCTGTGATATACAATTGAAGCTGTAAACTGCTGTTACATACAGATAAACCTCTGTATGTACCATATTACACTCCAACATTTTTTCACCTGTTGTCTCCCCAACTAGACTGTAAAGTTGTTGAGGGTAGGATATGTATTAGTTAGATTTGTATGTACAGCAAAGTGCATGGCCCATATATTGAGGTATTCCATAAAGATATATGTTTGTTAAAATGAATGCAAGAATGCATATTTTTAATTAAAAACTATGAATGAAATGGAATCAAGATTTGTCCTGTTGTAACCCACAGACCTCTGAATGGCTTTATAAGCAAAGCCTTAAGAACTGGGTACCCTGTCCTGGGCTGCAATGTTGGTTCAACATCCACAAATCAATCAATGTGATACAATACAATAATAAAAGAAAGAACAAGAACCATATGATACTCTCCATAGATGCTGAAAAAACATTTGACAAAGTACAGCATCCTTTCATGATCAAAACTCTTCAAAGTGTAGGGAGAGAGGGTACATACCTCAATATCATCAAATCCATCTATGAAAAACCCAAAGTAAATATCATTCTCAATGGGGAAAAACTGAGAGCTTTTCCTCTAAGGTCAGGAACATGGCAGGGATGTCCACTATCACCACTGCTATTTGACATAGTACTAAAAGGCAATCAGACAACAAAAAGAAATAAAATGCATCTGAATCAACAAAGAAGAAGTCAGACTCACACTCTTTGCAGATGATATGATACTTTATTTGGAAAACCCAAAAGATGCCAACTCCAAAACTTATACAGGAATTCAGTAAAGTGTCGGGATATAAAATCAATGCACAGAAATCAGTTGCATTTCTATACACCAACAGCAAGACAGAAGAAAGAGAAATTAAGTAGTCAATCCCATTTACAATTGCACCCAAAACCGTAAGATACCTAAGAATAAACCTAACCAAAGAGGCAAAGAATCTGCACTCAGAAAACTATAAAGTACTCATGAAAGAACTTGAGGAAGGCACAAAGAAAAAGAAAAAGATTCCATGCTCATGGATTGGAAGAACAAATATTAGGAAAATGCCTATGCTATGTAAAATAATCTACACATTTAATGCAATCCTTATCAAAATACCATCAATTTTTTTCAAAGAAATGGAACAAATAATCCTAAAATTTATATGGAACTGGAAAAGACCCCGAATAGCCACAGGAATGTTGAAAAAGAGAGCCAAAGTTGGTGGCATCACAATTCCAGACTTCAAGCTCTATTACAAAGCTGTCATCATCAAGACAGTATGGCGCTGACACAAAAACAGACACATAGATCGATGGAACAGAATAGAGAGCCTAGAAATTGACCCTCAACTCTGTGGTCAACTAATCTTCAACAAAGCAGGAAAGAATGTCCAATGGAAAAAAAGACAGTCTTGTCAACAAATGGTATTGGGAAGATTGGACAGCCACATGCAGAAGAATGAAACTGGACCATTTCCTTGCACCACACCCAAAACAGACTCATAATGGATGAAAGACCTCAATGTGAGACAGGAATCCATCAAAATCCTTGAGGAGAACACAGGCAGCAACCTCTTCAACATCAGCCGCAGCAGCTTCTTCCTAGAAACATCGCCAAAGGCAAGGGAAGCAAGGGCAAAAATGAACTATTGGGACTTCATCAAGATCAAAAGCTTTTGCACAGCAAAGGAAACAGTTAACAAAACCAAAAGATAACTGACAGAATGGGAGAAGATATTTGCAAATGACATATCAGATAAAAGGCTAGTATCAAAATTCTATAAAGAACTTATCAAACTCAACACCCCAAGAACAAATAATCCAATCAAGAAATGGCAGAAGACATGAACAGACATTTCTGCAAAGAAGACATTCAGATGGCCAACGGACACATGAAAAAGTGCTCCACATCACTTGGCATCAGGAAAATACAAATCAAAACCACAATGAGATACCACCTCACACCTCATACCATTCACATCAGAATGGCTAAAATTAACAAGTCAGAAAATGACAGATGTTGGAGAGGATGCAGAGAAAGGGGAACCCTCCTACACTGTTGGTTGGAATGCAAGCTGGTGCAACGACTCTGGAAAACAGCATGGATGTTCCTCAAAAAGTTAAAAATAGAGCTACCCTACGACCCAGCAACCGTACTACTGGGTATTTTCCCTAAAGATACAAATGTAGTGGTCTGAAGGGGCATGTGCATCCGAATGTTTATAGCAGCAACATCCACAATAGCCAAACTACGGAAAAACCTAGATGTCTATCAACAGATGAATGGATAAAGAATAGGTGGAATACTATGCAACCACCAAAAGAAATAAAATCTTACCATTTGCAATAATATGGATAGAACTAGAGGGTATCATGCTGAGTGAAATAAGTCAATCAGAGAAAGACAATTATCATATGATCTCTCTAATATGAGGAATTTGAGAGGCAGGGCAGGAGGTTGTGAGGGTAGGGAAGGAAAAAATGAAACAAGATGGGATCAGGAGGGAGACAAACCATAAGATACTCTTAATCCCACAAACAAACTGAGGGCTGCTGGTGGTGGGGGGACTAGGGATAGGGTGGCTGGGTTATGGACATTGGGGAGAGTATGTGCTATGGTGAGTGTTGTGAAATGTGTAAGTCTGATGATTCACAGACCTGGACCCCTGGGGCAAATAATACATTATATGTTAATAAAAATAATTTTTAAAAAAGAATCTGCATACCCTGGACTATATAATATGTAGAGAGAAAGATAACTAGTTAAATGACTTTGTTTAAAAAGTATATTGCCAAATTTATTTTTCATTTTTTTGAAGCTGTAAGTGTCCCCATCCTAGTCAAGTGGCCTCATGGTTCAAGTAAACAAACAAATAACAGCAACAGAAATGCTAAAATTCTTATCTTTCACTTCTTCTTTACTTTATTATTATAGTTCTTAATTACTTATTCTATCTCCTTTCCCTATATTATACACTATAATTGCTTCCTCCCAGTGCCCCCGAAAGAGAAATCAATTCTTGTTCCCAAACCATGGAAGTGATGGGCAGATGGCATGATGACCAAAACAAACCAGGGCACAAATCAAGCCGACTGCATTTGATTTTTAGACCCCCCCGCCTCAGCAAATTTCTATGACTGATCTATTGCAAAATTATCATCAGGTTTGCTTTGGTGATTTTGAAGTTTATTCAAAGGGAAATCAGGATAAATTATAACTGACTTCCTTTCATAAACAATACACTGTAGCTTCACTGAGAATTTAGGAACTGGGGTCAGATAGGAAGACTCACATTGTTTTGAGCCAAGTGGGATTTTATTTACAGTGTTCTGAATATGTCAGTTGGACAGCAGATTAACTGGGAAAAGGAAAAAGGAGAAAGATACAAGATAATTTTTCTTCTCTTTCTTTTTTAAAAATATGGAACCCTTCATGAATTTGTCTGTCCTCCTTGCACAGGGGCCATGCTAAACTCCGTGTTGTTCCAACTTTAACAAATGTGCTGCTGAAGCCAGCACAAGATAATTAACATTTGTCTCTGCATGGAGAATCATAAGCTGAGCCACATAACTTTTTTCTCCTAGAACTGTACCATACATTTCCTGAGTTGTCTTAGACTGATCTCCACTGAAATACATTTCAAAACCCTTAGGAATTTTTGTTTTGTTTTGTTTTGTTTTAATTTTTATTTAGAAAGATCAGGAGGACAGACAGAGGGAGAAGGAAAGAACCTCAAGCAGACTCCCTGCTGAGCTGGGAGCCCAAAGCAGGACCGGATACGATGACCCTGAGTTCATGACCTGAACCGAAATCAAGAGTTATACACTCAACTGACTGCCCCTAAAGCCCTGGTGCCCCTAAAGCCCTTAGGTTTTTTTTTTTTTTTCTTTATTAGCATATAATGTATTATTTGCCTCAGGGGTACAGGTCTGTGAATCATCAGGTTTATACATTTCACAGCACTCACCATAGCACATATCCACCCATATGTCCATAACCCAGCCACCCTATCCCTCCAGTCCCACCCTCCAGCAACCCTCAGTTTATTCCATGAGATTGAGTCTCTTATGGTTTGTCTCCCTCCTGATTTCATCTTATTTCATTTTTTCCCTCCCTAAACCCCAAGACCCCCCTCGACTCCCCTCTCAAATTCCTCATATCAGAGAGATCATATAATTTTTTTCTCTGATTGACTTATTTCACTTAGCATAATACCCGCTAGTTCCATCCACATCATTGCAAATGGCAAGATTTCAGTTTTTTTAATAAGCCCTTAGGTTTTAATGCTTCAGTAAAGGTGCATCAAGCCCAGACTCTGTCATCCTCTAGTCATCTCCTTGAAAAGAGAATCTCCTGCTGAGTTAGTTAATGAGTAAGTCTCTGCCTTAATTACAAAGAAACCACAAGCAAGGCTTTCCCTCCTCTGCTTCCCACTCTACAAGAATAGGACTCATAATGAAATGAGTATTAGATAGACAGTGAAAAACGCTAACTTCTAGGCTCATCCCTATCAAAGTAGCTAAAATATCTTCCTTTTATCCTTCCATTGAACTTTTTTAACCTCAGTTCACATTTCAATAAAACAATGGTGTGCCTCAAAGTCTACTTTTCAACAATTCAGTGGTTCTATAGCACTGGTACAAAGGAGTTGAGAACATCTGAGACTATGGTGTATGTTATTAGTTACTTCTGGAAAGTTGACAAGTCTCCTAATTGAGGTTTATTTTAATGCTATACCGGTACATATCCTGGACCTACTGCCATGAGAGATATGTTCTTATTAGGGGCATGAAATGGTGATGAATCAAGGAAAAAGCATTCGATTTTACTAACTTATATGTGCAAAAACCCTAATATACAATTTATTTGCCAAGTCCTGGTAAAGCACCTCCCAAGTTCTTACTAAATTACCTTTGTATACTATGAAATTAAAGAAATTAATCAAAGCCTAGGACTACCAATCAAATATTTGCCAGATTATAAGAGGAATTTCTTCCCATGGTAAGCTTCATAGAACTAGAGTGAACAATAATAATAATATGGCCCCCTGAGATAGAAATGACAATATTATCAAAAAGAGATTAAAAAGAAATTAATAGAGATTAAATGAGAGTGACTGAGATGAGAAGAGATCACAAGGAAACAAAAAATGCAATATTCAAAGAGGAGAAAGGATAATCTCTTCAATAAATGGTGGTGGGAAAACTGAACAGCCATATGCAGAAGAATGAAATAGGACCTCTATCTTACACCATACACAAAAATCAACTCAAAATGGATTTAAAACTTGAATTTAAGACCTAAAATCATAAAACTTCTAGAAGAAAACATAAGGGGTAAGTCCCATGAGATCAGTTTTGGCAGTGATTTTTGGATATGACACCAAAAGTGAAGATGATAAAAGCAAAAATAAATAAGCGGGACTACATCAAACTTAAAAGCTCCTATACAGCAAAGGAAATCATCAACAAAATGAACAGGTGGCCTATGGAATGAGAGAAAATGGGTGCAAATCATATATCTGATAAAGAGTTAATATCTATAATATATAAAGAACTCATACAACTCAGTGCCCCAAAAAACCAAGTTGATTTTAAAAATAAGCAGAGGATCTGAATAGATATTCTTCTATAGAAGACATACAAATGGCAACAGGTACATAAAAATGTGTTCAACATCACTAATCATTGGGAAAATGCAAATCAAAACCACAGTGAACTATCACTTCACATGTGTTAGGATGGCTATCATAAAAACGACAGGAGATAGTAAGTTGTCAAAGATGTGGAGAAAGGGGAACTCTTATGCACTGTTGATGGGAAGGTAAATGGTATAGCTGCTATGGAAAACAATATGACGGTTCCTCAAAGGATTAAAAATAAAACTATCAGACAATCCAAGGGTCCCGTTTCTGAGTACTTACCCAAAGTAAATGAAAACAGGATCTCAATGAGATTTCTGCATTCCCATGTTCATTGCAGCATTATTCACTACAGCCAAACTGTAGAAACAAGCTAAGTGTCCATTAATGGATGAATAGGTAATATATTTACAAATGTTTATGTATATAGATACACAACTGGATATTTTTCAGCCTGAAAAAAGAAGGAAATCCTGCTATTTGTGACAACATGGACGAAACCTGAAGCTATAACGCTAAGTGAAATAGGTCAGTTAAGTTGTTAAGTAAAATAGGCAAGGCACAGAAATAGTGTATGTGCCTGTGTGTGTACGTAAGTACAAAAAATGTATGTCTTTGTATGCTTGCTTATATGGTCATAAATTATCTCTGAAAAGATACACAGGAATATGATTAACAGTTACTTCTGAAAGGGAACAACTAGGCCCAGATGATAGTAATAGAAGGAAGGTTTTTCACTATATATCATTGTGTACATTTTGGATTTTGTGCCATTTGAATGTATTGCTCATTAAAAATACTTCAATTTAAAATTTAAAAAAGACAAAAACACTCATATTAGTCTTTAAAACAAGATCCAACTATCAATTATTTAAAACAATCATATTTTAACAATAAACACAAATAGTTACCACAAAAATTATACTAGTGTATTTATGAGACTTTAAAAAAAAAACCAGGGTGTGCCTGGGTGGCTCAGTCAGGCATCTGACTCTTGATTGGGCTCAGGTGATGATCTCAGGGTTCTGAGATCAGCCCCGCATCAGGTTCTGCGCACAGTGTAGAGTCTGCTTATCCCTCTCCCTCTGCTGCTCCCCATGCTCTCTCTCTCTTATAAATAAATAAAATCTTCATAAATAAAATCTTAAATAAGTAAATAAATAAATAAATACAAGAGTACTGAGAGACAATATTAAATCAAAGTAGAATTTAAGGCCAAATCCAAAAATTGAGAATGAAAGAGTTTTTCATATTGTTAAAGGGTACAACCCTCAAGGAAACTGTATATCAGGAAACAATGTGTTGAGCAATAAAGCACTTTATATGTGCCTTTATAGATCATATAGGTCTTTATCCACAAAACAAAAAATGTTTGAAAATAAGGAAAATTTTTTAAAAATGAAAATAAGGAAAAATTGACAAGCATACCATTGTTGAGAGAGGCCTGAAGCTTCTAAACCCACTGCAGAGCAAACAGATGAGTCAAATTTAAATTTAGAACACTATAATAAATAGACAAGATTTATTTTAAACCATTTCCAAGAGTGTTCTTACCCCCTGAACTTGGAGGGGGGAAGTTCTATAGAATATAACTTCTTTCACAAACTGTACTATTGCATAACTGAGAATATTTTCTAATTCACACTGAGAACCACAGTGTACCTGACAGCCCTTGGAAAGCCCCAACTTTTTTGAAGTCAAGATATTGAGTGGACAACTACATCTGTTGATTTCCTAGTTACCCTTTCCCTGTCCTCTAGTTTTATAACACATGAAGTTCATATTCATGCCTCAGGAAAATTAAAAAAAAATTCTGTTATGTAACTTCAGGGTCACTCATAAATGTCAATACTATAAATATTGAAAATAAGTTTGCCAAGAATCTGGTGAGTATGGAAACTGTATGCTACAAATAGTGAATACATGTGCAGGACAGAAGAAAAATCTCAAATAAATGGTCTGAAGTGGAATTTGCAGTTTTTCTCTTCTGGCCACAATGCAATAAAGAATAAAACTAAAGCTAAAAGGTAATAAAAGCGAGAATACTTTTGGGAAACTTAAGGAGATAGGGTCCAGCTGATTTTAAAAACAAAGACATGGTTTAAAAATCTTTCATAGTTAAAAGAAAAATAATGAACTCAAATAAATTAGTATTCAATTTTAGAAATTTTTAAAATCATAAGCAATCTTCAGAGAAGCAAGACAATAGGAATAATAAAGAAAATACTGATAAATTATAAAGCAGAAATGTGTATAAAGTGTTTAAAGTAAACTAATAAAATGCCAAATAAAATCAAGAAAGAAAACCCAAACTAAATTGAAAATGAGGAAAAGATTCATATGTTTATATCATCAAGTTAGAATGAGTAAAGAGACTATGTGTATAATATTTATATTTTTACACAATCTACAGAATACCATGCGGACAAAGCCTGAGAAGATATTCTTTCTGCTTATTTCGGAAAACAATTCATTTAAACATAAAATGTAATAGACAATTTAAGTCACTATTAAAGCAACAAATATGTGTTGCCATACTTGGTCGCATTTGAGTTGGGAAAAAATAGATACCTCCCTTAGTGTGATCAGGGAAAGCATCACTGTCCAGGCCAGAGATGAAGCGGGACATAAATGAAAGAATAAGTGGGAACCAGTGGAAATCATGGATTCTAAAGCTTCCATTCTGCTTTCTCTGACTCAACTTCAGAGCTGAGAGTTCAAGGGAAGCCATTACTGTCTCAGCTCAGCTATTGCTTAGCTAGCCTTCATTTGAAGTTTTAAGCAAGAATTATCTCGGATTTCTCCTCCTGCCTCTTTTCCACTCTGGACAATAAGAAAAATGAGGGTTTATGGAAAAGATCAGAAAATACTTGGGATGCCTCCCCTTCACCCGACATACACATACATACTATTTACTGGGAAGGCTGACTGGAAAGAAGCTGGAGGAGGAAGTTATTGGTGTACTTGAATTTGTCTTCAAAAGTCTGAATTTAGCAATCCAAACCTAAGGGTTCAAAAGTTTTATAAAGTGTACCTCATAGGCTAGTCCAACCATTTGACTAAAGCTTACTAGGAGTCCTGACATTCAAGCCAAAAGTGAGAAAAATGAGGAAGGACTCTAATAAATATTGCGTGCCTTTCCAGACAGAATTTTAATTATTTTTCGTATATTATCTCATTTAATTCTCAAGAAAATATTTAGGTTCACTTGACAATCAAAAAAAAAAATGTATGTTAGAATATATTTAAATAATTTGCCTGAGTGTCCAAAGGTAGACAGACTAGAAATTCTTCCAGTTCTAATTCCAAATCCTGTATTTTTCCTTCTTGAATCAATTTCATAATTATTGTCATTTTTAAAAGTGTGTTTCTCTTGCCATCTGTCTTCTCTCTTTTTCCTAAAGGAGATTTTTTTTATGTAATTATTTTTTCATTCTATAGACCTTGATTTAGATACTTAGCCTCTTCTGATAATCTCTCCTTTATCTCTCAGCTGTTTCTAGGATTTATTTCCTATCGGAAAAGCAGAGACCAATGTCAGAGGGCTTCTGTGTTGCACACTGCTGATTTCTGGAGGGAAATGATTATTGAGTTCCTTTGTGATGCATTTCACATCTGTCTGTAGAAGTAAAACTCTAGTAATTCTTGTTTTTAAATGGTCTTTCTTTAAACAAATGGTGTGTTTTATTCTGTTTCCTCTTTCCTGAGTTTTAATGACCACATCCTTCAAGAGACCAATGTAGAATAATGCTCCAGCTTCCATTTTCCTGTCTAATGCCAACCTCCCTGCCTTGTCTTCAGCTCTGCAGAAAATGTGATGTGTTATCTCCAAATTCTAAAGCCCCAAATATCTCCACATAGAGAGTATACACAATGAGGGATGGATGATGGATAGGCAGGAAAGATGGATGGATGGATGGATGGATGGATGGATGGGTGGATCTAATACACACTCAAAACTACTGTTGACTATTCCAAAGATGAAGGCATTCGTAATAATTTAACCACTACAAAAATTGGGTATCAATGCAAAAAAATACTATAGGTTATATTTTCTTTTCCTTCAAGTGTGGAAAATACATGGACTTCTGAATATATTGTGATAAATGACATGGAAATAAGATATATTGAGACATGGGTTCTATTTTCAGTGTGCTATGTGCATGGAAATTTTTAACTGTAGCAAGTAATCTTACTAACATAACTAAAATTAAAAACATAGATACTATGAGTAAGTTTGGCTCTATAAGCAGTGTCTTTTCTGTTTGGATGAAGTGTTCCCTCCATTAAGGTAAAAAGACAAGAATCTCTTTTTCAAGGCATGCTTTGAAAATTATTTCCTCAACAGCTTTGGTACAGGTGTTAACAGGAAAAAGAACATAGCTGGAAGCAATTCTCAAGTGAACACCAAAGGTGTAACAGGACTCCTGGTAAAACACGGTCTTGATCCAGAAGCAGGAAGGGACCTATGAATCATCAGAACTACAGGAGAGATAATTGGATTTTGCTCATTAGGTTGCTAAAAAGTGATATCATCAGGCAGGCCAGTCTACGATGCTAAAGCATTCACAGTTATCTCATTGTAAAATACGTAAAAAAATTTTTCTCAAGTATTTGTGGTACTAAACTAAAATCAGCAAATTATATTAAAAATTTCCATCTATTTACAGTAACAACTGAAAGCAATTGAAGTTTTAGAAAAACCATATGTAATTGTGAAATGATGCATCAGGGAATTCAACATCTAAAATGATGTTAATTGTATTTAGTGTGGTTTTCCCAAGAAGCTGGGATGGGGCGAATTCTAAATATAAACATAGAATAGATGTTTATATTTTGGGGTTTACTGTAATGAAAAACAATGGAAATCAGTATAGCATCTCTGATAATGTCATAGCATCTGTGATATTAAAATTCATAAACCTGATGAAATTGACAGTATTTGGCCATTTTTTACCTACAATAAAGGCAATTTCCATAGTAGCTTAATATATCCCATAATGGAATTTACAAATTCAGAAAATGACATACACACTGACTTCTGAAAAAATATATCAGGTTATTTCCATATTTGGTAGAAATTGTATATCCTCTCGCCTGTACCCAACACCCATGGAGGGACTAGATGAGAATAAACCTGTCATCCTATGACAAGACAGGATAAGAGTCAAAGGCATTTCATCAACTCCAAGAGATTAAAAGTCATGGGTAGAAATAGAGAACAGGAAGAAGTGGAATAAGAAAAAAGAGGACAAGAGTTTCTATAAAATTAACTGCATATTTTTAAAAATAACCATAAGAAGGGAAGAACTCAGGAGTGGTGGTGATAATAAGATGTAAAGGAAACTCCAGGGGAAGTCAAAATCTTTGAAAAAAACTGGGGAACATTCAGCATCAAACCTAAACTCGTGGGTAAGTGATTCTTTTTAAACTCTTCTCTGCTAGTTCCTAGAGGTTTTTAGGTTTGTGATTTAAGATCATTATTTCTTTACAAGCCCCATGAGAGTAAAATCTCATGGAGCTCGAGAACTAGAGGGCCTGGGGATAGCTGTGTGCCCTCTCATCCCAGCTCATGTGGAAGAGACCTGGATGCTGTGAGCCATTTGACAGAACACCATGAAATATGGAATTATTAAGTCAAGTTATTACTAAACTTAAATAAACGAAATGGGTGTCTGTGCTGAATCAAATACTGCTTTAGATTTGAGTGAAGTGAAATGAAAAAAGTTATAAAAAAAGAAAAATTTTAAAAATAAGTTTATTTTTTATATTTTCTCTTTAAAAATTGCCCTTTATTTGACTTTCACAGTAAGATAACTTGACCTGGTTTATGAAATATGACAGATCTATGGCATCTGGGTTCCAGAAAAATGATGCCAAAAAAACCTCCTTCAAAGGATTGCATGAAAATATAAAATAATGATTTGTTCAAAAAAGGCTTTTCTGTCTTTAATTTCCTGTCATAGGTTTTGTTTAGGGTTTTGCCATTTTCGTTTCAATCAGAAAGAAGATCCCTCTCTGAAAATAGTTCCCTATTAATAAGATTCTGAGTTCTAAACAAATATTCATCAGAGAGATATTTTGATAGCAAACTGTGGGACCAAAAAAGAAGTCTCCCTTATGATGTATCTCTTCCCCGTTCGAAGCTTAAATTGGACAAGAGGGTTTATTTAACTTAGAGGTTCCATATCATTTTCTTCTCTCTTCTTTTCCTAATTTATAACCCTGCTCTGAAAAGCTGGCGGCTCAACTTGCTATTTTTAATGTGAGGGAAACTAAACAAAAGCCCTTACAGTACTGCTCAAATATCTGAAGTATTAAACAAAAGTCTATTGACACAGAAAAATGACCAACCAACTGCTAATGATTTTCCTATAATTTCCGTATTTTTATCCTCTTTTTCCTAAAACACTAGCCAAATTCCAGGGGATGTTTTGGTTTTCTCACCCGGGCCCCTCCACCAGCCCCAACGTGCAGCTGCAGCTCATTTACGACAGGAGCGTCTACACAACCTCTCCGGCCCTGAGAACAGGCGCTGCTTCCATGACTCTTCCGGAACTGGTTTAACCAATCCGTGACAAAGGAGGCTTCTCAAGGTGGCTGTAAGAGAAGAAAATGGGAGTCATTTGAAGCAGGAAAGGAATTGTGTTCAGGTGGGCAATTCCATGAGACCAGAGAGCAAAATCCTCTCCCTCCCCCTGTCCAGCTGGGGATAGTACTGGCTGATGGAGCAAACTATCTGCCCTGTGAGTCTAGTAAAACACGTGACAAAGCAGAAGAATCTCATCCTCACGGTCAGAAGGTAATCGTGCTACAGTGTTTTGAAATAGGCACCAAGAGACCTTGATTTGGCAGACGTATATAATCCCTCTTGTTTCTCCTTAAGAAATCTCAGTAGAATCCCCACTCTTGCCTCGAGGCGAACTCTCTTTTTGCCTTCCTTCAAGTGTCTTACATATCATGTTTAAATATTTTCTTTTCCTGGGTTCTACTCAGGAACATTAAATGTCCCTCTGTGTGGATAATGGCCTACATTTCAACGGACTGTCTAGAAACGAAAATCAAAACACCAAAACAGTGTATAGGATATGTTGAAACTTTGGCCATTATCACACTATTCTTACCTGAGTATGGACAAGACCCTCTCCATACCACTGTTTTGTCCATATTGCTATTAGGGTAAATCACTATTTTCAAGATGGCGAATGGAATGGAGAAGAGGAAGTATGCAAGCACAACAGCACCCTCCAACCCAGACCTTATAATCTAACAGGAACCGAGTCAAATGAAAAGTATTGGGCTGCAGCAGCACGGGGCTCTGGTACAGCTTTTATGACCTATGTTTGCAAGCCTGTGGAGTATAGTCATGTTAATGGCAAACACTTGGTGCCCTCAGAGAAATTTCACATTAATAAAACCTGCAAAGCACAGTTCTACTCCTTTGAAGTTGCTACTAAACATGTAATATTAGCTTGTGAAGCATTAGATGAGGAAATGAGCTCGATAAGGACTCCTGCAGTAATAGCTCTAAATTGATTATTTCCTTCCCAAAATAAACTTGCCAGGCAGCCCTGTGGGCTTACTTCCGAAGACTTGCTCTGCCCAGGAATCTTATCACAAGGAAACGAATAGCAAAAACCCAGACACGCTGTGATAAGGCACATTCACTAAATATTAATACATTTATGAGATTCAGTCTTTTCTAAATGAGCCTAAGATCTCTTTAGTGTTGCCATGAATTAAATATTCATTAACTACCTTCTGAACAAGAGAGGAAGAAAGAACAATGTCTTGTAATGTTACATAGTCAAGCACAATAAATCCTTAGTTAAGAAGGAAGGAATGCAAATTCAGCTTGTATGTATTATAGTATGAAAAACTTTATGTATAGAAGTCATACAAAAAGGAATGTAAAGAAGGATCTTTCAAAACACATCCATAGAACACATCCTCGAATTTAACACTAGTTTATTTGGGTGTCACTCATCTGCACCTTCTGTCTGAAATCTGAGGCAAAAAGTGACATTTGCTGTTAATAATACATTTTTTAAAACTCTTTATTCTTATCTTTTGGGTAAGTATCTACATAAAAAATAAATATTACTTTAAAATAAAAAAGAAATAAGCTTATTCAGCAAATAGCATTTTCGGCATTCCTTGGACTTCTTCAATCAGTATTAGCCACAAAAGAAAGAAAGAATTTGGAACTGGCAATTCTTGTGGTTTGGGTTTCTATAAAGCAAAGACCCCTTCTTACCCAGAATCACTAGGCAATAAGGTTAGCTTTGTTTAAGTACATTGATGCTGCAATTGTTTACAGATTAATGTACAAATATTTATTTATGTAATTCAGATTGCCTGATTTTCCATCTAAACTTATAGTTCTTGCTACATTTATTCTGGTTCAGAATTCAATCCAATTTTGTATTAGGACCTTTAGGGAATTGTTATTCTAATAAAAGAACAGAGCTGAGACCACTGAAATAATTACCACTCTTTTCTCTTTTCAGAAAATTCACTTGTAGCAGTCTAGAAACATAATTTTGATGATGAAAAATATGGTCAAATAAAGTAAGATCTTAACCCCCACAATTCCCATTTAAAAGACAGACAATTACCATTGCTTTCTCTCCACATTTTAGCCTTTGAAGAAGACTTGAGGTCAAAGCCGTGTTCTTTTACGCTATATAATTATGTGATCCTCTCTATAGCCCTTAAAACTTATACTGATCTTTTTTTATTGTCTTACCTTGACTGTGCAGAGGTTTTTGTTTTTTCTTCTTATTTACTGGTGCCTATGCACTCTTTGACACACTCCTACTTCCCAGAGGCTCCCAAATGACCACAGCCAGACAATTCCATCAAAAAAATTCACCATGTGACTTGTAAATGACAGTCTAGGGAGAAGATTCTGAGAGTGGCAAGTCTTCCAGCTCCAGAAGCCTTTAGAGAATTTGGCACTCTTTAAGTATTTGTTGTCAGAGACCACTGTATGTGTTGTAGGATGGTCAACAGCATTATTGGCCTCTACTTACTAGATCTCACCACCGCCACCTGATCATGGCAATCGCAAACATCTGTAGATTGTTGAATGGGAGCCAAAATCTACCCAGGGGAAGAAACTGCTGCAGGAGAAGCTGTGGCCCAGGACTCCCCTTCAAAAGACAAATTGCCCTTGCCAGCTGATCTTTAAGATAGTCTCCAAAGCACAAAACATGTCCCCTTCCTAGAAGGTCTCCATCAACAACTGATAATTTTGAGGGGAATACATGTAAGTATCTTGCACAGGATAATATGTAGGATATATCTATATAAAACCAGGCTATACTCTGATATTTCATTCATATAATTGTAGGTTAAATGTTGCCAGTAATGGGACTCCTTTACAAACACATCTGTTCCTCCTAACATCATAGAGGTAGTCAAGGTTATATTATCATCCTCATTTTATAGATGTGCAAAATTGTTTAGCCCAATCAGCAGAGCCAGTAAGTGAAAAGACAGATACTAAAACGCAGAATTTCTAACAGTCAGTTCAACCCTTTTAAAGTTGTGGTACCAAACAGCAGAAATTAAATTTACCTTCATGAGATTACTCATTTAACAAATATTAACTTAACAACTATTATGTGCCAGTTCACTATTATCAGTGAGAAAAATGGACTAAAATTTCTGTCTCCATGAAGCTTTCATACTAATGTATAAAACAACATAAATAAGTAAAACGTAGAGCATGTTAGACTGTACTAAGGACTCAGGAGAAAACTAAAATGAGGAATAAGAGCTACGAAGTTTAGATAGAGTAGTGGAGAAACGTGTCACGGAGAAAGTCATGTTGAATATCCACAGAAAGGAATTTCCAGGAAAAGACAAAAGCAGGTACAAAGTTGTGAGATCTGAGCGACTGCAGCTGCTAGAATAGGAAGGAGCGGGGAAGACGGGGTGGGGATGGACTGAACAGTCAGAAAAGAACAGTAGGCAGAGGGCAGAAGGACGATGATGATGATGACAATGTATGCGTGGTGTGTAAGAGACTCAGTAATGACGCAGCCCACATTGGGGTTGATGCTTTCATGATCTCTTTTGCTACAGATTTTCCATGTTACTTCTGCATTGTTCTTAATTAATCTGAATGTTATTCTGTGAGAAATGTTTTCATCAGACTAATTAAATGGACACTTAATTCAGAAATCCTGGTAATGCAGAGCTGTCCTTTTTTCCCACCACACAGAGAGCTTTCATTGAAATCATTTCTAGTTTAACGCAATTATTTTTAAAGTTCTCTGGAATTAATGTTTTTGCAAACTAATTTTCAAATATGTGTTATTAACATTATTCTTATTGAATTTTATCTGTATGTTGAATGATAAATTTCTTGTCTGTATTCTGGTCCTGCATTCCATTTGCCTAAAGTTTCTGACTTCAGTGATGTTTATAGTACATCACAATTTAATATCATTTGTTAAGTTGATTTATGTGCTGCCTTATCTTCAACTAATTCTACTAATAATTTTATATAATCTAGTCTCTACAAATAGGTCTCCATATTCTCTTGAAACATCTCTCACTAGTTACTCTATATTTAAGTACCATGAGCCCTTAATTAATATTAATCAACATGATCACATTGTATATGCTAGTCCCAGAAATGTTTGAACACATAGTACAAATAAAATGTTGTGAGGCGCTATCTCATACTCTTTTAAAATACATACATAGAAAGACTTTTGGAAAGAGAAACTTGTTTAGAAGACTCATCTGCAATCTGGAAATTAATGTAATCCTTACTTCTCACTATTGTTTGACCAAAATTTGCTTAATAAGCTAATTATATTTAATAGTTCATATTATGAAAAAAAGTAGAGACCTTTTATCTTCCTTGGGGAGTTCACAATATTCGCTTTGAAAAAGCGCTTGAAAGACCTACATGGAATTGAGGGTAAGAATTCAAGAGAACCCTCAAGCACCAAAATGATCTCTGGACTACTTTGCTTCAGGCAAGTAAAGGAAATGATCTGCAAAAGGAAGGAAAGAGAGAGAAAAGACAAAGGGAAATTGAGGAACCTGTACGATAGAAAACAGTGAGCCAAGGAGCCAGGGAAATCCAACATAGGACTGCCAAGCAGTGTTTTAGTAATATTTTCTTTTATACCTTTAATGAAGAGTTATTGAACATTTAACACAAGTCAGGGACTATTCAAGGTTTGGTTACACAGAAATGAACAATGAAGTAAATACCCCTCCTCAAGAAGCTTTCACTCTTCTAAGGAAGTCAGACAATAAACTAGACAAATAGATGTAGATACATACATACAGACAGACAGACATAAATGGCAGGTGGATAGATAGAGGGTTTTAGCTTTAGGTATAAGAAAAATGCTAAGGACACAAATTTAAGCACAGAAGAGGATAGGGAATATAGGGTCAAGTGTGGCAAATATAAGCAAGTTTTTCAGGAAAGATCTCACTGAGAAAACTACATTTTAGAAAAAAGATGATGCAGGTGAAGGAAATGGGTTGATAGTATCTGAGGAAAAGCCTTTCAGGCAGAGAAGGCAGATGTGTAAAGACTCCGAAGATGGAATGTGCTGGTGTGTGTCAGGAGGCATGAGAAGGCTGAACAGGCCGGAAATGCTGGAGCAGAGCAAAGCGGTTGGAGGGGTAATGAGGGGCCAGATCATTTATGAGCACTTTCTCTGACTGGGATGTAATGCCATGGATGATTTGGAGTAAAGGAGTGACAAAGTCTAAATTAAATTTTTAGGAGTTGTTCTGTATATTGCGTTGAGAATAAACTAAAGCAAAGCAAGGACGGGAGTAAAGTGACCAACTAGAATTCGATTGAATCATACAAGTGAAACTCAATGCTATCTTGGTCCAACTGAGAAACAATGGATATGATAGGAAGTGGTCAGGTATGGATATATTTTGAAGTTAGAGGTCCAACAATTTGTTAGTAAACTGAACAAGAATGAAGTGGGGGAAAAGAAAAAGACCATTAAAATTCAAGGGTTTTTGTTTTGAGCAATTAGAAGATGAAATTATTTTAACTGAGATGAGAAACATTAGGGAAGAATCTGGGGTGAGGGAATAGTAAGTTTCTGACTTGTTAAATTTGAGATATAAGTTATATATACAAGTGGAAATATATCTAAGTGGAAACCCCAAGTAGACTGTTTGATATACACAAGACTACCATTTATAGAGGAGGGTCAGATGGAAGATACAAAAAAAAAATGGGATTAATAATGTATAAATGGTCTTAAAAGCCATGAGAATAAAATTATATTTCCAAGAGATGAAGTATAGGTGAAAAAGAGAACAAATGCAAGGTGGTGTTCTGGGGAACTCCAACATTAAGAGGTTGAAGAAATGGAAGAAAAAGGAAAGGAGTCCAAGGAGGAATGGCCAGTGAGGTGGGAAGAAAAGAAAGAGGATGTTCTGGAAACCAGAATGGAGGCAGCGGCATAAAATGAACACAGAGAATTTGGAGTTGAGTTTTAGCCAAATGAAGGTCATTCGAGACCTCAACAAAGGCAGTTATGATGAAGGATTAGGGATAATGCATAAAGAGAATGATTCCAAAAGAAAAGAAAAGGAGGGAAATTAAAGGCAGTGAAAATAGACAAATGAGTCATTTTGTTATAAAACGGAAAGAAACATTGCAATAGCTGAAGGGAAGAGGATTGTGATAACATTTCTTTGTTGTTGTTTCAAGATGAGAGAAATAAAGGAACAGATATATGCTGATTGGTAAAGATCCAGTAGACAGAGAAAGGAATGATGTTAAATAGAGAGGAGCAAAATTTCAGAAATTTTCTGTGCCTTCGTAGGTTAAAGGTGATGAAATTTGTTGTAGAACAGGGATTGTTGACTTTGCTGGGATATGACAGCTCACTCATGGTGGCAGGGAGAAGGCCAGTGTGCAGAGGGCAGATGTAGATAGGAAGGAAGAGCCATAGTGGGGGCCATAGACCTCTTCTGATCACTTCAGTTGTAAGGGGGTAGGGGAATTGGGGAAGAGAAGCAAAATCATCCACAGAGTAGGAGGCAGAAAGAAGGAAGATGTGCAAGTGCTAGGAAGAGAGAAGAAAGCATGGAATCATCATCTAGCAAAGTGGGACAGTGAAATGTGATAGGGAAATATATCAAGATTGCTGGGAAACTCTAAGAGCTGAAGAGGGCGCCCCCAAATTAAGTGAGACAAGCCGCCATGGTTGAGTTTCTCTCCAGCCACTTTCAGTCATGTAGGAATAGGTTAAACTTAGATTTAATTGTAAACAGGATGGGGGCTTTGCCAAGTGAATACTAAGAGGGAAAAGAGGTTGAGGCTTTGGGCAAGAGAATACTTACAGTCACCGGCCATGGACTTTTACCAGGGTAAAGAGAAAACTAGGATTTGCTAAGGGACCATGCATAATGAGAAAGTGGTAACATTAATGGATTTTTATTTCCCAGTGGAGTCTAAGGATTATTTTGGGAGTCACATTCTGAGAGATAGTAAATTGAAAAGATGGCAAGAGGTGGTCAGAGAATGGGATGCATGATAATGAGATGATGGAGGTGTTTCCATTATGAGGAACAAGTTCTAGGGTATCTCTGTGGGAGAGAATGGCTGATACGGAATAGAGAGCAACATCATTGGAGGTCAGGAATCTAAGAGGCAATGGGAAGGATTCTTCATGTGTGTTTTAAAATCCCAAGAATTATGATAAGAATGGCATCAATGAGAGTGACAGGGAACCATTCATCAAGGACTGAGTAAGGGAGAGTTTGAAGGCAGTAAATAACCATGTCAAGGGGTGCAAACGGGTGGTGTAGTCTGACAGTATAAGAGACAAACCCCGGGAGGGGTATGAGAGATAGGAGTTATGAAGAATGGTCTGTAAATGGTGAGGAACAGAGAGGACATCTGAGCCCCCTCCAGGCCCAGTGGTATAAAGGGTCTGGATGGAAATCATCATGGCTTAAGAGGCTCTGAAGTGCAGAGATTAGATTATCCATTAGAATAAATTCTTTGGGGGCACCTGGGTGGCTCAGTGGGTTAAAGCCTCTGCCTTCAGCTCGGGTCATGATCCCAGGTCCTGGGATCGAGGCCTGCCTCGGGCTCTCTGCTCGGCAGGGAGCCTCCTTCTTCCTATCTCTCTCTGCCTGCTTCTCCGCCTACTTGTGATCTCTGTCTGTCAAATAAATAAATAAATAAAATCTTAAAAAAAAAAAAAAAAAGAATAAGTTCTTTGGCTGCTGTGTAAACCCCTTCTCATTCTTCCTACATAAATTTCACTAAAATTCATGGTGGTCTATATTGCTTAGGAATGCTTTATATAATTGGATTTGGGGGCAAAGCTATAAAGTACTGATCTGTTTCTTTCCTAGGATCAGCTAGAAAAATGTAAGACGTGTCCCTTAGAGGAACCAAGAAGAAAATAAAATTCTGGGAATATTCAGAAATCCAGGAGGCATGTTTTAGATTTCCACAAAAGCAAATCTAGTCCCTGAAAGCCAATTTGCAAAAGACAGTTAGTCAAATGATAACTAGTCAACTGTTTTAAAGTTTATTTTACCCCTTCCCCACCCATCAGTAGCTACAGCCTCCACCATTTCATATATGAAATATAGTTTACATGCAGATACATTTTCAGGTAGGAAAAGAGTATTCACAAAATGAAAGTCAACTTCATTTAATATATATATATATATATATATATATATATATATATATATATATATATCTCCACCTGTTTTCATCTAGGTGCTGAGGCAGGCCTGAAGAAAAACTGAAATTTCAGAAACATCAGTAAATTAAAGATTGACCATTTGGTGAACAGGCTTTTAGTGAGTTGATCTAGAAGCAGAATTCCATAGAACAGATTGGGTGCTGTTACAAGTCTGTCTCACCCATAAGGTCATGGGTACCTATACAGACATTACATCAGCTTCCTTCTTCTTAAGAGCTTCAAATAGTGTGTGGCCTCTGAAATGTACCTAAGCTTTATGAGTGAGACATGAGCACACAGACTCCCTCCCTCCCCACCACACATACACTGCCTATCCTGATGGCTTTGGGTTGCTGCTAATACTGCTGCTGAATCTCTCATCACATAGAATGTCCTTTTAACATTTGATCCTTGTCAAAGATGCACAGCAACTCTAAAAGGTCATTTGGTTGTACACACACAACTGGCAGTCAAGCTTATGCAGGGAATCATAAGTCAGGCCCAAACCCACCATCATCATTATAGCAGGATGGAAAAGTCCCTGCACTATACATATGGTTTCTTTACTTTTCATATCATCCACTGTAGGAAGGTAAGGAGCAGAGAAAAAAGAAAAGCATCCAGGGAGGCTGTTAGAAGAGGGGGGCTAGAAGGACATTGATGCTGGCTGCAATGCATTTTCTTAGTATGAAAATTGCATTAACAAAGAACAGCTGTCAAATGCATTGTTTACCTCCTCCTTCCTAGCATTTATACATTCATATTCAGAACCCAAGCTTGGAAAGTGACTAGAATGTGTGGTTTTATAGGAAATCATTAGCCTTTTAAGCTTACATATAAATGCCACTGAAGAGGCCCTTCCAGGGCAAAATCCTCTACCCAATAGGCCAGGTGTCATGACCAAATTCAGCTACTCTCTCCATTACCGTATAATTATGTATTGATAAGATACTCAAGTCTCAAGAAATGAGGATATTTGAATGTGTTTCTAAGGGTTCCTACAATCTTACCACACTTGCTGAGGTTGTATTCAAATTAAAAATGAGAATTTGTGACAGAAAATTCCCAGTGTTCTCTCTTACCCTTGAACCTATCCCAACCCTTGTTTTAATCCTACCTTTAAAGAACCTATTTCTACCACAGTGTTAAATCCCTTTCTTTACATAAGAATCCCCAAGCTTTTATTGCACACAAATCAGCTATCTTCAAGGAGTGTGGTCGACACCACCACCAGCCAGAAACGTGGCTTTCTTAACAGAGTAAAAGGGGGCCACTCCCTCAGGCTCCCAGAAACTTTGGGGAGATGGAGATGAGCACTAATGCAATGCAATAATGAGTGACTGCTTCTTTCAGAGAGATACCCCGAATTACTCTCATTGCCTGCCTGGCAAATCAGTGACGATCTTGCTGTTCAACCAGTGTGTGGTAGCTAATGTGGCCCGAATGTCAACTTGTTAGCTACACTCTGTTGATCTTTCCAAAGATGGAAGAGAAATTTCAAGAGAAAGAGAGAGAAAAAGGAAGAGAGAGAGAGAGTTTCTTGATTATTTGGGGGGAAATAATCTCATAATAAGCGGAGGACTATTACCTGTATATCAATATACAAGTATTATTACTTCTGTAACAGTATATAAGTGATCTAGTTTTAGAATGAGTTGGTTATCAAAAAAAAAATCAACAAATGCAATATTTCATGCTACAGATCAGTCCTGTTTTAACCAGGGTAACCCTAAGCCAAACAACCATGCTCACTATCTTGTGATTTGGTGGGGGTCCATATCTACCTACAATTCCCACATTCAAAGTCTTCATCGCAGACTCTTCTACCCAGCCTGGGTGAGAAGTCCGTAGTTGTCAGATAAACCGTGATCTCTCTCTTACCATCTCACCTAGTGGTGCATACTGTCTTCTCCTACTTTCAAAATTTAGCCATTTTGGGGGTGCCAGGGTGGTTCAGTTGGTCAAGTGACCAGCTCTTGATTTCAGCTCAGGTCATGCTCGCAGGGACCTGGGATCAAGCCCTGCAGCTGGCTCCCCACTCAGCAGGGAGTCTGCTCCCTCACCCTCTGCCTCTCCCCCTTTCACCCTCAGATAAATAAATAATTTTTTTAAATGAGCTATTTTATTTAATCTATTCAAGAGTAGACCTCCCATGCCTTCAAATTAATCTGATAAATGATTCTGTGCTAACGGGTTAAAAAATGTCTCCTCTATGTCTAGAGGAGTCTCAGTTCATGAGACTATAAAAAAGGAGATTCTAACTATAACTTCTCATCGCAATGAATTTCAGCCCAACTAGATGTACCCTTTCCTTTTTAACCAAATATTTTGTAATGCTGCCTTTACTGTTCAATTAAACTCATAGGCAACAAATCTACTAACAGATATATTAAGAAGACTATATAATCCATTTAGTATAAAGAAAATAAAAGAGAATCATCTATATAAAACAAAATACTTTGATATCAACACTTGTGTTCTCTAGAAGACACAGTGTGACAGTCAGTTGTTTGCCCTCTGTATGGAACTGCGATGAGTAGAGCATCTCTGAGTACTAACTGCTGGAGGTGGTTTGCCACTAATGACATCATTCTTCAAAATGGTGAACCACTTTAGTAAAGTTTCAAATAAAAGAGAGTTCAGTCTTTCTTTGATTTACACAATGGTTGCTATTGCAGACACACCCAAGAAAGACCCCCAGTTCGTCATGTCCTTCTATGACTGCCTCCCCTTGAATGAGGAAGGAAGCCGTATGTGACCAGCTTCTGACCAAAGATTCAAGGAACGTGACAAGATACCAACGTGGTGATGATGTCACACCAGCTGGCCACGATGAAGGGATTTCATAGATATAAGTAAGAGTCCCTAATTAGGGGTGCCTCCCTGGGTCAGTCAGAACAGCACTGGACTTTCAATCTTAGGGTCATGGATTTGAGCCCCAGGTTGGGTATAGAGATTATTTAAAAACAATCCTGGGGCAGCTCAGTCTATTAAGCATCTGCCTTTGACTCAGATCTTTATCCTGGGGTCCTGGGGTTGAGCCCCACATCGGACTCCCTGCTCAATGGGTACTCTGCTTCTCCCTACCTCTATCTTCCTCTCTCTGTGTGTGCATTCACTGTCTCTATCTTTCTCTCTCTCAGATAAACAAATAAACCTTTAAAGGAAAATCCTTAACCAGCTGATTTTTAGTTCATCAAAAGAAAACTTATCTTGATATCTTGAGTGGGTCTGACCTCATCAGGGGAGCCCTTTAAATGAGAATGTAGAGATGGGAAAGACTCATGCAGAAATCCCCCTCTGTTGCTGGCCTTGAATCAGGAAGCTGCCGTGACTTCTGCAGCTGCACGGATATGAATTCTGCCACCAGCTATGTGCACTTGGAAGAGGATCCAATCCTTAGAGGAGAGACTGTATTCCAGGTTGACAAGTTCTTTGCAGCCTTGTGACACCCTAAGCAGAGGGTACTGCTAAGTGGGCCCAGACCACTAACCCATGACCCACAGAAACTGAGATAATAAATAGGTGTTTTAAGCCGTTAAGTGTATGGCAATTTGTTATGCAGCAATAAAAACACAAATGCAGCTATATTTTCATATATGCAATGTAAAATAAACATATGAAAACATGTGAAAATTATTTATGTATATATGTGAAACACAGGTTGAGACTCAGATCACCACAGTGTTTTCACCTAGAGTTATATCCAGTGGGACATTTAATGTCAGTTAGAACATATGAGAATTCTTCCATATATAGACAATCCCACTCACTGCAGGATGCCTAGGATTCCTGGGCCTTACCCACTAACCGCCTATAGTAACCCACCAATCACTAAAACTTCCCAGCTTGCCCGTTTGGAGGCTTTATTTCCCGAAGTAAGACCCACTGGCCTATAAGACAACACAGCTTTATTACTGGAGCCAAAGTTCTGATCCTAATTTTTAAGCAAGGTTCTTCAATTTTGAAGTGGGGGAAGGAGTGGAGAAGGGAAATGTTAAAGACAACTTTAAGAAGCTGATAGAAGCAGCAGAGACCTTTCTCTAGGGGGAAAAGAAAATGAACACATAAGGTGGCTCAGTGGATTAAGCCTCTGCCTTTGGCTCAGGTCATGATCTCAGGGTCCTGGGATCAAGCCCCACACTGGGCTCTCTGCTCAGCAGGGAGACTGCTTCCCCCCTCTCTCTCTCTGCCTGCCTCTCTGTCTGCTTGTGATCTCTCTCTCTCTGTGTCAAATAATATAAATAAAATCTTAAAATTTTTTTTAACCTAAGATTGGGGGTATATCTCTTAAATGACATCTATGAGTTTTTATGAGGCACGTTCCTTACCCTAACGGTGGTTTCTGAAAGAGACTAGGAAGAAAGGAAAGCAATGGCAAAAGACAGGGGAAGTTTCGTAGAAAATGAAGGATGTAGAGTCAATGTTCTTATAGAACTCCCTCCAGATAGGGCTCAGAAAGGTCCTAATCAACAAGTTGCCACCAGCTAATAAAGTTTCCTCTTTCAGCTTGCTTTGCTGCCAGGGAATGATCTGAGAAACTGAGGAAGCTGGAGAAGATTCTTAAAGATAATGGAAGAGTAATTACAATCATCTCTGTTTTACCAAAAGTTTAATTAAAAACAGTTATGGAGAAAACATGTGTTTTTTATCTTCCGGTTTTGTAATCAGCAACAAAAATGAGAAAGTAGCTCCGAAAATCAAGGAAACAGGGACATTTTAAAGAAAGCAATCTGAGGTGCAAAGTAAAATCTTTGATGCATAATCGGGAACATAAAAGGGAAAACAATGAAAATAAGTATTAACATTTTTAGAGACCTTCCTTCTTTACAGTCCATGAGTATTTTGTTGCATGTACAACACCTAATACTTTGCTCATTTCAATGATATGATTTTGACTGGAATGATGTTTGTTTATTATAAATCAAGAAAACTGGACTTTTTTTCTGCAGTATGTATTACAATTTTCCCCCTAAAAACATCAGTTGTATTTACTATGTGGACAATTTTTGCACCAGACAGAAGTTTATTTTGTTTAGATGAATGGCTTGGTTTGGATTCCATGGACACTTTATGAATTCTGGTTTCGAGGACAGTTAAGAAGTCCTTTCTTGCTCCAAAATAATAAAGTTATTATTGTTTTCTTCTAGAATTTGTGTTTTTGTTTTAAATGTTTAAATATTTGGTATAAAGAGAAAATAGAGATTCATATTTACTTAATTTTGTTCTAAATATTTAGTCACTTTGTTATAAATTTCTGTATGTGTTTGGGACTGTTCCTGGATAGGGTTCTGTCGCCATCTATTTATTCAAAAGGACCAACCATTTTTTATTTTTGTTGCTTTATTATATATACTTTAGAAACAGTAAGGCTGGTTCATCAGTATTAATTCTCTTTTTCAGAACTCTCCTGAATATACTTGCTTGTCACTTCCTCCAGATGAGTTTTACATTAGATTATCAGTAATAATACCCTATGGCCATTATATTAATGATTAATAATAATTAATAATACCCTATGGCCATTATATTAATAATTATAATAATAATTATCAGTAATAATACCCTATGGCCATTATATTAATAATTATATTAATAATTGGATTATATTGAATCTATCAATAGATTTAGGTAAACTGATGTCTTTATAATACTGATTCTTTCTACTCAAGGATATAAAGCATCTTTGTATTAGTTTCAATAATCCATTATGCCTCTGAAAAGTTTTTACCTTCATTTCATTTGGGTATTATACATCTCATATTTGGCATATTTCCAGATTTTTTCTGTTTGTGGTTGGAAATGTAAAGGGAAAATTCCTCTACTTTTTCTACCAGGCTCTTGTTTGTATATAAAAAAAGCTTTTTTCTTAATTTACTACTTTGAAAATAGCTGCCACTCTGAATTTTCTTAGTGACTGATTATTTAACTGATTCTTTTGGTTAACCTTGGTTAACAATCCAATTTTGTAACCTGGAAATAATGATGGTTTACTATATATCTATATCTATCAAAAAAGTTAAAATGATCATTCTTTTAGTGAATGAGCATTAATTGTTAGCTTTCCTTTTGGGGCAAAGCAATTTTTTGATATATTAAAACTATATCCATTACATTTTAAAACAAATCTAATTCAATAAAATGATACTTTTTGACATCTATTGAAATATTTTTCTCTTTTTATTTATTAATATAATGCACTGCTATAAACAATTGCTCTGAAAATGCTTTGTTTTAACAACATCAGTTTTCAGTTTTTTGTTTCTTTGTGTTTTTTGTTTTGTTTTGTTTTGTTTTGTTTTGTTTTGTTTTAAGAGGAGAGAGGCAGAAGAGGGGCAGAAGGAGATGGAGAGAAAGACTCTTAAGCAGGCTCCACGATGTGGGGCTGGATCTCACAACCCTGAGATCATGACCTGAGCTGAAACCAAGAGTTGGATGTTTAATGGGATGGAGCCACCCAGGCACCCCCTAATCACATCAGTTTTAAATGTGCACATTTAAAATACTTGTCATTTAATAAACATTGTGTTCTATAAGAAAGTTAATTCAGAGGAGTGTCAGTTATAGAGCCTGCCCTAAACAGGCAGGTTCAGCATCATGCGTTCATTTAGACTGTAAATTCAAATGCTCCAGAACCGTGCATGCTCACTTTAGGTGCTGTCTGTGTCTCCAGTTCTTTGCCTGCATATTTGCATGTTTTAATGGCAGAGTCAAAATAATGATAGCATGGTAATCACAAAAATGCATTTTAAATTATTCAAATTATGTCCTTCTACATGAACACTTAGCATTTTTATTTGTGTTTAAAATTTAAAGCAGTTGGGATGCCTGGGTAGCTCCATCAGCTAAGTATCCGACTCTTGATTTCAGCTCAGGTCATGACCCCGGGGTCTTGGGATAGAGCCCTGTGTCAGGGAAGTCTGCTTCTTTCTCTCTCTCCCTCTCCTTATGCCTCTCCCCCCCACCGCTCTCTGTCTCTAAAATAAATAGCTAAATCTTTTAAAAAATAAAATAAAACTTGAAACAGTGAAACAGAGGATGAACTGCAAAATGTAACATTTATTAGTAAAAATGAATGAAATATTTTACCTAGTTTTAATACCTTTAAGTTGTTTTTCATTTATTTTTAATTGGTGGGTTTTTTTTTTTACTTTTAATAGCTTTATTGAAATATAATTTCCACAGCATAAAAATCACCCACTGTAAGCAATGTTTTTAAAGAAATTTAGAATTATCAATGATATTGTCATAGTGATGTAACGGGATAGATGGTAGCAACACTTGTGAACATAGCATAATGTGTAAACTTGTCAAATCACTGGGTTGTACACCTGGAACTAATGTAACATTGTGTGCTGAGTATGTTCAAAAATAGATACATAGAAAAAATATAAATAGAACTTAAAAGAATAAAGAGTTGTGTAAACAGCACAATTTAGTTTCAGAACGTTTCTATTACCCTGAAATATCTCTTGTGCCCATTGCAATCAATCTCCTTTCTCACCCTCAATCCCAGGCAACTATTGATCTATGTTTCAAAATGTAGATTTGCCTGTTCTGGACTTTTCATTTAAGTGGAATTATGCACTCTGTAATAGTTTGCCTCTGGTTTCTTTCACATACCATAATGTTTTTTAGGCTCATCCATTTCTTAACATGTATCAGTAACGTGTATCACTACAGAACTCTTTCTTACTGTCAAATAATATTCCATGTTACCACCTTTGTTAATCCATTCACCAGTTGATGACCACTCGATTGTTTCTACCTGTGGCTGTTATACACAAGGCTGCTATGAGCACTTGTATACAAGTCTTTGGATGGACATATGTTTTCATTTCTCCTGGAAATACACCTAGGAATGGAATTTCTGGGTCATATGGTAAATTCGTATTTCACTTTTTAAGAAAGTGTGTTGTTTGTTTTCAAAATAATGAATAAATTATGAAAACAAAATGTTACATCAGGGGTCTGACTTAGTAGTTGCTTGTATCTTAACTTTTACAGATATTTTGTTTTTACTATAATTCACCTATTAGTTACCAAATCATTACTAAAGAATTATTTTATAAGCCTATAACTAAGAGTTTAAGGTTTAAATTGATGTGTAACTATGAAACTATTAAATTAATTGTGCTTTTGTCCTTCTTTATGCTTTATAATTACTTTTTGTTGTGTTTCCCTTCCATTTTTCTTTATTTTATCTTTGTTTTAATTACTTTGTTTTAAATGTTTAATACTTTAAGCTGTTGTGTTTATATATATGAAGTTCAATTTAAAAATCTATTACTATTTATTTCATTTATGAAATTTACCAAAAGTAATATTATTAAATAGAGAAGGGGATGTGAAAAATGATTTACTTCAAATGGCAAATAAATTAGGTAAATTTGGCAAACTCTTAAGTAATTATTTGATGATCAAAAGCCACTTGTTCTGGAGCACCTGGCTGGCGCATCTGTTAAGCATCTGACTCTTGGTTTCAGCTCAGGTCATGATCTCAGGGTTATAAGATCAAACCCGGTGCTGGGCTTCCTGCTCAGCCCAGAGTTGGCTTCCCCTCTGCTCCTTTCCACCCACATTGCACTCTCTCTCTCTCTGTCTAAAACAAATAAATAAATAAATCCTTTAAAAAAGCTACTTGTTCCAAGGTGCCTCTTCTACTCTTCACAGACTTTGAGCACTGCCAATTTCTCTTAATGAAAAGGAAACCAGAGGACTATTAGGAGTCATGCCAGATATTACAGCAGGGGGAATACGGCATATTAGAAGTTAGGAAAGCCTGAGACAAAAAAGGATGTGTGAGGGGAAATGCCAGTGTAAGGGTATGAATCTGGTGGAAGTTACTGCCTGGCCCTGGGAAGTGAGGCCAGTGGATAGTGTCTAGCTGCTAACTCCTGCCTGTCTTCTTCAGCTGTAGAGGCAGCCCTAACCGCCATCCCTCCCACCTGGAAGCAGCTGTGTGATGTCAGAGGGAGGCAGATACACAGAGTCCTGATTTTCAGCCCAACAGGGACAAATGGGACACTGGCTGTATGGCAGTTATGACCACCGAGCAGCCTACCATGTTGGTGTATCACTGTTGTGCTTCTTCCTCTTTCCAGTCCTAAGTCTCCCACATTCCTCTAGTCCAGACACTTGAACCTGAACTAAATGGGGTGTGGAGGGTGCATAAGTGGGAGAAAGCGGCAGGACACTACTCTGCTGGAGCAGTCAACAGAAAATGAAAGTGTCTTGCTTAAATTCAACGATCATTATGTTGAAAGACCTAATGGTCAATTGACTGTATCAGTTAGGGTAAGTGACACATGCTTGCTGCTATCATCATGAACCTCTAGAACACTCTTAATTTGATCTTAATGACAAGGGTAGTATAAAAGTGGCCGAAAAGATGGCACCCATATATTTTTCCTGAAAATGAACAACCAAAAAACTACTTGAGAAAATATCCTACCAAGATACATAAGTACACAAGAAAGGGGACATGGTGTAAGGATAAAAGAAGGTATTAGAAAACATTAAAATATAGTATATTAAGTGTAAACAATTGTTTAACAATATTATATCAGATTGTACATTTTAATAATATTTGAAAGAAGTAATTGAGCTATCACATAATATCTTATTTAAAATAAGAAGCTGGATACAAAATCATAGATTATATTATTTTAAAAGATTTATTTATTTATTTGAGAAGTGAGGAAAGGCAGAGGAGAGGAAAGAAAATCTTAAGCAGACTCCACGCTGAACATGGAACCCCATGCAGGGTTAGATCCCATGACCCTGAGATCACGAGCTGAGCCAAAACCAAGAGCCATATACTTAACCAATTGCACATCCCAGGCACCCCTATAGATTATATTTTTTAAAGGATATGGCAGGAGAGAACACTATATTTATAACATGAAATTATAACTCATAAAACTTGAAGCTGAATAATAAAATACAGAATGATATAAATCAAAAGTGGCTTTAAAAAAGGAAAATAGTAACAGTAGCAGGACACTTCATCATACCTCTCAGTTCTTGTAAAATCAAGCAGAACAAAAACGAATAAAGATAAGTATAGAGAATCAGGAGCCCTTGGGCAATAACAGCAAGCAGAATTCAAAACAACATAAAAATCAAGGAAAACATTTCTTTCCTTTTTTTAATTGGTCTTTCAAGAAAAGAGGAAGTTTGAAAGAATTCAGTGACTCTGTGATGTCAGAAGAGACCAAAGTATCTGTAGTTTTCTGGTCTGCTATTATCCCTGTGGCTAACTGCCCTCCTAGCTTCAAGATTAAACACTTTTCATCCACACATGGAGATGTGGCAATGTCCTGGAGAAGGAAACAGATAATTAATTCCTTATTCACCTCTCTTCCTCCCTATCTCTCTGTTTTTTGAATAAAAAAATCTTTAATAGTTAAAATAACAACAGCAGATTTCTTTTCAACTTGATTACTCCATGAACAGAAATACTTTTACTATTATACAATAAAAACAAATTAAGTATTTTGCTAATGGAGTTAGGAAAATAAAAAAAATAGATAAACACAAAAGAAAGACTAGAATTAATAAAGAGGAAAGAAGAAAGTACTGATTTTTTAAAACTGTAAAACAATAGAATTGATAAATAATCCTCATAGATTTTTGGCTAGAAATCAAACCAATAGTAGATAAAATTATTAGTGTAACAAAAATGTGTAAGGGGCACCCGGATGGCTCAGTCAGTTAAGCATCTGGCTTTGGCTCAGGTCATGATCCCAGGGTCTGGGATGGAGCCCCCTGTCTGGCTCCTTCTTAGTGGGGAGTCTGCTTCTGCCCCTCCCCCACTCATGTGCACATGTACTCTCTGTCAAATAAATAAATGAAATTTTAAAAAATGTATAAATACACAAAATTAGAAACAAAAACGGAGATATAACTGGGTTGTAGAACTTTTTTTTGAAGTATAAGAAGTACATAGCAGAATACATAAAATGAAAAAATACAGAAAAAATAGTGTTCTTTTCTACTTGCAATTGTTAATTTAAAAACACAATGGCATAAGTTCTAGCGCAATAGGAACTCTTACAAATTTCAGTGAAATGTGGAAAATTTTATGATCACTTTGGAAAGCTGGACTATGTACTGAGACTGAACTTACACATTCCCAGCAATTCCAGGTCTAAGTACAAAAATCTATACCAAAAGACATAAAAAGTATGTTCATAAAAACATTGTTTGTAGTAGTCCAAAACTAAACATAAACAAAATGCCACCTATTATAAAATGAATAAACTATGGTTTATACATAAAACGGAATTCTATTCAACAACTTAAAAGAGCAAACTATAGCTAAACCCAACAAGAAATTAGAAATACAATGTTTAATAAAAGCTAAACACAGGGCCTGCTTGGATGGCTCAGTCAGTTAAGCATCTTCTTTCAGCTCAGGTCATGATCTCAGGGTCCTGGGATCAAGCCCTACGTCAGGCTTTCTGCTCAGAGGGGAGTCTGATTCTCCCTCTCCCTCCCCCCCAACTCGTGCTTGCTCTCCCTCTCTCTTTCTCTATCACATAAATAAAATCTTAAAAAAAAAAAAAAAAGAAGAAGCTAGACACAAAATCATGCATGCTCTATAACTCCAGCGGTATGATATTCAAAGTCAGGTAATCTACATTTATAGTGATAAAAACTGGACTAGTGCTCACCCCACAGGGAGTTAATGGTTAGAAGGGAGCCTGGGAGAGGTATCTGGGGTATCAGTAATGTTATCCGTCCTTATCTTGATGGATGCTACATGAGTATGTGTACATTTGATTGTACATTTATTATTTTGCACATTTATCTATATACATTAGACTTCAATTAAAAAAAATTACTTAAAGGGGGCCTGGGTGGCTTAGTCCATTAAGCGCCCTACTCTTGGCATCTGCTCAGGGCATGATCTCAGCATTGTGAAATCAAGCCCCACATCAGGTTCCAGACTCAGCACAGAGCATGCTTGAGATTCTTTCCCCTTCTGCTCCTCGCCCAGGCCCCCTACAAATAAATAAATAAAATCTTAAAAAAAATACTTAAAAAACTTCCAATCGACTTGGCTTCAAAATCTTCCACCACTTACTTCATGTATTGCCCTGGGTAAGATATATAACCTTTTCAAGCCTCAGTTTCCCCTCTCTGTATCTGGAATAATAATTATTCCCCCTTCATATGGTTGTTGTGGGGATTAAATAAGATAATTCATGTAAAATGCTCAGCATAGTGTTTGGCATCTAGCCAACACTGAATAATTGATGGTATAGTTGAGAATTATTAGCCATTTACTTATAGAATCTATAAGAAGGAAATGGTGACATTTAAATAAAGTACTTAAGTGACTTGAATATATTAAGAAATTACATGTTTATAGATAAAATATAGATAGATGTTTATAGATGTTATTTAAGATTTAGAAATAAGTTCAGGAACATATAAAAAGCCTCACTGTTTTACAAATGTCAATATTTCTTATTATTAAATAACATATTGAGTCTTCTTTGATAGATGCATAAATGACATAATAATGCTATATTATTTACAGGTATCAAACAAGATTCAATTTATGCATATGTTGTGAAGTGATCACCACAATAAGTCTAGTCAATATCCACCACCATGCATAATTACAAATTCTTTTTTCTTGTGATAAGCACTTTTAAAATCTACTCTTAACAACTTCTATATGTGTAATAGAGTATTGTTAACTAAAGTCACCATGTTGTACATTACATCCTCACAGGAATATTGTTTTAATACAAATTTCAAGATAAATAAAAAATAAATAAAAATTTCAAATGGACTTTTCAGGCAGTAAGACAAAATTATTCTCAAGTTTATTGAAACGGGTGGAAATAACCAATCAATGGTTACGTGTGACTGGAACTCAGCACGAGAATTATATTTTGGATTATTTATCTGTTTTGCATGCCTAGCCCAATTCCCCAGTAAGTAATTTTCCAAACAAGAAGGAAAGAATATGAAGATAATAGATATAATCTGCGAGATCACGTGATCACTGCTGTTGTCCAAGTTCAGATAAACAAGAAATGATATACTGAGATAAACATCTGGAAATCTGGCCTTCCAAACATAAAAATCAAATTTTGACAAAATACAGAAGTTGAAAAGAAGGGACTTTGGTATGTCTTTAATATGGATATCTACAAATCATTATCGAGATTTTAAAAATAAGGTACCTGGGTGACCTAGTCGGTTAAGCATCTGTCTTCTGCCTTCAGCTCAGGTCCTGATCCCAGGGTCCTAGGATCCAGCCCCATGCTGGGTTCTCTACTCAGCAGGGAGTCTGCTTCTCTCTCTGCCTCTCCCCCCAGACTGTGCATACAGGGGAGTGCGCGCTCTCTCTTTCTTGCAAAAATTAATTTTTAAAAAATGTTTGATAAAAAGACTTTAAAAAAATATATCTTATGTGAAGGAAATCTGTTTCCAAATAAAATTACAATTTACAATGGTGAAAATTTAAAGGCAACTTAAATGTTCAAAAATAGGGGGTTTACTTACATGAATTGTTGTAATCTTCATAACTCACTGTAATCAATACTATTAATAAAATCATGTTAAAATCAGCATTATTTACAAAGCTTAAGAATTTAATGACATGAAAATGTTGCTGACATTTGTTCATAAAATAAATTCTAGGTATGAAAATATGGAGTTTGTAAATATATGCAAAAACAGAAAAAGGCTAGGACCAGATAGAGTAAAATCATTAAAACTGGTTGTGAATGGCGGAAGTATGAGGACGTTTTTATTTGTGTTTTTTTCCTCTGTTTTCTGAACTGAACATGTATTACTTTGTTAATGAGAAAATTATGACAATGTTCTTTATCTAAAGAAAAAGCAGAAAGCTAGGAAAACCACAGAATGACATCAGGTGCTTGCCAGATTTCTGCCCATCGTGAAGTCTGGTCTTGTTCCTTTTTATCAGGCTTAACCTGGGCAAGTCATTTAACTGCTCTGTTTTTAAAAATGTAAAGTGGCTAGATCATTACATTAGTTTCTACCTAAGAACAGAATAAATAAGCCTTTGAAGTTTTACATATTGCAATTCCCAGAAGGAGGCCAAATGAGACAAATGAGTCATAACATTTTAGATCTGCGAGGAAAAAATAAAGCTACAAAAACACTACAGCTCATTCTCTTGTCTGAGAGAACACTGCAAGCCAGTGGCAGAATTTCAATAAAGCCCTCATATCATTCACAATAACTAATATTTAAAGAACTATGCTTAATAGTAATGTAATTACAGCTTATTTTCAAACGTTACTGCCTTATTATTTTTTAATATGCAATTTTTCATCCAATCTCTCAGCAAGAATTTGAGTGCCTCACATATGCCTTGTTCTAGGTTGCACACTGGGTCTGCAATGATTAGAGCATCTTCAGAGGATGATTAGTAAGGGAGCACCATGCCAAACGTAGTGGGTGCTCCGGGACATCCTCTCACATCATAATGTAAGTCACAGACACCCGTGCCAGCAGTTCCTTGAAAATAAGCAGAGAGGTGCTAGGAGACTGGGTGCTGGCCACAGTCTGGCTCCCATTGTCTGGCTCCCATTGAGGATTAACACTAAAACATGCATGGTAAATTAACCTTAATCTTAATCTTAAAGATCCCCCAAATCTGTCTAATTTATTTGACACCCATTTTTAAATTCCTGTTTTCTGAAACAAGTCCACACTGTCTTAACGTACGTCTTTAGTATGAAATTAGTATTAATTAATAATATTAAATTTTTGTTATCCACTTCAGATCATATAAAAATGTGAAAGCCATCTTCCTGAATTCTTTTTCCTTTATACTTTGCCAACCAAGCCTTCAAAAGAACAGAGAGCATCTTTCTTTGGCTTTTTAAATTCAGGGCATGTTATGACATGATCTTGGGGTTTTGACTGTTCATTCTTATTTTGTAAATAATGGGGAAATAGAAATTGTATTCAGCTATAATAATTGTTAATTTATCCATTCCAAAAGGGTTTTATAGAATAAATTACTTAAAATTATGAAATTGCATTAATTAGCATTACAATATCCTACTGAAATATTTCTCCATCATCTCTTATGAGCCTTCCCCAACACAGAAGACTATTGCCCCCAAAGTAGTGTAACAACAACAAATAATTACTACTTGGTTTTCTAAAACTTATTATAAATCTTACATATTTCTCAATAATAGTCACTCACTGGAGAAGTATAAGAATTAACAAAACAAGACTTAGGCTATGGGATGTTAGATCTTCTACGGGAATTATTATTTTTATTATGTTTAATGGACCTCTTTTTTTTTGTTTGTTTAAATATTACTTTGTCACCTTTCTTTGGGAAATAGTTACGTTTTCCAATTTTTTTACTTTTCTTTTTTAATTCTCAACTTTTTTGTGAATTTTATATACAAAGAGGCCTAAATAATGTAAATGTATAGTTTAAACAACGATGAAATTGTCACTTGCAAATTCATCAGTTTAAGAAGTAGAATATCACCAATACCTGAGAGAGTCCTGGGCTCTCCTCTCTGATCACATTTTCCTCAGGTGCCACCAATACTGAATTCTGGATAAATCCTTCCTCATCTCTCTACAGCTTTACAACACAAGCAAGTGTCCCCATACAACATAATATTTCTGAATTTTATATAAAAGGATTCGTAGTCTGTTTTCAAAGAGGACTTACTTTTTCCCCATAATCCCACACCATAGATATTTGCCCAATGTTAATTGAAAATACGTGTTCATCTTATGAATAGTCCAGAATTTATTTATCCATTCTATTAGCAATGGTTATAGAGGTTCTTTTCTTTCTTTTTTAAAAAGATTTTATTTATTTACTTGTCAGAGGCAGAGGGAGCACAAGCAGAGGGGGCATCAGGCAGAGGGAGAAACAGGCTCCTCAGTGAGCAGGGAGCCCAATGTAAGACTTGATCCCAGGACCCTGGGATCATGACGAGAGCCAAAGGCAGACGCTTAACTGAGTGAGCTACAGAGAGGTTCTTTTCAGAATTTTGCTGCCATGAACAATGCTGCTATGAAATCATTTGATCACATCTTCTAATATCTAAATTCTAGTATCTGAGATTAACTCATAGCAGATAGCCTTTGGACAAAGGGTTTTTAGGTATCTTAAGGGTGTTGTCCAAATGCAGACTAATGCATTAGCTTCCTATTACTGTCATAACAAATTAGCACTTAGTGGCTTAAAACAACATGTTTTATTATCTTGTGTTTCTGGAAGTCAGAAGTCAGTAGTCTAAAATCAAGGTGTTAGCAGAACTATGTTCATTTGTGAAGAAATAATGAAGGATCCAATTTCCTGTCTTTTCCAGCTTCTAGAGGCTGCCCACATTTCTTGGCTCATGGCTTGCTTCCTTTTCCAGGCCGGCAATGGCCATCTGAGTCTTTCTCACAATGCGTAGCTCTGACACTCATATTCTCCTGCTTCTCTCTTCCACAGTTAACACCCTGTGATTACACTGCGCTCACCAGGATAATCCAGAATAATCTCCATATTTTAAGGTTATCTGATTAACAACCTAACCTGCTACCTTGATTTCCCTTTGACATGTAACATAACATATCCACAACTCTGGGATTATGATGTGAACAAATTTAGGAGGACATTATTCTGCTCACTGTAGAAAAGTCCTAAAAGAATTATGGATATGGCTGTGGCATGTGAACTCCAATAAGATTCATAGAAAACCTTCAATGCTCTCAAGAGAATAAAATTAATGAAAGCAAAACCGTGCCCCATAGGGGTAATGAAGTTAAGACAGAAAATTTAAAGCTTGTTTTTCAGAAACCCGCCTTCCCCTTAATCAGCTTTTGTTCCTTTCCACCCCAAACTAACAAATCCGCTAAGCTATTTCCACAGAGACCTGGGTGACACAAATAAAGTCACTGGTAATCGTTCCACCCTTTCCCTGAGATAGCCAGTCCCAGAGCCCATCCAGTTTGCACCAGCTCTCAGAGCATGCACACAGTCCCTCTTCTTGCCCTACAGATGACCTTCTAATGTAAGGGGCCAAATTTTGCCTCATTTTAATGTTAAGTTTCCACCCCAAAGTAAACACAAGATATATACTACATATGCATCTGCTCAGTGTGCATGCTCTCTTTCCTCATGAATAGGCATAAGTTTTGCCACCCTTTTCATCAATATGTATGTAATCCTAGCCCCTGTGATGATGAAAACCTGTTCTCTCAGTCGAATGAGACAGATTTGAGCCAGCCTCCTGTCTCCTTATTTAGCTGCCTCTTGAATAAACCCTTTCCTTTCTGCACACTCCAGGTCTTAGTGCTTAGCTTTGCTCTGTGGCGGGCATATAAGCTTCGTTTCAGTTACAAAAGTATCACCATTTTAGAGCTGAAAGGCACTGAAACTATTCAAAATGAAAAGAGGTGTCTGGGCCCCTAACTTTTCTGTAGGCAAGGGATAGACTCAGAAAACTACTCTGTGGTAAACAAGAGACTTTCTTGTGGGAAAAGAAAGCTCAGTTGGAGAAGTCAAGAACCCAGGAGACATATAGATCCCAGGAAATATAACTGAGCTTTGATAATTCTTTGCATCCAGAGTACAAAGCCTGGACAACATATTCTCAGCCAGACTTCAGACGTGCTCTGGCATTGTGACTGGTAGGTGCCTCCCATTTCTCCCTCTCTTGGACAAGAGTGTCTATTATGATTGTCCTTTTCCTGTTTCACCCACCACTTCATATTGGGTGGATGAGGTAAGAGGATAGCTATCTTTAATTTACAGAACTCAAGATCAAGAGGAGCTACATCCAAGATTTGTCTGGCTCTGAACCTGATGTAATTCGTAAAATCAGGAACTTCAGGTCTGATGAGATTTGGGGGACTTGAAAGGGGGCAAGTGTATTTTACACATGAGAGATATGAGAACCACTGGTACCAGAAGGTAGATTGTGGTAGATCACTACAGGAATGGTCCCCAAAGAATCACACTTCCCAGCATCCACCTTCTTATATGTTTCCCTCCTATATTGACTCTGTGCTGAGCTACATGAGTTTTTTTGGTCAATCGGATGTCACTGAATACAACACACATAGAAGCTTGATAAGCAATTGTTTATTAGGATTTGCATTCCAAAAAGCTGCTACCATCATGTGAGAATGTCCTTCCCAGCCTCCTTAGGGATGAAAAATCACATCAAGAAGTTTAGCCATTCGGCTGAACCCCAGTCATCCCTCAGCTAAGTGCAATCAAATATGTAAGATTAATCAAGAGTCAGACAATTATAGAATTATGAGAGATCATACAGAGCATTTGTGACAATGTGGAGTTTGGATTCTATTCTTTCCATAATGAAAAACCATCAGAAAGATTTCCCATTAAACAGAGAACTGATGCGATCTAATTGAAGTTTTGAAAAGAGACAATACAGAAGACCTGCCATATAAATAATAAGTTAGGGGCACCTGAGTGTCTCAGTTGGTTAAACATCTGACTCATGATTTTGGATCAGGTCATGACTTCATGGATGGTGAGGTCCAGCCCCACCCACATTAGACTCCACGCTGAGTGGGGCATCTGCTTGGGATTCTCACCCTCTCCTCTTATCCCCGCTCTCTTTCTCAAATAAACAAATAAAGCTTAAAAAAATTTAATGAGTTATAAGAATAGGAGAAAAGGAGACTAACTAGAAGGCAGTTTTATATAATTCAGGTATAAGATGATGGAGTCTTAGACTAGTGTGTTGATAGAGAAGGAGATATAAAATGGTAACTATATTTTAGGGAAGTTAAAGACATAATTTCCTCCATTCTTTGTGTTTTTCATCTATTACACAGTATTCTCTTTATCTGTGTCCACACAAGTCAACTCTTCAAGACCTCAATAACCGACAACCATGTCTTCACTTTTTCTCCTAAAAGAAAGCTCATGGCCAAATTTCTGATCAACCTTGGAGGTTATAGCATGTATACGGGTGTACTACCTTCCCCCATCACTCTCAACCATTTCTCATTTCTATCCTTGTTTTCTCTGGCCTCTTATTATGCATTAAATTTCCCATATTGCTAAAGTGGTCTCAAAATCTGTATGGGATCAGGAGATGTATAAATCTATGTATTAAGTAACTCCACAAAAGTCTAGATACCAAGGTTGTTTTAGTCTTTGGCTGGGAATTATGGGAGAGAGACCGGACTGAGATTGGCATGAATTAGGCTGGACCCAATCGTTTTCCACCTGTTTGCTTGAAAATGGCTTCAAGCACAGGAAGTGAGCAGCCCCTCTCACATGGAGACAGTTTTGTAGCAGGACATGGATGGAGGACAGGCAGTAGCCAAAAGTTACTGTCTTAATGTAGCTTCTCTTCATTATTCTTTAACCTTCCATATACTGCATTAAAAATTAGATCTGGTCTCAATGTGTGGGAAGTTAAAGAAAAAGAGACTATCCCAAGGGAATTAGTGTGGGGTTTTTTTGGTTTTGTTTTCATTTTTCCCTCTAAGACCAAGGCGATGGTCACTCTGGTGACTAATGACAGAAGACAGTTTTCCAGAAAATACCAGACTCACAAGAGAAACTAGTTGATTACCTGGAAGAAAATAAGACAAGGTGACAGGAACATAGCAGGTTAGGAGTCTGTTTTTAAGCACAGATAAACCCACAGCCTGAGGAATTCCAGCTGGAAGACATTTTGTGGGGGTTAACCTCTGAAAATAAAACTGGTAGATGTTCAGATAATTGTAATTTGAGTTAGACACAAAGAAGAAAGACTAGAGAGGGAAGAGGGAGCAAGGACAAAAAGGAGGAAGGGGAAGAAGAAGAGGAGGAGGAGAAAGAAGGGAAGGAGGAGAGATAGGAGTTGTAAATCCATTTATACCTATCTATTCCACACCTCTGTATAAACACTGTTGTCATTTGTCAATGTTTCTGTGTGTTTTTTTTTCCTGCATATTTTTTCACAAATGAATGCCAGCCTAGATATTTCAGAATGAATTATGACTCTTTGTGCATTTAAGTCCACAACCCTGCCCTTTTGATTTATAAGTGAGAAACACAGACCTATTTAGAATAGAATGACATGATCAGTACACTCCAAGGTCATTGTTCTTTTTTGAAGAGGCAGCCTTTGATATAAACAAATTTGTAAATCAAAGCAGAGATACTTTTATCTGCCAGATCCAATGTAGTAATTTAATAGCCATGAGATTATTTAAATAAATAAAGTCTGCAAAAATAGTATTATAAAGCCATTAGTTTCAGCGTTTAGTTAGAAAGTAACATCGAATCTGACAGAAACAATGATCTGGGATTTGTTTGAAAATTATGTTCTCCTTCATGGGAAAAAGTTTTGCCTAGTGTCTGCTATAAGCAAAGAGAAAGACATAAGAATCAATAAGGATTTACCCATTACTATTACAAATATTCCACAAATATATACCACATTATTTCCGTGTATATATTCATACTTATATTTTTCCTTCTTTGCCAGACAGTCCCTTTTCTTCAAAGGAAAACTCATCTTCCAGCACTACTATGACAAGATCTTATAAAAATTTTTTTAAGCTTTATTTATTTATTTTAGAGAGAGAGTGCAAGAGAGCAAGGTAGAGGGGGCAGAGGGAGAGGAAGAGAAACAGACCCCCTGCTGAGACAGAGCCCTAAATGGAGCTTCATCTCATGATCCTGAGATCATGACCTTGAGTCAAAACCAAGAGTCAGACACTCAACCGATTGAGTCACCCAGTCACCCCAAATTTTTCAGCTCCAATTGAATTGCTTTTACTCTCTTGAACACCACACAATCCTTATACCACACTTAATTATGTACATTTTTATGGTGTTCACTGTTCATATGAGCTTGTTATTTCCCCCCCAATGTTACTGAAAGATCTGTGATGGTAATACCCAGGTCTTAATAGGTCTTATTGACCTATATGGAACATAAACCTATACTCTACTATAAGAATCAAATATTATTTTTTAGGTTTTTTTTTTGTTTAAGCCAGAATACCAATGTATATATTTCATTGTTAAATAAATAAATAAAAGCTGTCACAGGTACCAATATACTCAGTCACTTGACCAATCCCTCTCCCCAGAACAACAATGATAATAGTGACAGGTACTATTTGGTGAGTGCTCACTACCCTGAACGCTGTTTAGCACCTCATTGGCATAACCTGATGTCAGTACTGCATCCTCTTTCCCTAGGTGGAGAGCAGGATGACCTAACCCGACTCTTCCAAACAGAAGGCCAAAAACTGATGAGTGACACATATAAAACAGAACAAAGATCTAAAACTAATGGCTAATGGCAACAGGAAAAGATGCCCTAATACCTCTAACACTAGAGAAAATTTACCAATGAGAGTAGAATATTCAGTCTATTTCCACCTACCCCTGTTGATTCCTACAATGGAATGTCTTTGCCATTCAATACTTATTATCAACTAGTAATTTGTGAGAAGTGAGTGAGTAACAGAAAAAGGATAAAAGAATCTATCTAATATTTAAAATTGTTTAAATGGCAAAAAAATTTTTTTAAAGGAATTGAAGTTATATATTGGGAAAAAACAATATCAAGATACTGATGGCAAATGGAACATGTTCAGAAAAAAATAAAATGAATTACTACTAAGCATTCCTGTCATGGCAGAGCAGAGGACAGAAGAGAAAAAAGACACAGGTGTGGCATAGTAGTGAAAAGCTGAAATCTAAAACAAGACTGCCAGGTTCAAATTACCACTCTACCACTCGCTGTCAACACGATTTTGCACAAGTGATTTAACCTCTGTGGGCCTCTGTTTCCTCATTTATAAAATGGGAATAATTACAACACCTACCTCTTAGGGTTTCTGTGAAAAGTAAATATATGTAAATTTCTAGAACAATATCTAGAACGAAGTAAGCACCATGAGTTATCTGTTACTTACATTGTCCTGTATCTTTAAAATTTAACCATGTTTTCATTTTTTAAAAAAATTTTTAAGGATTTCATTTATTTATTCGACAGAGAGAGAGAGAGAGATCACAAGTAGGCAGAGAGGCAGACAGAGAGAGAGGAGGATAAAAATGTTTAAAGATATAGCAAACCATCTTTGAACACTAAACAATATGGGAATCTAAGTTGGTTTTTGTCTGAAATTTCCTAAAGCTTCCTTTTAGCCATGAAATTATACCTCTCTCCAAAATAATAAATTAAAATAAATAAAATAAAGCTTTTTCACCATTGATAAGATTCCCTTTAAACAAATATTATCCTTTCCTTTCCTAATGAATAGATTTTAAAAGGTGAAAATACAGGTTTTAATCAGGTTTACTGACTAGCTGTCCAACTTGGACTGCATGAGTGTCTTTCCTGGTAGCACAGCCTGAAATAGACTGCTTACACTCCAGTTCTTCGCGGTCACAGGTGTTTGAAGATGCCCTGATGCTTTCTTAAGACCTTTCCTTGATGTTTAATTTTTTTTATTACCAAATTTAGGCTAGATTAAGATTAATGAACATTCAAACGCCAGAAAGAGGAGCCAGATTTTAGCAGTTGTCTTAGCTCAGTCTTCATAACAAATACCACAGACAAGGTGGCTTCACACAGACTTATTTCCTCACAGTTCTGGGGAATGGATGTTGGAGATCAAGGTGCCAGCATGGTCCCGTTCTGTTGAGTGCTCTCTCCTGGCTTACATGGCTTACATGTGTCCTCAAAAGCAATCCGGTGTCTCTTTCTAAAGACACTAATCCCTTGACTTCGTCTAACCCTAATTGTCTTCCTAAAGCCCCATCTCCAAATATACTTCAAGGATTAGGGGTTAAACATGTGAATTTGGGTGATGAGCACAACCATTCAGTCCCCATAGGGGTAAACAGAGCAGAAATTAAGAGTATTTAAATCATGTATGATATTGGTCTTAGACTAATAGACAGAGCTTAGTTCTTTTATGTCACTATTCTGAGAAAGACCAGCTAATTAGCTGACTCCATGTAGTAATATTTGATAGTAAAAGAGAACATAGAAACCCTATATTGAAAATCTAGGAACAGATAAGAAAAGCAGAATCTTAAAAATGGACTAGGCTCTATATACAGAGACTATTTCGGAAAATGCTTCATTTATGTGTACAATAATGTATACTTACACGTTCGGTTTTAAAGTTAAAAAATTCAAGTGCTGTCTATATATGCTCTTTGAAAAATCACAAAGGAATTTAAGGAGCTTAGCTAAATACTGTTATTCCAGGTTACTTGCAACTTCAAATTACATAAAGTCAAACAAAACCTTTTAAAAAATGAAAATATTTAAACATTTAAAATATTTTACTTCAGAAAGAACATGAGAAATCATACTGACTGATTATTTATTTAACATGTCTTAGTGATTAAAAACAAATGCATATCAACCTCACATTATGAAAATCATAGTGATTCTAGGATCTTTAAGTGTCATGTGTATTATGAGTTAGAGCCACATCACTTTTTATAGGAACACATTTCTCAATCATAATGGCATAATGGAAATAAATGAGAGAATATAGGCCAATATAGACAGAGTAATTTTACACACAACTTTCTCAATAATTCCTCTAATATAAAACATGGAGTTAACATATAACCAGAAGCAATCAAGTCACTGTGGTGTCATACAGTGCTTCCCAGATGTTAAATCATTAGACCAGTGCCAATCCAGAGAAGAGTCCTCATCACTATGTGTATAAATAAGAAATGTGAACAATGAATTGAGTTATCATCATAAGGCTAAATATATTCAGTTATAGAAACATATCAATACAAACTAAAAACTCAACATATTGTTTATTCTGAGGTTATAATTGATAATTTTAAAAAAATCCTTAGTTATATGAAGGACTCCAAATTACCCTGACATTTTTAAGACCTGTGAAATACAAAATTATGGGAATCTTTGGTATAATAGAAAGTGCAAATGGTTTGGTGGTCATATAGGCTGGATTCAAGCACCAACTCTACGACTTATGATTTGGATGATTTGGGATTAATAATTTAAGAGCTCGGATCCTTAATTTTACACCCCAAAATGGATTTGTGAGTTACTACCTCAGAAAGTCCTTTTAAGGATTATGTGGAATTATATTTAGAATGCACTTACCCTGGGCCTGTCAGCAGTCCCTTAATCAACCAAGGCTATTATTGTTGAAGTGTTGGTTGGGTGGAAGTAATAGTAGCAAAGATGGTAGTATTAACCGTCATGGTTTTTTTATTATTGTTGTGGGGGGGAAAAAAGCAAAACCCTTTTGTTGCTAGTCACATGGAGAATTCCAGAAACAAAAACGGAATATAACATTCTTTCTCAATCATGTAGTTCTCTTTATCAGTTAATGCTATGGCCAGTCACTGTTGCACACATGAATGCATTGTGACTTCTGATTAACTCTTTCCAAATAAGTTCAACTCATATCAGGAGATTAAGCTAACTCATATGTGATTAAGCTAAAACATATGTGATGTTGGTTTCTGCTCTCAGTGCAGTTTCAACTGTTAAACCCACACCAGCTGCTTTCATAAACCAGCAATTCTAATCATCCAGTATCACTCCTCAAGGCACATTAGATTATAGAAAGAATGCGATAAACCAACACGAATTTTAGATTTTCAGCAGATTTATTTCAATTTCTAATCAAACTCATTCCCAGACTTTCCCCTGACCACTCTTGGGCAAAGAGACTTAAAGTAAAGAAAATTGCGCTCAGAGAATGAACAGATGAAGATTTTGTGCTGACAATCCCAAACCATTTCCCTTTGTTTCAGAACTCCTCAAAATGATTACCTCATCATCTCCATAATTTAAATAATTTTTAAAAACCACCTGTCTCTCAGTCCAAAATATAAACATGACAAAAGATCAAAGAAATACCCTACAACTTGCAAAATTATTGAGATTCCTTATGAAGAGAAAAATAATTTGATTCTGAAGACAGTGACAATACTGTACACGATTATAAGATTTTATCCAAAAGTAATAATAAGACTTAGATAATAATTACTATGTCATAAGCACTATTTTCCAAGAGTTTAACATGTTTTGAGTATGAGATACTGAAAGAAGAAAATACTGTCTCCTACCTCTACTCTTAACCCAATCCTAACCCCATCTCAGGAAATACACAAGCTAGAGCTTCATACATATTTTAAAACACAAATACAGAAAAAAAAGATAGAAATAATTTCTGTGTTTGCATTGCCGTTTTATCCTGAATATTTGAGGATGTCTGACTAATACATGCACTTGACTCAAGTAAAAACACTCTGGGTAAATATATATCCTATTCAAAGGAAAATTAATCAAGGGAAGCTTTCAATTCAAAAGAAGGGCCACATCTCTAATATGTAGATCATATGAGGATGGACATGTTTAGGCGAGAAAATGCCTAGTCTTCCCTTACGATATAAAGCGACAGTGTGCAAAAGCATTTACTGATTTTCATCTGTTAAATTCATTATCTTACGTAATAGTCTTTCCAGGTAAATCAGTAGAGGGATGTAAAATTGCATAAATTTGTTCACCAGGTTGTAAATGTGCCAGAGTAGTTGTTTTTCAGGTATCTGTGTTGACCCAAAAGCTGAATGCTCACTTGTGTTAGTAAGTAATAAAATACTCGTGCCTGGACCTCACTCTGGTCAGGTGCCAAACTAATTATCTATTACCCGATATTATCCAGAAGTGCTCTTTACATTCTTCTGCTGCAAGCAGGTAAAATACTTAATCCTTCCTCCAAATACACTAATCCACAATCATCCCAGATAAAAATAAAACTAATAATGGTCATAATTTTAAAGCCAATTGCCACATAAGGTCACTGACAAAAGTCTTGAGGCATTGCTAGTGACCAAGTGGAACATTGGTATTGTCATTTCTTGTACTTGGAAGCAGTATATGAAAAGAGAGGAGGGAACAAAACATAAGATTAATTGATCCAGCAATATGACAACTGACAAAAGAAGAACAGGTCTTCTTATGTTGTGTTCTTTCATTGTTATTAAAAAAATAGTTAAAAAAAAATAGTTCAAGCTTACATAATTGGGAGTGAGGGAACCAGGAAGAGATTTGAATCATGTGACGTATTATACTGCTTTTTTCAACCCTCATTCCACTAAATAGCTGGGTTTTTTTTTAAGTTTTTTTTTTAAAGATTTCATTTATTTATTTGACAGACAGAGATCACAAGTAGGCAGAGAGGCAGGCAGAGAGAAAGAGGGAAGCAGGCTCCCTGCTGAGCAGAGAGCCCGATGCGGGGCTCGATCCCAGGACCCTGAGATCATGACCTGAGCCGAAGGCAGAGGCTTAACCCACTGAGCCACCCAGGTGCCCCATAGCTGTTTCTTTTTATGCTGCACTGAGTACAGCTATGTTTAAGCCATTATAAAATTATAAATAGTACTTATACAAAAAGAATAAATTCTGAAGAGACCCAAATAAGCCTGCTATTTATTTGCTTACTTATTAATGAAGAAATACATGTTATCTCTCTCTTTCTTAAGTTTAATAAACCTGGAGCAAATGTGAATAATGGAAATACACTGTAAGTTACACTTAGTAGATTTCAAGGCAGTATCTAGGAGAGCCTTTGTGGTGCTTGGATTATACCGAACAAGCCTTGAAAAAAACATTGATCAGGTCCCTTATGGATGTGTCATTTAGTCATAGTTCCTTATGGGCCATATGAGGTGCTTGTTAGCGCATGAATTTTACATCTTCCTAAATTAAACATCCTATTTTATTTAAAATACAAAGTATTTTCTGTTGTTTCTCTTGTACAAGTACTACTTGATTTCTCAGTCTTTATTTTTTAATCTCTTACACATGTATTGATTTAATCCTAAATACCAAGTAATATTACATAATACTGTAGAACTCTAGGCTTGCAATGATTCAGTTGAACTGGAGACTTGAATAATAAAAACAGATTTAAAGGCATTAAGAGATGGAATGAATGATAACTTAAATTTATCAGCAATTTAACCAATTTACTTTGCTAGGCAATGTCTAGGGATGGAAGATGATAATTAAGATGGATTTTACTTTTGTTTTGTGAGTTTGTGTCATTTTTCAATCAGCAATATTTATGCTCCAGACAAACTTCATTGGCTACCACACCACCACTGCACAAAACTATGTGTCATTTTTTTTTAATATTTTATTTATTTGACAGAGATCACAAGTAGGCAGAGAGGAAGGCAGAGAGAGAGAGGAGGAAGCAGGCTCCCTGCTGAGCAGAGAGCCCAATGCGGGGCTTGATCCTAAGACCCTGGGATCATGACCTGAGCCGTGGCAGAGGCTTTAACCCACTGAGCCACCCAGGCGCCCCCTATGTGTCATTTTTTTTAATTAAATTTTTTATTTATTTTCAACGTAACGGTATTCATTGTTTTTTCACCACACCCAGTGCTCCATGCAATCTGTGCCCTCCCTAATACCCACCACCTGGTTCCCCCAACCTCCCACCCCCCCGCCCCTTCAAAACCCTCAGGTTGTTTTTCAGAGTCCATAGTCTCTCATGGTTCACCTCCCTTTCCAATTTCCCTCAACTCCCTTCTCCTCTCCATCTACCCTTGTCCTCTATTATTTGTTATGCTCCACAAATAAGTGAAACCATATGATACTCTCTCTGTTTGACTTATTTCACTCAGCATAATCTCTTCCAGTCCTGTCCATGTTGCTACAAGAGTTGGGTATTCGTCCTTTCTGATGGAGGCATAATACTCCATAGTGTATATGGACCACATCTTCCTTATCCATTCATCCGTTGAAGGGCATCTTGGTTCTTTCCACAGTTTGGTGACCGTGGCCATGGCTGCTATAAACATTGGGGTACAGATGGCCCTTCTTTTCACTACATCTGTATCTGTGGGGTAAATACCCAGTAGTGCAATTGCAGGGTCATAGGGAAGCTCTATTTTTAATTTCCTGAGGAATCTCCACACTGTTCTCCAAAGTGGCTGCACCAGTTTGCATTCCCACCAACAGTGTAAGAGGGTTCCCCTTTCTCCACATCCTCTCCAACACACGTTGTTTCCTGTCTTGCTAATTTTGGCCATTCTAACTGGTGTAAGGTGGTATCTCAATGTGGTTTTCATTTGAATCTCCCTGATGGCTAGTGATGATGAACATTTTTTCATGTGTCTGGTAGCCATTTGTATGTCTACATTGGAGAAGTATCTGTTCATATCTTCTGCCCATTTTTTAATATGATTGTCAGTTTTGTGTGTGTTGAGTTTGAGGAGTTCTTTATAGATCCTGGAATCAACCTTTTGTCTGTACTGTCATTTGCAAATATCTTCTCCCATTCCGTGGGTTGCCTTTTTGTTTTGTTGACTGTTTCTTTTGCTGTGCAGAAGCTTTTGATCTTGATGAGGTCCCAAAAGTTCATTTTCGCTTTTGTTTCCTTCGCCTTTGGAGACATATCTGGAAAGAAGTTGCTGTGGCTGATATCAAAGAGGTTACTGCCTATGTTCTCCTCAAGGATTCTGATGGATTCCTGTCTCACGTTGAGGTCTTTTATCCATTTCGAGTTTATCTTTGTGTACGGTGTAAGAGAATGGTCGAGTTTCATTCTTCTACATATAGCTGTCCAGTTTTCCCAGCACCATTTATTGAAGAGACTGTCTTTTTTCCACCGGATATTTTTTCCTGTTTTGTCGAAGATTATTTGACTATAGAGTTGTGGGTCCATATCGGGGCTCTCTACTCTGTTCCACTGGTCCATGTGTCTGTTTTTATGCCAGTACCATGCTGTCTTGGTGATCACAGCTTACCAAAAAGGAGAATTTCAGACCAATATCACTGATGAATATGGGTGCTAAGATTCTCAACAAGATCCTAGCAAACAGGATCCAACAGCACATTAAAAAGATTTTCCACCATGACCAGGTGGGAGTCATCCCTGGCTTACAAGGATGGTTCAACATTCGCAAATCAATCAATGTGATAGAACAAATCAATAAGAGAAGAGAGAAGAACCATATGATCCTCTCAGTTGATGCAGAAAAAGCTTTTGACAAAATCCAGCATCGTTCCTGATTAAAATGCTTCAAAGTATAGGGATAGAGGGAACATTCCTGAACTTCATCAAATCTATCTATGAAAGACCCACAGCAAATGTCATCCTCAATGGGAAAAAGCTTGCAGCCTTCCCGTTGAGATCAGGAACACGACAAGGATGCCCACTCTCACCACTCTTGTTCAACATAGTATTAGAAGTCCTAGCAACAGCAATCAGACAACAAAGAGAAATAAAAGGTATCCAAATTGGCAAGGAAGAAGTCAAACTCTCTCTCTTCACAGATGACATGATTCTTTATATGGAAAACCCGAAAGACTCCACCCCCAAACTACTAGAACTCATACAGCAATTCAGTAATGTGGCAGGATACAAACTCAATGTCCAGAAATCAGTGGCTTTCTTATACACTAACAGTGAAAATACAGAAAGGCAAATTAGAGAATCGATTCCATTTACTATAGCACCAAGAACCATAAGATACCTTGGAATAAACCTAACCAAAGAGGTTAAAGATCTGTACTCGAGGAACTACAGAACACTCATGAAAGAAATTGAAGAAGACACAAAAAGATGGAAGACCATTCCATGCTCTTGGATCGGAAGAATAAACATCGTTAAAATGTCTATACTGCCCAGAGCAATCTATACTTTTAATGCCATTCCGATCAAAATTTCACCAGTATTTTTCAAAGAGCTGGAGCAAATAATCCTAAAATTTGTATGGAATCAGAAGAGACTCCGAATTGCTAAGGAAATGTTGAAAAACAAAAATAAAACTTGCGGCATCACATTACCTATGTGTCATTTTTAATGTAGTTTTTATCAATACAAATTTTCTTTTAGAGTGGCAGTAAGAAAGGAGTACATACCATCCAAGTAAATGAGTAAATCCTAGTTAATCATTTTTAAAATAAACTTAAAATGTGGATCATATTTAAATTTAATTTTTTGAATACGGAGGCACTATTTATTAAAGATACATGGAAGGGATTGATTGCAGATGGCTTATGAAAAAAAGACTCAATAGAGAACCCCAGAGATGGACCCTCATCTCTATGGTCAACTAATCTTTGACCAAGTAGGAAAGAATATCCAATGAGAAAAAAGACAGTCTCTTCAACAATGGTGTGGGAAAATCGGACAACCACATGCAGAGGAGTGAAACTAGATCATTTCCTTACACCATACACAAAACTAGACTCAAAATGGAAGACCTAAATGTGAAACAGGAATCCATCAAAATCCTAGAGAAGAATACAGACAGCAACCTCTGTAACCTTAGCCACAGCAACTTCTTTCTAGACACATCTCCGAAGACAAGGGAAAGAAAGGCAAAAATGAATTAATTGGGACTTTATCAAGATAAAAAGCTTTTGCACAGCAAAGGAAACAGTCAACAAAACCAAAAGACAGTTAACAGAATGGGAGAAGATAAATGACATAGTTAAAGAGCTAGTACCCAAAATCTACAAAGAGGTTATCAAACTCAACACCCAGAGAACAATAATCCAACCAGAAAATGGGCAGAAACATGAACAGGCATTTCTTGAAAGAAGACATCCAAATGGCCAACAGACCCATGAAAAAATGCTCAACATTGTTCAGCATCAGGGAAACAAATCAAAACCACAATAAGATACCACCTCACACCAGTCAGTATAGCTAAAAGTAACAAGTCAGGAATGACAGATGTTGGCGAGGATGCAGAGAAAGGGGAACCCTTTTACACTGTTGGTGGGAGTGCAACCTAGTGCAGCCACTCTGGAAAACAGTATGGAGGTTCCTCAGAAAGTTGAAAATAGAGCTACTCTATGACCCAGCAGTTGCACTACTGGGTATTTACACCAAAGACAAAAATGTAGTGATCTGAAGGGGCACCTGCACCCCAACATTTATAGCAGCAATGTCTGCAATAGCCAAACTATGAGAAAGAGCCCAGATGTCTATCGACACATGAATGGATAAAGATGTGGTATATTTTTACAATAGGATACTACTCAGGCATCAAAAAAAAAAGAAAAAAGAAAAAAGAAATCTTGCCATTTGAAATGATGTGGATGAAACTGGAAGGTATTATGCTAAGCAAAATAAGTCAGTCAGAGAAAGAGAATTATCATATGCTCTCACTCACATGTGGAATTTAAGAAACAAAACAGATGAGCATAAGGGAAGAGAGGAAAAAATAAAACAAGATGAAATCAGAGAGGGAAACAAACCAAAACAGACTCTTAATCAGAGGAAACAAACTGAGATTGCTGGAGGGCAAGTGGGTAGGAAGATGGGGTAACTGGGTAACAGGCAATAAGGAGGGCACATGATGGAAGGGGCAGTGGGTAATATATAAGACTGATGAATCACTGACCTCTACCACTGAAACTAATAAAACATTATATGTAAATTAATTGAATTTAATTAAAAAAGGAAATATGGGATAGGAAAAGAAAAGAAAAGAAAAGAAAAAAGGAGTCATAATAACCCACTCTTCTAAAGAAGTAGAAAATCATATACTTTCGTGATAATGTTTTAGGATATAAATTTCAGTTGTAACTTAATTGGTTCATTCAATATTTCCTGAATATCACTTCTCCTTCAGACACTATATGGTTAGGCCTTGAGTCTGCAACAGTGAATCAAACCCGGAACAGTGCTCTACAAAAGTAAATGTATGTCAGCAGTCAATAGAAAAATGACATAAGAAACACAAATGGTGACTATATGTACTGTATACTTACTGTGGTGAGCACTGACTAATGTGTAGAATTGTCAAATCACTATGTTGTACACATGAAACTAATATAAAATTATATGTCAACTATACTTTAATGATAATTTTTTTAAAAAGTAAGTGCAAGAAAGTTGGAGTCAGGAAAGAGGAAATATTTGGGTAGGGACATCAGCCTTTCCTGAAGGAGGAAGCATTCAAATTGAAACTTGAAAAGTGGTTAAGATTTCAACAGATAATTAGAGAGAGGAGGGCTTTCTCTGGGAGTTATAATTAACAGTGTGTGCAGAGGCAGGAGGTAAGAATTCAGGAAGTCTGCAAGTAAACTAGGGAATTCTCTTATGGTATCGTGTATAGATTCATACAGTCCTTTGTGCCTCTCAGATGAGATTGTGGGTTTAGTGATGTCTATGCAGTTTGGAAATTTAGGAAGGCCCTCCATTTCTTCTTTATAAATTATTTCTCAGTTCATTTTTCTTTTCATCCTCACAAACATATCAGCGGGGACCAATCCATTCTTTCCCTGCTCCAATCTATCTTCCTCATAGCAGCAGCTGGAGAAAAAGATGTGAGCACCTCCTCTGTTTAAAACTTATCAGTGTTGGGGTGCCTGGGTGGCTCAGTGGGTTAAGCCACTGCCTTCGGCTCAGGTCATGATCTCAGGGTCCTGGGATCGAGTCCCACATCAGGCTCTCTGAGCGGGGAGCCTGCTTCCCTCTCTCTCTCTCTCTGCCTGCCTCTCTGCCTACTTGTGATCTCTCTCTGTCAAATAAATAAATAAAATCTTTAAAAAAAAAAAACTTATCAGTGTTTTTGGGACGCCTGGGTGGCTTTCAGTTGGTTAATTGTCAGACTCCTGATTTTGGCTCAGGTCATGATCTCAGGGTTGTGAGATCAAGCTCAGCATTGGGCTCCACACTGGGTGTGGAGCAGAGCCTGCTTAAGATTCTTTCTCTCTCGGGATGCCTGGGTGGCTCAGTCACCTCAGCTCAGGTCATGGTCCCAGGGTCCTGGGATCTAACCCCACATCAGGTTACTTGCTGAGCAGGAAGCCTGCTTCTCCCTCTTCCACTCCCCCTGCTTGTGTTCCCTCTCTCTGTCAAATAAATAAATGAAATCTTAAAAAAAAAAAAAAATTCTCTCTCCCTCTCTATAAACAACAAACAAAACATCAATGTTTTGTTTTTTCACAGTTCCTGAAATAAATAAAATCCAACAGTTTTATCTGACTCAAATCCTCTGAAAAAGTTCTTCCTTCTTACTAAAAACTTCTAAATTTGCCACACTAGTTAGCATCACTCAGGTACCAGCTGAATGTCAGTTTCTCAATGATTTCTTTCCTGACTCATCTAATCTAAATAGGCTTTCCTCTGTATTCTCTCTTGTGGTGCCTGATACTTTTCTTCCCTTTGTTTATCATGACCTGATAGGTCATGATCTCCATGTTAGGAGATATTATGATCTTTGTTTATCATGACCTGATAGGTCATGATCTCCATGTTAGGAGATATCATGATCTCCAGTTAGGAGAGAGGAACCCTCTGAACTAATCAAGTCTGAACAGTTTTGAACAGTGAACCAGCCCCTGGGAAGGAGGTCTGACAAAGGAGAGGTCTAGCATCCAGGTATGCTTCCATTCCATAACACCAGTATAAGCAGTGTTACCATGCAGTTCTAGAGATGCTAAGCCAGGCTCAGAACCTCAGGTTTTATTATCTCTGTCTCCATCTCTGTCTCTGTCTTAAATTTCATTTCTTTCTAAATAGCCTGGCTGGATTTTTATAAATTTTTTTTTAAAGGAAAGGATTTTTTTTTTTTAAGATTTTATTTATTTATTTATTTGACAGACAGAGATCACAAGTAGGCAGAGAGGCAGGCAGAGAGAGAGAGGAGGAAGCAGGCTCCCCGCTGAGCAGAGAGCCCGATGTGGGGCTCAATCCCAAGACCCTGGGATTATGACCTGAGCCGAAGGCAGAGGCTTTTTTTTTTTTTTTTTTTTTTTTTAAAGATTTTATTTATTTATTTGACAGAGAGACAGATCACAAGCAGGCAGAGAGGCAGGCAGAGAGAGGAGGGGGAAGCAGGCTCCCCGCCAAGCAGAGAGCCCGATGCGGGACTCGATCCCAGGACCCTGGGATCATGACCTGAGCCGAAGGCAGAGGCTTTAACCCACTGAGCCACCCAGGCGCCCCGATTTTTATAAATTTTTAAAAAACAGCTTTTGATTTATTTTATCTCTTTAGTTTTTTACCTTTTTTTCCTATTTACTTGATTTCTAGTTCATATTTCTTTCCTTCTTCTAATTTACTCTGTGTTTAATGTTCTCTTTTTTTTTTCCAGATTTTTTTTTTTTGGAAGCTTAGATCACTGAGAAATACTTCTACTTCAGTTAGAAATACTTGACTTGCTCCTTTACCTTGTAATTTTTTTCAAAAAAAAAAGTTGTTTTAAATATTTTATTTATTTATTTGACAGAAAGACAAAGTGAGAGGGAGAGAATAAGCATGGGGAGTGGGAGAGGGAGAAGTAGACTCCCTGCTGAGCAGGGAGCCCAATGCAGGGCTCTATCCCAGGACCTGGGTTCATGACCCAAACCCTTCGAAGACAAATGCCTAACCAACTGAGCGACACAGGCTCCCCCAAAATGTTTAAGAAAGAAAAAAATCTGTCAAATAAGAGACTAAAAGGAAAACTAAATTCAATAACATTATATAATTATGAGCCCATTGATACTGTATTCATGAAGTTTTTGATCATCAGTTGGACTCCTTTAAATACATGATCCTATATGTAAGTGAGATAAAACATGTTTTTCTAAGTTACACCTTCAAAAGTAAGACATTGATTAATAGCAACAGGAAAGAAAAAAATAAATAAATAATTCTGACATGTTCAATGAGAATGCTTGTGCTTTTATTTTCAAAATGCACCACAACTGCAAACTGTGCTAAGTGGCACAAGTTCCTACAGCTTGGTGTCTGGAGTCCAGCAAAATGTACTGTTTTCTCAAAGCTACCATCAGTTTGTAAGGTGTTGATATGCTGGGATAACTATTGAGGCAAAAAGAAAATCTGGGTTAGTGTTTTATTTATCCCTTTATTAAACATCGGTTATGTACATGGCACTACACGAGGCATTGTATAAATTACAAAATTAAAAATGTATTTCCTTATGAGGTTAAAGTAGTGACTACTGTAATAGAAAGGGAGGTTACAAGGGGCTAAGTATTATCCACAAAAGAAAACGGTTTTTTTTTTTTTTGAAAACGGTTTTAAACAGAGCGTTTATTCATTCATTGATGATGACTGAAGAGACACTTGCTAAAACCCTGTGCTGAGGTAAGTTTGAAGTGCACACTGTTTGGATTTGCTATAGAAGGAATAGAGGGCAAGCCAGTCCTGGGGAAGTGCGTTCCCTAAGAGGCTCTTTACTGCTTTGTTGTGCACCCAATGTAGAGAAAAATATTTAAACTTATTGTTTCCAAGCTTTCTACTTTTAACCCTCCTTGCTTACCACTCTACTTACTCCTGCCTGGAAAGATTCATCTTTTCCTCCGTTCTTAAAAAATAACTATATTCTAGTTTCCCAGAACTCTAGAGCTTCAAAATTCTTCTTTCTAAAGACTCTCCACAGGCATACCTTGTTTTATTTATGCTTTGCTTTATTGTTCTTTGCAGGTTCTTTTTTTTCTTTTTTCCCCAGACTGGAAGTTTGTGGCAACCCTGTTTGGAGTAGGTCTATTGACTCCATTTTCCTAATAATCTGCTCACTTTCCTAATAATCTGCTCCGTGTCACATTTTAGCAATTCTCACAATACTTCAAACTTTTTCATTATTGCTATATTTGTTACTGTGATCCGTGATCAATCTTTGATGTTACGATTGTCATTTTCTTGGGGGACCACAATCCAGGCGCATATAAGACAGCAAACTTAATCGACAATGTTGCATATGTTCTGACTCCTCCACCAACCAGCTTTTTCCCCATTTGTCTCTCTCCTTGGGCCTCCCTATTCCCTGAGATACAACAATATTGAAATTAAGCCCATTAATAACCCTACAATGGCCTCTAGGTGCTCAAGTGAAAGGAAGACATACATGCTCTCACTTTAAATCAAAAGCTAGAAATTATTAACCTGAGTGAACAGCACATGTTGAAAGCTGAGACTGGTCTAAAGCTAGGCCTCTTGTGCCAGTTAGCCAAGTGGTGAATGCAAAAGCAAAGTTCAAGAAGGAAATTGAAAGTGTTATTCTAGGGAATGACAAGAAAGAAAAATATAGCCTTATTGCTGAAATAAGTGGTCTGGGTAGAAGAGCAAACCAGCCATATTGTCCCTCAAACTAAAGCCTAACCCAGAACCAGGCCCCAATTTCTTCAATTCTGTGAAAGCTGAGAGAGGTGAAGAAGCTGCAGAAGAAAAGCTTAAAGCTAGCTCAGGTTGGGTCATGAGCTTTAATGAAAGAAACCTTCTCCATAACATAAAAGTGCAAGATAAAGTAGCAAATGTTGATGTAGGAGCTGCAGCAGGTTTTTCAGAAGATCTGGTTGAGATTATTAATGAAACTGACTACACTGAACAGCAGATTTTTCAATTCAGACAAGGTAACCTTCTTTCTATTGAAAGATGCATCAAGGACTTTCAAAGCTAGAGAGAAGTCAACGCCTGGTCTCAAAGCTTCAAAGGATGTGCTGACTCTTTTGTCAGAGGCTCATGCAACTGGTGACTTTAAGTTGAAACCAGTGCTCATTTATATATCTGAAAAGCCTAGGGCCCCAAAGAATTATGGTAAGTCTACTCTGCCTGTGCTCTCTTAATGGAATAACAAAGCCTGGATGACAGCACATCTGTTTACATAGCACAGTTTACTGAATATTTTACACCTACCATTGAGACCTACTTCTTAGGGGGGGAAAAAAAAGATTCCTTTCAAAATATGACTGTTCCTTGACAATGCCTTTGGTCACCTTCAAGCTCTGGCAAAGATGAACAAGATTCATGTTGTCTTCATGTTCGTTAATGCAATATCCATTTTATAGCCCATGGATCAAAGAGTCAGTTTAACCTTCAAGTCTTATTATTTAAGAAATACATTTCATAATGCAATAGCCGGCATAGATACTGATTTTTATGATGGATCTGGGCAAAGTAAAAGGAAAATCTTCTGAAAAAAATTCATTATTCTAGATATCATTAAGAACATTCATGATTTAGGGGAAGAGGTCAAAATATCACCATTACAAAAGTTTGGAAGAAGTTGATTCCAACCCTCCTGGGTGACTTTGAGGGGATCAAGACCTCAGTAGAGGAAGTAACAGCAGATGTGGTGGAAATAGCAAGAACTAGAATTAGAAATGGAGCCTGAAGATGGGACTGACCAGCTGCAATCCTATGATGAAAGTTGAACAGAGCAGGAGTTGGTTCTCAGGGATGAGCAAAGACAGTGGTTTCGTGAGATGGAAACTATACTGGGTGATGGTGCCATGAACATTGTTGACATGATGAAAAAAAAAGATTTAGAATAGTCGATAAATCAGCAGCAGGATTTGAGAGGATTGACTTCAAACTTGAAAAAAGTTCTACTGTGGGTAAAAGGCTATTATTAAACAGGATCACGATATATGGAAAAAATCACTTGAGAAAGGAAGAGTTAATCAGTGTGGAATACTTCACTGTTGCCTTATTTTAAGAGATTGCTACAGCCACCCCACTTTCAGCCACCACCACCCTGATCAGTCAGGAGCCATCAACATCAAGGCAAGATCCTGCTTCAGCTAAAAGATAAATGACTCCATGAAAGCTCAGGTGCTGATCAGCATTTTTGTTTTAACAATAATGTATTTTTTAATTGAGTTATGCACATTTTTAGACATAATATCATTGCATGCTTAATGAACTACATTATAGTGTAAATGTAACTTTCATATTCACTAGGAAAGCAAAAAAATTTATTTTACTCACTTTATTGTCATACTTTATTGCAGTAATCTAGAACAAACCCACAGTATCTCCAAGATATGCCTGTGTGTCTTAGTTTATAGTTGCTCAAAATCCAAACTGCTCCCAATCTTCATTTTTTTCCCTTGTATTCTTATACGTCTCCACTGCCCACCCCTTATTTTACAATATACCCGCATACACATACACGCTCATTTGCTTCCAGCTTATCATATGCTTTGTAGTTCAGTTAATGGGATCAAATTCCACTCTGTCACAGTAACATCAGACTCATTTTGGGCTTCTTCCTTGACCTCATTATCTATATAGTTAGTCATCAAGTTCTGAATATTCCACCTCATCTGATTGTTCGACTGTTACTGTCTTAGTTTAGACAGTGGCCTTCTGACTATTGCACTAACTTTTTCTTCATTTTAATGCAAATATATTCTCATTCATTTCAGTCCATCCCCTAGCGCAGTGGTCAGCAAACTTTCCCATAAATGGCTAGAATATGTTGGGCTTTGCAGACCATAGGTCTCTGTCTCAACTGCATAATTCTGCTGATAGAGTACAAATACTGAGAAACAGAAGTTATAAATTAATGGACATGACTATGTTCCAATAGGACTTTATTTAAAAAGACAGATGGCATGCCAGATTTGGCCCATTTGGTGTAGTTTGCAGGCTCCTGGAGTAGGATTTTGTTCTAAAAACCAAGTCTGATCATAACTCTTAATTTTTTCTGTTAAATTATCTTATCCTATAGGAATATTTCACAACAATAAGTTCCCTAGAGCCATATGGGATTATAAACATGCAAAACACAAAATTATCTGTACTATATTAAATATGCAGCCAGCATCATATTCAATTTACAGGCAACTATTTTGCATGAGTTCTATCTCTGTGCATATTAACTTGCACTTCAGTAACAAAAATAAAGACATAAATAAACAATGAATAATTTGTCATTAGCTGTTGCTTTGATTTTTCAAGACTATTTTTTTTTTTTTTTTGAGAGAGAGAGAACATGAGCAGGGGAAGGGGCAGAGGCAAAGGGAGAGAGAGAATCCTCAAGCAGACTCCTGATTGAGTGCAGAGCCTGACATGGGGCTCAGTCTTATCACCCTGAGATCATGACCCAAACCAAAATCAAGAGTCAGAAGCTTAACAGACTAAGCCACTCAGGCACCCCACGGCTGCTATTTTAATAATGGTTTAAAATTACTTTATTGTGGAATGATGTTTTAAAATTATGCATTGTATTTTTTATTAATAATTATTCTGAAAGTTCTTCACCCACTCAGGTTGAAACATGGTTCATGGAAAGGGCAAAACTCAGCGAAGACAAGATCAAGTATTTGTTCAGTTTAAACTCCCAAAATAATCTTTTGAAGTTCATTTTAAGTACAACAATTGTGAAAGATATGCCTTTCATCTGTAAGAGTCAGATTGTGTTGAGAGGAAAAAATGATATACATATTTATAGTGCTTTGAAATTTGGGTCCTTGCTGATCCCAATGAGACTGCATCTCCCAGGGTTAGCTAATTCCTAGAGATAGCAAGTGACAACCCTGAGATGTGTCTTTTATGTCCAAACTGACCAATCCAGAGTTTCGATCCAGCTACACCTTCTTTATCAAACTCTCACAGGTTGAGTCACTTTCCCTCTGCCCTAACTTCACCTCAGGGCCAGGTACCAGGCAACTACAGCAATCCCTACACCTCAGAGCTTGTTGAAATTATTCAAGAAAGCCAATCCTAAACCTGTTTGTCCTGCTTACCCTACCTTGCCAGTCACCTCCCATGAAAACCACAATTAGCCAGTGCTTTCCCCTTGCTCCTCTGCCTCCTGCCTGACATTCCCCATGTAGCATGCCACATAACCTCCTGTTTCTAGGGGCCTATGGGTATAAAATATTCCTTCATAGCAATCATTTTCATGTCTCTGTGTCTCACCATTCCTGATTGAAATAAATCCTGGGTATATTTGAGAACAAGATTCCAGAGGTCAAACTTTGGGGACCTGAGCATAGAGTTTTTATTCTGTCTCACAAGGTAACAGATTCCTTCCTCAAGTCCTACCTGAGCCTTTCCAGGCAGTTCTAACGTCTCTCAAAACTACTTCCCAGTCAAGATGGCGGAGAAGGAGCAGGCTGAGACGACATTGGGTAGCAAGAGATCAGCTAGATAGCTTATGTAACCATTGCGAACACCTACAAATCCAACGGGAAAGAGAAGAAAAGAATAGCAACAATTCTAGAAACAGAAAATCGATCACTTTCTGAAAGGTAGGACCTGCGGAGAAGTGAATCCAAAGTGACGGGAAGATAGACCGCGGCGGGAGGGGGCCGGCTCCCGGCAAGCAGTGGAGCAATGGAGCACTAAATCAGGACTTTTAAAAGTCTGCTCCACTGAGGGACATCGCTCCAGAGGCTAAACCAGGGGAAAGCCCACGCGGGGTCAACTTAACCCCAGGTCCCGTGGGGTCACAGAAGGACCAGGGGTGTCTGAGTGTCAAAGAGCTCGCAGGTAGTAGAGTGGGGAAACCGGCTACAGCGACAAAGCCGAGGAATAGCTCTCAACTCAGGGTTACCTTAAACCAGGCATAGGCTGGGTGAGCTCGGAGCACAGCCAGAAGCCAGGGAGACAGAGTGACTGAGCACTTTTCTCCAAGCATGCAGCTGGAGGCCGGGGAAATGGAAACGACTGAGCGCTTTTCTCCAAGCATGATCGGTTGAACGCTTTTCTCCAAGTGTGACCAGAGGCCACGGAGACGGGGGCAGTTGGGTGCTTTTCTCTGAGGGCGCACTGAGGAGCAGGACCCCGAGCTCTAGGCTCCTCCAGGCCGGAGATTGGGAGGCCGCCATTTTCATTCCCGTCCTCCGGAACTCTACAGAAAGCACTCAGGAAACAAAAGCTCCCAAAAGCAAACCGGAGCGGATTACTTAGCCCAGCACCTGGTAAGGGCGGGACAATCCCACCTCTAGCAAAGACACTTGAGAATCACTACAACAGGCCCCTCCCCCAGGAGATCAACAAGAAACCCAGCCAAGACCAACTTCACTCACCAAGGAGAACAGTGGAATTCCAGAGGAGGAGAAAGCAAATCTTATCTGGACAAAATGACAAGGCAGAAAAACTCACCACAAAAAAAAAAAAAGAACAAGAGGCAGTACTGAAGGCTGGGGACCTAATCAATACAAACATTGGTAATATGACAGATCAAGAGTTCAGAATGACGATTCTCAAGGTTCTAGCCGGGCTCGTAAAAGGCATAGAAGATATAAGAGAAACACTCTCCAGAGAGATAAAAGCCCTTTCTGGAGAAATGAAAGAACTAAAATCTAACCAAGTTGAAATTTAAAAAGCTATTAATGAGGTGCAATCAAAAATGGAAAATCTTACTGCTAGGATAAATGAGGCAGAAGAAAGAATTAGTGACATAGAAGACCAAATGACAGAGAATAAAGAAGCTGAGCAAAAGAGAGACAAACAAATACTGGACCACGAGGAAAGAATTTGATAGATAAGTGACACCATAAGATGACACAACATTAGAATAATTGGGATTCCAGAAGAACAAGAGAGAGGGGAGCAGAAGGTATACTGGAGACAATTATTGTAGAGAATTTCCATAATATGGCAAAGGGAACAAACATCAAAATCCAGGAGATGCAAAGAACGCCCCTCAAAATCAATAAAAATAGGTCCACACCCCATCACCAGATAGTAAAATTTACAAGTCTTAGCAACAAAGAGAAAATCCTGAAAGCAGCCCGGGAAAAGAAGTCTGTAACATACAAGGGTAAAAACATTAGATTGGCAGCAGACGTATCCACAGAGACCTGGCAGGCCAGAAAGAACTAGCATGATATATTCAGAGCACTAAACAAGAAAAACATGCAGCCAAGAATACTATATCCAGCTAGGCTATCATTGAAAATAGAAGGAGAGATAAAAAGCTTCCAGGACAAACAAAAACTGAAAGAATTTGCAAACACCAAACCAGCCCTACAGGAAATATTGAAAGGGGTCCTCTAAGCAAAGAGAGACCCTAAAAGTAGTAGATCAGAAAGAAACAGAGACAATATACAGTACCAGTCACCTTACAGGCAATACAATGGCACTAAATTCATATCTCTCAATAGCAACCCTGAATGTTAATGGGCTAAATGCCCCAATCAAAAGACACAGGGTATCAGAATAGATAAAAAAACAAAACCCATCAATATGCTGCCTACAAGAAACTCATTTTAGACCCGAAGACACCTCCAGATTTAAGTGAGGGGATAGAAAACAATGTACCATGCTAATGGATATCAGAAGAAAGCTGGGGTAGCAATCCTTATATCAGATCAATTAGATTTTAAGCCAAAGACTATAATAAGAGATGAGGAAGGACACTATATCATACTCAAAGGGTCTGTCCAACAAGAAGACCTAACAATCTTAAATATCTATGCCCCTAACATGGGAGCAGCCAACTATATAAACCAATTAATAACAAAATCAAAGAAATACATCGACAGTAATACAATAATAGCAGGGGACTTTAACACTCCGCTCACTGAAATGGACAGATCATCCAAGCAAAAGATCAACAAGGAAATAAAGGCCTTAAGTGACACACTGGACCATATGGACATCACAGATATATTCAGACATTCCATCCCAAAATAACAGAATACACATTCTTCTCTAGTGCACATGGAACATTCTCCAGAATAGACCACATCCTGGGTCATAAATCAGATCTCAACCAGTATCAAAAGATTGAGATCATTCCCTGCATATTTTCAGACCACAATGCTCTGAAGCTAGAACTCAATCACAAGAGGAAATTTGGAAAGAACGCAAATACATGGAGACTAAACAGCATCCTTCTAAAAAATGAATGGGTCAACCAGGAAATTAAAGAAGAATGGAAAAAATTCATGGAAACAAATGATAATAAAAACACACAGTTCAAAATCTGTGGGACACAACAAAGGCAGTCCTGAGAGGAAAATATATAGCGGTGCAAGCCTTTCTCAAGAAACAAGAAAGGTCTCAAATACACAACCTAACCCTACACCTAAAGGAGCTGGAGAGAGAACAACAAAGAAAGCCTAAACCCAGCAGGAAATCATAAAGATCAGAGCAGAAATCAATGAAATATAAACCAAAAAAACAATAGAACAATCAATGAAACTAGGAGCTGGTTCTTTGAAAGAATTAATAAGATTGATAAACCCCTGGCCAGACTTATCAAAAAGAAAAGAGAAAGGATGCAAATAAATAAAATCATGAATGAAAGAGGAGAGATCACAACCAACAGCAAAGAAATACAAACAATTATAAGAACATACTACGAACAACTCTACGCCAACAAATTTGACAATCTGGAAGAAATGGATACATTTCTAGAGACATATAAACTACCACAACTGAACCAGGAAGAAATAGATAACCTGAACAGACCCATAACCAGTAAGGAGATTGAAACAGTCATCAAAAATCTCCAAACAAACAAAAGCCCAGGGCCAGATGGCTTCCCAGGGGAATTCTACAAAACATTTAAAGAAGAATTAATTCCTGTTCTCCTGAAACTGTTCCAAAAAATAGAAATGGAAGGAAAACTTCCAAACTCATTTTATGAGGCCAGCATCACTTTGATCCCAAAACCAGGCAAGGATCCCATCAAAAAAGAGAATTACAGACCAATACCCTTGATGAACACAGATGCGAAAATTCTCACCAAAATACTGGCCAATAGGATCCAACAGTACATTAAAAGGATTATTCACCACAGCCAAGTGGGATTTATTCCAGGGCTGCAAGGTTGGTTCAACATCCGCAAATCAATCAATGTGATACAACACGTTAATAAAAGAAAGAATAAGAACCATATGATACTCTCAGTAGATGCTGAAAAAGCATTTGACAAAGCACAGCATCCCTTCCTGATTAAAACTCTTCAAAGTGTAGGGATAGAGGGCACATACCTCAATATTATCAAAGCCATCTATGAAAAACCCACTACAAATATCATTCTCAATGGAGAAAAACTGAAAGCTTTTCCACTAAGGTCAGGAACACGACAGGGATGTCCATTATCACCACTGCTGTTCAACATAGTACTAGAAGTCCTAGCCTCAGCAATCAGACAACAAAAAGAAATTAAAGGCATCCAAATTGGCAAAGAAGAAGTCAAACTATCACTCTTTGCAGATGATATGATACTATATGTGGAAAACCCAAAAGGCTCCACTCCAAAACTGCTAGAACTTGTACAGGAATTCAGTAAAGTGTCAGGATATAAAGTCAATGCACAGAAATCAGTTGCATTTCTCTACAGTAACAACAAGACAGAAGAAAGAGAAATTAAGGAGTCAATCCCATTTACAGTTGCACCCAAAACCATAAGATACCTAGGAATAAACCTAACCAAAGAGGCAAAGAATCTATACTCAGAAAACTATAAAGTACTCATGAAAGAAATTGAGGAAGACACAAAGAAATGGAAAAATATTCCATGCTCATGGATTGGAAGAACAAATATTGTGAAAATGTCTATTCTACCTAAAGCAATCTACACATTTAATGCAATCCTTATCAAAATCCCATCCATTTTTTTAAAGAAATAGAACAAATAATCCTAAAATTTATATGGAACCAGAAAAGGCCTCGAATAGCCAAAGGAATATTGAAAAAGAAAGCCAAAGTTGGTGGCATCATAATTCCAGACTTTAAGCTCTATTACAAAGCTGTCATCATCAAGACAGTATGGTACTGGCACAAAAACAGACACACAGATCAATGGAACAGAGTAGAGAGCCCAGAAATAGACCCTCAACTCTATGGTCAACTAATCTTCGACAAAGCAGGAAGGAATGTCCAATGGAAAAAAGACAACCTCTTCAACAAATGGTGCTGGGAAAATTGGACAGCCACATGCAGAAAAATGAAAGTGGAATATTTCCTTACACCACACACAAAAATAGACTCAAAATGGATGAAGGTCCTCAATGTGAGATAGGAATCCATCAAAATCCTTGAGGAGAACGCAGGCAGCAACTTCTTTGACCTCAACCGCAGCAACTTCTTCCTAGGAACATCGCCAAAGGCAACAGAAGCAAGAGCAAAAATGAAGTATTGGGATTTCATCAAGATCAAAACTTTTGCACAGCAAAGGAAACAGTTAACAAAACCAAAAGACAACTGACAGAATGGGAGAAGATATTTGCAAATGACATATCAGATAAAGGGCTAGTATCCAAAATCTATAAAGAGCTTAGCAAACTCAACACCCAAAGAACAAATAATCCAATCAAGAAATGGGCAGAGGACATGAACAGACATTTCTGCAAAGAAGACATCCAGATGGCCAACAGACACATGAAAAAATGCTCCACATCACTCGGCATCAGAGAAATACAAATCAAAACCACAATGAGATTACCACCTCACACCAGTCAGAATGGCCAAAATTAACAAGTCAAGAAATGACAGATGCTGGAGAGGATGCGAAGAGAGGGGAACCCTCCTCCTACACTGTTGGTGGGAATGCAAGCTGGTGCAACCACTCTGGAAAACAGTGTGGAGGCTCCTCAAAAAACTGAAAATAGAGCTACCCTATGACCCAGCGATTGCACTACTGGGTATATATCCTAAAGATACAAATGTGGTGCTCTGAAGGGGCACGTGCACCCGAATGTTTATAGCAGCAATGTCCACAATAGCCAAACTATGGAAAGAACCTAGATGTCCATCAACAGATGAATGGATAAAGAAGATGTGGTATATATATACAATGGAATACTATGCAGCCATCAAAAGAAATGAAATCTTGCCATTTGTGATGATGTGGATGGAACTGGAGGGTATTATGCTTAGCAAAATAAGTCAATCGGATAAAGACAACTATCATATGATCTCCCTGATATGAAGAAGTGGAGATGCAATGTGGGGGGCTTGGGGGGTAGGAAAAGGAAAAATGAAAGAAGATGGGATCAGGAGGGAGACAAACCATAAAAGACTCAATCTCCAAAAACAGACTGAGGGTTGCTGGGGGGAGGGGGGACGGGAGATGGTGGTGGGGATATGGGCGAGGGTGTGTGCTATGATGAGTGCTGTGAAATGTGTAAACCTGGCAATTCACAGACCTGTATCCCTGGGGATAAAAATATATTATATGTTCATTTAAAAATTTAAAAATTAAATTAAAAAAAAAAACTACTTCCCAAGCAAAAGGGAAGGAATAACTGGGGAACTCTGTCTGCTTGGATGCTGCTTTGAGTGATTTGGAGCAATCAACTTTAACAACAACAACAAAAACAAAAACATTTGTTTTGTGTTTTTTCAAGGCAAAGTAGATTTTCTCTTTCCCATACATATACATGTGGATTGCAGTGCCTTATTTTTCTTGGGGCTTGTTCTGGCTCAGGAATCCCTCTCATAATTCTCTTTTGCTCATTTGATTAGTCTGCCTTCACACACACACACACACACACACACACACACACATACACACATGATTTATGGACATCGAGACAAAAACAAAACAAAATACCCTTGTGTTTGAGTTGTGGGTCCTCTGAAGCATAGAACTTGGAGCTGAGTCCCTTTTATCTGGGACTCAGGCAGGTATTGAATCTATTAGATATTGAATCTTAAGACAAATCTATACCATTTAAGACAATACAGTATTGCTAAAATAATTGACTGAGAAATAATCAAAAATGGGTAAGAAAAGTTTCAATAAATGGTCCTGGGACAATTGCTTTTTCTCACAGAAGAAACCACACAGTCCTAGACCTAACTTATACAACTTGGCCAATGTTGAATTTGAATTTCAGAAAGAATGATTTTTATTTAGTATAAGTAGGTCCCAAATATTGTGTAAGATATACATACACTAAAAAAATTCTTTGTTAATCTGTTCTGAATTTAACTGAGTGTCCTGTATTTTATCTTGTATCACTAATTACGGTCATTATTAAAATGTTTACCACAAACATGGGTTTTTAATTCATATAAAACAGTTATAGCTTAGTTTAGGAAATCTCAGTCAGTAAATGTTGCTAAAAATATATGCACAAGGAAACATTTTAAAGTGTAGGAGTTTCAAGCTCTTTATAAATACTAACAGCTCACCAGTAATGAAAGTGGCAAGGCCAGAAAGAGATTTCTATTAAGCTATTTCATTATCTTTAGATGCATGATTCCTCCATTCATCAGTTGACTTCCTGTACAAGTCAGATTTACCAACTTATTCACCTTCATTTTCCTTCTCACATCTGTCCCCTGTGCACTGAGAGAATGAAGAACTATCCATCCAGTCGTAAAGGTGATGATCCAGTGTGGCAATGGTGAGAAGATATTTCCCAGCACTCTCCCTGTTTATATCCAAAGACACCGTCCCTCAGCTCTCCCTATCCAGGACTTGTTCTGATCTCCTGGCCCAGTGGAAGACTGCAGCGGTCTGACCAGAAGAGAGCTCCTCAGTGATTCATGCAGGAGAGGTTCAGAGGAGCACAACAGCTTTCCAGGAATACATGATAGGTTTTATATTTTTTTAAAAACCTTTATCTGGCAAGAATAGTGCTACCTAGTGTTTATTTTTATCTCTAATTTCTGTGCCTCTGACCTCTAGTCATGGTTTAATTGAATTCCTTCAGGGTGCATAACAGTGCACTGGGCTTAGGATACATGAGATCCTCGTTCTTAAGGAATAGTACTTAGTAGATGAGAAAGACATCATGAACAGGAATATAAATATATAAAAACAAAAGCTTAGAGGTCATTTTTCTAACAGCTGAGGAAAAGGAATGGCTAATATCCAAAAAGCTTTAGTGAAGTAGGAGTTTAATGCAGGGAGGGGATCTGTGACAGACTAAGCAGAAAGAAGAAAGCTGTGGCAGGTTGTTTGGCAGGATCCAGTGCCCCTTTTTTGCCCTTGGTTTGGAACTCTCAGAGTTGGACTGGGCGTGGGGTTGCTTTTCTACAGCCTCTTCTTGCTGGCTGAAAAGCTGACAAGGGCTGCCCCAAGACTAGCCCTCTGGAAACAATACTGAAGGCGGTGGAGCAGGAAGACCCGCTGAAGAAGCCTCGGTGTCCAACTCCACATGGTGCCGTACTACTCAAAGAGCTTACCCGCAGATTTCATTTCCATAATTGAGAAATGAACATTTCTCCTGTTGAGGTAAGTCCCACGTTGGTGATCTTCTACAAAATAAAAGAGTAACTACTCATAACAGATACCTAACTTAATGGCAAAATCAACCGCTTCAAAAGAAATCAAAACTATGGATTCCAGAACATATTTCTAAAAAAGAGTGACCTTGTAACGCTTTTAGACGCTTGCTATCCCCTAGGGCCATTCAGGCAAGTTTCCAATTGAAGACCAAGGCAATGGGGAAAATATTTGAGACCAACTCAAAATGGGCCTGTCATTGAATAGATTTATTTTCAAGAAGAGATCACAGGGTCAAAAAAGAAAAATAAGGATCATTTGCATTGAAATAGCTCTAGCCAATTCCTACCAAATCGGGCTGAAAAGAAGTACAAGTTGACTTCCAGTGAAATTGAATATAACTTCTGGCCAATCTCTCTTAACCCTTAAAGTTGGCTGCAGTTGATTTGTAGAGGAGCCAGCAAAACATCTCACATCGGTACACTATTTTCTGGAAAATCAGTCTGCACAATGAAATGATAACTAGCTGAAGGTACTTTAAAAAAAAAAAAAACACTAATTTCCCAGAAATTTACTTGGCTTCCCACCCCAATTAACAAAGCACAAAATAAACACAGAAGATTGAGCATTACTTAACAATTTGAAAAAAAAATCAGTATTTATTTCAAGCACAATTAATTTAAAGAAATTTCTATTACCATTATCAAGCCATTAATGGAATTGTCCAAGTAATTCAATAAGGCACAGACTAAATATTCTTTACTTAATCTTTTTATTCTTTTTGATTTCTTGCTTTTGAAGTTGCATAATTTTACTAGACTGGTATTTAAAATTTCTCAGATGGTATCATTTTTTTTTTAAAGTTCTACCTATATCTTTTCACAAAGAATTTTACAGACAGTTAGAAACTTTATGTTACAATTTCTATATTCAGGAAAAGTAGGTATTTCTATGGCTCACCTTTTGGAGATCTTCCAGGTGAGAGGCCAGTGAGGGCTGTTGGGCACCACTGGAGTTGTGGGCAGACTGGGGTTGATACCGGCCTTCCCATTTTCCATGCTCAGTGAGCAACGTAGGCCACACTGACTCCAGTTTGATCAGGACAATGGCCACTCACACTTACTTCCACAGAAGCAATGAAAGAAGAAGTTGAAAACAGATCCACAAAATAAACTCTATTGTAGGTATATGATTCAAATATCCCCATCTTCATATGAAGTCTTGTATTAAAATCTGTTCAGCCTAACATTTGTTTCAAAAGGCAATGAGACAGAGTAATAGACTAGATAGACAAACAGAGGACCCTGAAGAAGTTTAAATATTTATATATTGCTTATATATCCACTTATATAACAGCCAATACACATCCTGTTTTATATTTCAACTCACTCAGATCACTCTTGAATAAAGGTCATCAGTGATGGCTTAATCATGAAATCCACCAGAAGTTTACCAACCTTTGTTTAACATGACCTTTCTGTAACCTCTGTCAATGATGAATACTTCTCACTTCCAGAAAAATCTCTGCTGTTTTGGCTTCTATAGTACTATGTGCTCTTGGTTTCCTCTCACCTCTCTGAGCAAAGTCTACTTTGTGGGCAGTCCCTGAAGTATTAATATTCCCTAGGATCTTGATCATGGATTTCCTTGCAGAGCACGTTCCCATGGTTCATGTACTAGTCATCTGTTCAAGGATCCTGATCCTGTAACATTATCAATGTCAGAACACTCCCAAGATTCATTGCTATAATATAGGTTATATTCTGGATTTGTTTTCACTTGAATACCCCCAAAGAAACCAAATCCATACCAAGGTAGACTTATTTTCTAAATATTTTTCCTCTCTCACCCTATCTTCATCCAGCCACAAAATCTTATTTATTCTACAGTCTAAATATCCTTCATATTCATAGTTTTCTCTTAATCTCTATTCCCACTGACTCTTACTCAGCAGTCAGCTGGACCACTGCATAAGTCAAAAGAGAAACAAGCAGAAACTACCTAAATAGCTTTCTTGCTTTTAATATCATCCCATTTTCATTATATAATAACTCATGTGATTCTACTAGAATAGCCACTTTCCTATTCAAACTCCTACAGTGGCCTTTCTTCGTCTTTTAGGTCAACACCCATATCTTTAGCAGAGTAGAGAAGCCATTCATACTGCGTACACCTTCACTTCTGGGTTCATGGATCACTCTCCACACATTCACCCATGCCTGTGTCTCTTTGAACACTTACGTTCACTACACATGCTATGATTTTTCTTACCTCTGCGGCTTTGCTCATGCTGATGTTGTTAACTGAAAAATCCTCCCCTTCTTTTCATACTTGGAAAAGTTATCTTTTAAATTTCACACAAAAATCCTTTCTCCTGTGGCCTTCTCCTGTGCAGTCTCCTGTATCCTCTTTCTTGAGTTCCTCTGTATTTTGTACATGTTTTCATCACATAAATTTACACAATGGCCTGTAAGCATTTCTTTACATATACACTTTTCCTTCACAGGGGAAAAGAACCATAACTTACTCATTTGTCCATGTCCAACACCAGGCACACTGCCTGGTGCTCAAAAGATGTTTGTTTTATTAATATTAGGCAGAAAAGGAAGTATACGGATAAAAGACATATGGTCTTTGATTTCAGGGAAATACATTAAAAATCTAAAGATCTATCATGAAAAAAAAAATATGGATTTGCTTTTATTCCACCAGAGAGTAGAACTAGTAAAGTTTACTAAGAAGAAAATTTTTGTTTAATAAAGTAATGTCTCTAATTCTTGGAATATTCAACAAACAGATAGGGACTCCTGAAAGTTGATGAGCTTCCCGTTACTAGATTCAGGCCGAACAGGATGGGGCTACTCAAACAGAACGTGGGCTATATTCAGTACTTGTACTGGAGGAGGGTTTAGACCTCCACAAGTTTGATGTTCCTCTGTGAGAAAAAGACAGGTTTTGAGTGATTTTAAAATAATCTTTTGAGGAAATAAGATGATTTGCTATCTCTGCCTTAATTTTGTATTTAAAATGCCTAATTTTAAAATACATTCAGCAATGATGAGTTCACAGAAAT